>NC_080194.1:125637052-125940083 GCF_030028045.1 Hippopotamus amphibius kiboko
AAGAGAGCTGCAATCTCAGCCAGCTCTAATAGTTATCAGGCAGGCTGCATAATTCTCACCCTCTTCTCCTACCCTCTGAAGATAACTGGCTTTCCGGATGAAATCTGGAGTCTAATTTTGAGCCCCGATCATTGGTGTCATGAAGCCTGCTGGGGTGCAGTCCGGCTGGTCCCTTCTGAGATGAGTCTCTGCTCTTTAGTGCCCCTGATAAGAAATGCAGTCTGTTTGCTCAAGGTTTTCCCCTTTATAGAAATGGTCAGATTCCTTTCCTTCTGCCATCTCCATCCTGCAAATCCATGCCAAATATTGATGTTTGATAACTACAAATATCACACATAGCTTTTAATCAAGAGAGATGGAGGGAAGATAAGGGAAGTAAATATGTCTCTGTAAGGTAGTTCAGTATTCTCAGTAATGATTTTGCTAAGAAATAAAATGACTGGAGGGAGGGGAGAGGCTCTGTGATGTGCATTGAAATGAACTGGACCACCTGGAACAGGCTGGACCATGCCTGGGCTCTTGCCCCCAGCCCGAGGCTTGGATGGAAGTTAGATGTTCATTACCTGAGTCGGTAGACGCAATCTCATTTACAGAAGGGAGAGATGTGTTTTAAATGAGCATTTCCAATATGCCATCAGTCTATCCCTTTCCCCGCAAAGCACGTTGAGCCAGCTTCTGTCCTCCATCGTAGCTTGTCTGAGATGGGAGTGGAATGTGAATGCCGGGTACCCCACTCTGGAGAGAAGTCCGCCTGCTGGAGGCCATGGAGAGGTCAGCCTCCAGGCTTTTGTCCACCGAGGTTGTGTTTCCCTCATGTGGGTACAAAGGACAGTACCCTCTTGGAAGCTTGGCTGGTATCATGCATTAGGAGATGTTTGGCCAAGGTTGACCCAGGGCTACCCCAGTCCAAAGCTTGACCAAACTAGGTGAGACCCCATGACCTGGATCCAAATTCTGGTCCACAAGGAGGCCCCCAGTAGCTCACTGCAACCCCAGCATCACCCCACTGCCTGCTTGTTGGAGGAGCCCAGCACATTCTGAGTGAGTGAATGAATGAATGAATGAATGAATTTGTGGGCCTGCCTCCCCACCAGCATTATTGCCCTTGTTTCCTTTGGCTCTTACTTTGGCTTTTCTCACCTTTCAGTAGCTTTCACCTTGTATTTTGATGTCTTCAACTTCTTCTAGCTGATAGAAATGATCAATCTCAGAAACCACGGTCAACAGCAACCAGTGATCCACCCATCCACCCATTCATCCATCCATTCATCCGCCCAGTTTTGGGCATCACCATGTGTCAGGCCCTGTGTAGCTGCTCAGGCTACAGCCATCAGCCGAGACCTGGCATCCTGGAGCCTACAGTCTAGTGGAAGAGACAGAGATTAAGCAGATAAACATTAAAGCCTGTCTATAGATGGAGAGATGCTGCCCCGAGAGGGCCTGTTACAATGAAACCTGGCCTAAACAGTGGGCATGTCTGTGGTCCCCCCAGGAAGGGACTTATGAGCTGAACTCTCAAGGAATAGAATAGGATAGGTGCAAAGGCAGGGAGTAGAGCCTTTCAGACAGAGGGGGCAGTATGTGCAAAGGCCCTGTGGCCAGAGAGGCGTGGTTATTTCCAGGAACTGTCAGAGGTCTGCCAGGGTGGCTGTATCCCAGATGAGGCCAAAGGGATGAACAGGACAGGGGTCATCCCACACAGGGCTCCCAGGCCATGGGAAGACACTGGGTCTTTATCCCAAAGCAATGAAAGGTTTTGTGGGAGGTGATCCAATTTGAATTTTGTGAAGATCCCTCTGGCTTTTTTGAGGGGCCTCATCTGGAGTAGTGGCAGAATTGCAGAGGCTATGGAAGGGAAAACAGCTGTCAGCGTGGCATGGTCATCTCCTCAGGCTCCAGGAGGACCTCTACCTGCCATCCAGGTGGGCTTCCTTCAGAAGTCTTGACACACATATGCCCTACTACATTTGCAATCGCACAGTTGAAGATGGACTCCCCAACATAACCTCCCAGATTCTCGGCTGAGGGGGCACAAGTAGACATATTTCTGTACGTGGGCTGCAGCCTTATCCCCAACCCACTCCATACATACAGGATCTTCTTCTTGCTTTTACATCTACCCAGTGTGCTGATGGAGCTGGGTGACAGCCCAGAATACAACTCCCAGAGGCTGAGGTTAAGTTGTCTAAAGATAGGGGGCAGGAGGAGAATGAGGGAGGCATGGTCCAACCAGGAATTTTCATTCCTAGGTGTCTACAAGCTGATAGCGACCCCAGAATGTCAGGTCTAGCTCATGGGACTGGTTCAGACTATCATTTTGTGGGAGGAAGACTTCCAATCCTGGGGCCATGCTGAGGCCGTGTTAGTGGGGCCGGGGTCCATCACTAAGTGGGGGGGGGGGGGGGTTGTAAGAGTATTTGATACTCACATGCTTCTATGCCTTATCCTTATTTTATTCTCTAAATCAAAGAGGGTGGGGTTATTTTTTCCCAGCTACCATCTAACAGGTGGATTCACGGGTAGGCCTCAGAAGTCCCTCTCTCTAATCTTTGTTGTCTCCCATTCTCCTCATCTGGGGTTCCCTTGAACTTTTTATCCTGCTGCCACCCTCTAGGGTCCCAGTCCCCCATCAGTTTCCTCCTTGTGGGTCTGTGGGAGGAAGTGTCACATCCCTTGGGATCCCTGAGAAGGAAAATCCAGCCTTTTCCTTGCTAAGACAGGCTAATAACTCTTGTGTATTCTCACACTCCCCAGGTATCTTTTCTATCTTATCAAACACCCCGCTTGGTTGGGAAGTGGGATTGGGTGAGGGACCCTGTTCTGTTACATGCACCCTGGGTCTTGCATTTTTCTGTCAACAACTGGGACTGCAGACATTTTTAAACCAGAAGAAAAAAGCCAGTTTGGGCACAGACTAGAAACAAACTTCATCTCCCTCCAGGTCCCCCTGGGGACTATTCAGGAGGGCTCCGGACTGGTGGGGGAGATTTCAATGCAACTTTCATCTTTCTGGTTTTCCTCCCTGAGTCCACGGGGACTTCATAAATATGATGTTGCTCAATTTCAGTTCAATGGCATGGAGTTGTTCCAATGTGTTCTAATTACTCAGACATAAATGATTTCTGGTGCACTTTAAATGATTTCGAATGCACTTTTGTCTATCAGGCTGCTGATTTATAACTCCCTGGGACTTTGATGTTGTGCTTCATTGATTTCTTTTAAGGCTCTTCAGAGGTATACTTATTATAGGCAAGGCATTTCCCTGATCATTTGCTCCGTAATTCTGAAGCACTCTCATTTTCCAGTTGTCAACACTCCACCCTTACCCTCTGCTCTTATGCTGTACCAACAGCTGGAAGACACATTTATTGAGTGCTTACTGAATGCAGATCCAGGTACTAGAGGCTGTGGGTGAGTGGAGATACTCAAATTACACTAAACACACATTCCTTTCAATGGCATCCTTATCATTTAGACAAAGGAAGAACACACGTGACACGACAGGGAGGCCATGGGGGTTTGGTCCACAAGCTGCGAAGGATGCTTGGCAGAGAAGAGGGATGAGAGATGGGTGGGACCAGATGTCTGCAGTGTTGGTCCACTGGCCTGGTGCTTTGACAAGTCAGCTGGGTATGGTCCTGAGGATGTGGTAGGAGTCCCAGCTCATTCCCATGCTCATGGTCTTGAACTCGCCACTCGGTGTTCTTGAGCCTTAGTTTTTTCATCTGTAAAATGGAATGCATCCATCTTGTCAGTTAGCCACTGTGGGTTGAACACTTAGTATGTGCTGGGCAGGGGCAGATCCATGTTTCCTGGGACCTGAATCAATTTTGGGGGGGCCCTTTAAGAAAAAAGAACCCCTAATTATGAATGTTTGCCTGGCTTTCCACCCTGTGGTGGGGCCCACTAGGCTTAGCACCAGGATCTTCAATGCTTTTTAAGCCTTGGTATTTGTTTTCCTCCCGGATTGTTTGTTGCAAGGATGGCCGGTGTGTAAAACAGACAATAGCAGAGCTTCTGCATCGGGAACCCTTCCTTTTCCTTGAGACTGGGCTCTGAGGAGCCTTCAGGAAACATGTTCTGGGACTGCTCTTGGGGTGGAGTTGGGATCAAGACAACCCTCCTCCCTACTTCCCACTCAGGATGTTTCTGGGGGAGTGTCTCTAAGGCAAGCCGTCTTGAGAGGGACAGCATGGATCCACTTCATGGGCAGATGGGGAGATGATCTGGCCACCACAGGCTGCTCTGCCATCCCCCAGGGCCGGCTGCAGGCGTCCATCAGCGGCTGGGCCCTCCGCTTTCCTGAGGTGCCAGTCTCAGGTTCCCGCGGCTGAGACCTGGGGAAGGGACGATGCGGAGCACACGCCACCTAGTGACCATTTGCAGGAGCTGCCACTCCCAGCACGGCTGGGGGAGGAATCTTCTCTCTGGGCAAGAATGAGGCGGGGATGCTGGTCAGCAAGGTCCCCAGGCTGCTCTTTGAGAGGGTGTGGCTCAGATTGCATCTTGCTGCTGCCTCAGCGCAGGAGTGACTCATGTCAGATTGCCCTTGATTCTCCCATGGAGCCTCTGCCACTGTGAACATGGGCTCCCAGGAGTGACACCTCCCTGTCTCTTCTCTTACTCATCATCACCGTCCTCCCTGTCTCCTCCCTCCCTCTCTCCTCTTCCTTTCCAGTCTGCTTCATTCCCCTCCTCCTCCCTCACTCCTCATCCTCTCCCTGGTCATGTCCTCTTGCTCCCAATCCTTCCCATCCTCTGCCTCCTTCCTCCCTCCCCTCTCCTTCCTCCTTCTAGGCTCAGCCAGCCTTCCTTTAACTACATAGATATTTTTGGTGGTCCTGTTATTTGGCTTAGGTAGAATGGAGGTCAGTTGTTGAGTTAGAGGCTGAGCCATGAGCCCCAGCTATGGATGCTGAGGGGTTGAGATTTCCCTCCCTCCCTCCCTCATTCATGCAGGTGTGCGTGCATGCAGCCATTCACCGGGGCACGCACAGATTCAATACATACGCTTTTGAGGCTAACTGTGTGCCGAGCCTCATGCTGGGCACAGAACCCACTTCTGGCTTTGACCCTGGACGTACAGCACAAGGTTTTCCTCGCCCTTCTCTACGCGGAAATCTCCTACTCACTTTCAGGTTCAGGAGCAGACTAGGCTGTGAGCACTCACTTCTCCCATTAGCATTAGCCCTAGGGCTTTTTGGAGAGTTTACTGCTTTTGTCTCCTTCAAACCCAGTCCAGGGTTGCCTAGCAGTTAAAGCCAGCCTTACACTGAATCACTGCACGCCGCCCCCCACCCCCCCGCCCCCCCTCCGCGAAGCTGGTTTTTGTCTGCCGGGGACTCTGTGCTCTCCAATGGTTACTCTTGTTTCTCTCCCTAAGGGCACCCTGTACCCAACAGCACCCTTAGAAATCCAGAAATTGGAGCACCGACAATGTGCGAAGGGCAGATGGAAAATTTTCTGCATCCTTGGGTCTTACCAATCTCATTCGCATAGAGGTCTGTTTATTTCTACGGATTTTATGAAAAGGAGTGTTTTCTGAGGACTGACTCCTGGATGTCTGGTGTTCTATTTTGGTTTTGCTCTCTCTTCCTCTATTTTTCCAAATTTATGGTGGGAAGAGGGAAAGTAGGCTTGCAGTTATGTTTGTCATTACAGAGCGCAGGTCAGGTAGCCAAGTATAAGATAAGTGGGAAGGACGGTGAGCGCGTCTACGCTTGGCAGCATCTCCCAGCGTTATCCATGGAAGACACCACTCTTATCTGAGGAGAAAGTTCAAATGCCGGTGTCTAAGGTCTGGCATACAGTAGGTGCTCAATAAATGATTGGCACTTTAAAAAATAAAGGTATAACTTACAGATCATAAAGTACACGTCTTAAGTGGCAGCTCCATGAATTTTCACACATGCGTAGTCCTGGGATACCACCACCCAGCTCAAGCTCTAAAACATTTTCATGCTTGGAAGGTTCCCCAGTGCCCCTCCCAGTCAGAACCACCCTACCCAGAGTCCCCACGACTGGCTCATTCCCTCTTTAGATCAGTTTTGTCTGCTCTCGAACGTTACATAAATGGAATCCTGACTTCGTTCACTCTACATTATCTGTGAGCGTTGTCCACGTGGCAGACGGTTGACAAATCTGATCTTGCTTGTTGAATTTATCGTTCATGCTTTGGACTTCTCATCCTGGGTTGAGTGGAAGCCATCTCAGGAGCCGAGTCAGGTTGATTTCACCTCAAGTTCACTTTTCCTTACTTTTAACATGGACTCTGCTGAGCCCAGCACCAGTGAGTGTCAGATCCGTCACCTAGCCCCCTTCGCTGCTGGGTGGGATCGTGGGATCCTAAGAATCTGGTGTGGGCAGCTGACTTTGGGTCACCGATGGACTCTAATTCCTTCCAGATGCTTGCTCCCCCTGGTTTCATGGAGCCCAGGCTCTTTAGGTATCCTGGACTGGACACAATGCCTAACGTATCTACCGCTGCTGTAGCTCGTGCTCGACTGCAGCAGTGCAAGAGCCTCATGAAGACACTGACTGCTTTACAAGCCATCCCGAGCGGTCACCTGCAAGGCTGTAGCTCTGAGGCTGTGTTCATTCTTGGAAAGCAGCATTGGTCCCATTCTCTCCCCACTGAGAAGTCTGTAGGATGTCCCATGACAGGCCTTCAAGGCTCCTGATGGACACCACGGTGAACAGCCAGCCTGGGGTGGATGGCCTGAGCCCCTGGACAAGGAAGTGCCCATGGAGGGACATGTTCAACATGTGATCAGCAGGCTCTGGAGTGAGGCTTGGGGACCTGGGTCTCAGACTAGATTGCTTTGCAAGGTGAGCTCTTGATTTCATGACCTCATCTCTCGCCCCAACCCCAAGACTTCACTCACAATCCAGGTTGTTAACACGGAGAGATCTTATCCTGTTAGCCTTTCACTCAAGAGAAATTGGATTGAAAATCTTGCCAGGCTGCCTTCGGACAGAGCTTTTCCATCAGCTGTGAATGACCCTCTGGCAGGGAGAGTTGCTTTCCTTTACACACCATTAGCAGGTGACAGAGGGGAGGGTGTCCCTCTGTCCCGCTGCCGTCAGAAACTCTTGGAGAGGAGTCCCTTCGGGGAGCTGCTGCGTGACCGTGGCAAGACGTGGGAAAGTCATTTTCCTTCTCTGTGCTGGAATCACCCTGCTACATGTCTTCATCCCTTAACAGAGTCTCCACGGAGACAGTCACACCTAGGCAAGTCACCTGGAGCCATGGGGGTCAAACCGTCTCCAGGTGCCCCAGGGGCATTAGGGAGGGGCACACCTGCGATGCTATACCTGTTATTTTTACTGTACCCATCCTTCTTTGTATTAAATCTCTGGGCATTATGGTAGATTCCTGGGCTACACTAAAAAATTCTTAACCCCCCCAAGATCTGACTTCATGATGCCCCCTGGGTTGGTGCCCACCCTCTCATTGGCCTGGTCTGCTCTCCTGATCCAGGAAAAAGTAGTAGCGGCTCAAGCTGGAACATGATGCTCCAGTTCCATGTCTCTGGACATCCCAGACTTGGGGAGATCAGGTCAGAGTTTATCTGGCCAGGCGGCCTGACAATGGCTTGGATTGGCCACGGTGCTTCCAGAATCCTGCAAAGTAGCTGCCTTTTCTGAGCAGTTACTGTAGCCCAGCTCTGGGCCGGGTGCTTTGTGCTCATCTTTGTGTGATGCTCACATTCTCCTTGAATTATCAACATTTTGTGGATGAGGAAACTGAGCCCCAGAGGGATCTGACACACCCAGGCTGAACTCAGGTCTGATTTCTAAATATGTTCCCTTATACACTTCATTGCATTACATCTCTGCAGGGTGGCGACAGCTAACATCTACCGAGGCCTTTTCTTCCGAGTGCTGTATTAGCTTGCTCAGGTTGCCATAACGAAGTTCCACGGACTGAGTGGCTTAAACAGCAGAAATACATTTTCTTACAATTCTGGAGGATTGTAGTCTGAGATGAAGATGTCAGCAGAGCTGGTTTCTTCTGAGGCCTCTTTCCTTGGCGTGCAGATGGCTGTCTTCTCCATGTGTCTTCATATGGTTGTCCCTCTGTGCGTGCCTGTGTTCTAATCTCTTCTTCTTCCTTTTTTTGTTGTTTCCCGGCTGAGACGGGCAGCTTGTGGGATCTTAGTTCCCTGACCAGGGATCGAACCATGCCCCCTGCAGTGGAAGCGCAGAGTCCTAACCCCAGGACCACCAGGGAAGTCCCAATCTCCTCTTCTTATAAGAACATCAATCATTTTGGATTAGGGCCTGCCCTAAAGACTCATTTTAACTTAATTACCTCTTTAAAGAGCCTACCTTCAAATAACAGTCACATTCTGTGGTACTGGAAGTTAGAATCACCTCAGCAATTGCTTAAAATGCATCTTTCTAGGCCCTTCTATCAGTGATTATGGGATGGGCCCAGGATTTATTCAGTCATTAATTCAGCAGACATATACCGAGCACTTACTACATGCCAGGAGCTATTCTAGGGGATGGGCATACCCAGTGAACAAAGTCCCTGCTCATACAGGGCTTACACCCTAGTGGGAGAGCACTAAGAACCATCACACACACATCCCTGTGCAGGGTGAGTGGTGATAAGGTCTCTGAAGAAGGGAGAGCAAGGCTGGGATACAGACAATGACAGGGGTCGGCCGAGAAGGCCCTGCTGCTGTGGCAGCATCTGAGTGGAGACCTGAGGGAGGCAAGGCAGAGAAACTGCATGGAGAGAAGGTCAGGGAATGGAATCTGCATCCTGACACGCTCCCTGGGTGATGCTATGCAGGTGGCCATGGAGGACCATACAGTTACGGCTGCTTGCTTATGTTCTCTGAGAAATTATTTTCACTGTCTCCTTCCTGTGTCCCTCTCAGTAAGCTGGTAACTGCCCCCGCCCCCGCCCAGCTACTTGTAGTGTCTTTCTCTATCCCCCCAGTTCTCCCTCTCCCCCACCCACCCTGAATCTGGTTAAGAGCTGACTTGAAGTCCTAGGATGGCAATACTCCTTCACAGTTTATAAAGGCTTTTTTAAAAAAAAAACAGCTTTATTGTGATATAATTCACATACTATACAACTCACCCATTTTGACTGTACAATTCAATGGTTTTTAGTGTATTTACAGAGTTGTGTAACTCTCACCACAACTAATTCTAGAACATTTTCATCACCCCAAGAAGAAATCCCATACGAAGGCTTTTGCAGACTATTTTATTTTATCCTTGCAGCTCCGCATGAGAAGAGCAGGGCAGTTTCCACCCCCATTTTACGGAAGGGCAAGCAAAGTCTTGGGGAGTTTGATGATTTGCAGAAGAAGTTTGGGGGAAAATCTTAGGTCCTTTTTAATACTAGAAGGTGCCAGGGAGTCCCTAAAAACAAGTATGTGGAATCTCCGAGCTCCCAGGGTTTCTTAAGCGCAGGCTCCGGTCTCTCACCCCCAACCTGGGAGGCACAAGGACAGTGGCTGTGACAGCCTGGGTAATGGATGCAGGCTGCCAGCCACCCCTTGAAGGGCTGGCTCTTCCCTGTCTTCCATGTACATCAGCCCTGGTCTGGACACAGCCGCCAATGAGGGTTGATGGGGGCCCCGGGGCTAGCCTCAGGGACCCTCCAGGGACCTCATACCACAGAGCTCTTATTGTGGGACAGGGAGATAGAGGGAGTCGCTTGCTCAGTGGCTCTGGGAGAGGAGACAGGCCTTTTGAGACTGACAGATAGGCTTATCTTGAGCCAAATGCACAGGCAAAATGCACAGATATCTGCAAGGGCTCTGCCCTGATTTGGGGAACTGTGATTGAGGGTGACTGTGAGAGACTGGCAGGAGAGAATATTAATGTCACCCATCGTGGGCTACTCCAGATTGTATTTAAAATGGGTTTCAGGATCACTACATATAGTGACTGAAATGGACCAAGCATTAGAATTTTGCATTTAAGCCATCCTTCCCTTTCTTACTAAAGGGCCCTTACTATAATGATTAGTTAACCTATAGCAGAAAATTGGCCCTGTAAGGCAGGACATTTTGTCAGCATCCTCATACCTGAGCAGTTCCTGGACACAGGGTGGGCTCAGGTCATATTTGTGGGACAAATAAAGCAGTGTATTTGCTGAGTGGCCTCCCTAAGTCAGGTGCCAGTCTACTTGGATCTTGACTGCAGTTCTCAGAGAGGTCAAAGAACTGGCCACGGGTCACACAGCTCCTCAGTGGTTTGGTTGGGATTTGAACTTGGGCATTCCCTCTCAGACTGGCATGTCTAACCACTGTGGCATGTCCTTCTTCACCAGCCAAGTCATAAGGACTAGTTTGGATTTACTTTATAATTTCTCGAGTCTTCCAATTTATCCTCTGAGGGAAGAATGATTCAGTTAATAAATCTGTTTTATTCACCACTGTACAGTGATGCAGAAATAAACACACTCTGCTCTCAGTGGAGTCACAGTGTAATTGGAAGAGAAGAGACAGAATTTGTAGGCTAGCCAGACTATCTGAGACCCTGCATTAGTCAGCTAGGGCTGACAGAGCAAAGAACCACAGACCTTAAACAACAGAAATTTTGTTTCTCACCATTCTGGAGGCTGAAAGTTTGAGATCAAGGTGTCAGCAGCGTCAGTTTTTTAGTGAGGCCTCTCGCCTTGGCTTGTAGATTGCCATCTTATCCCTGTGTCTTCATTTGGTCTTCTCTGTTCATGTCTGTGTCCTTATCTCTGCTTGTAAGGACACTAGTCACGCTGGGTTAGAGCCCACCCTGATGCCCTCATTTTACCTTAATCACCTCTTTAAAGACCTTATCTCCAAATACAGTTAACATTCTGAGGTAATGGAGACTAGGACTTCAACCTATGAGTTTTAGGGGAACACTGCTCAGCCCATAACAGACCCTAACCACAAAGGGTCAGGAATCCTACTTCTAAATTCCTCCAATATAGTTTCTGCCCTCAGCCCTCCCTGCCTCTCCCATGGGAATCAGATGTCCGCTGTTAACATGATGCCTATATTTGCCAATTCTAAACAGCTGGTTATACTCAAATGTTTAGGTGGAAATGAGTTCCCTTATTTTCTTGTGATGGATCTTACTTGTGAATTGAGTGGAGGTTTCAACCAGAGTTTAAAAAAAAACTCTCAATTCTCCTACTTTCTTCAGCTCCCTTCTGAGCATATTTAAGAAATCATTTTATCTAATTCGTTTTTTTCCATAAGAAAGAATTTTGCTTAATTGGGTCTCATTTCTGTTCTCCCCATAACAACCAAGCATCTACATTTCTGTTGGGATTGAGAGACTCAATCAGTTCAGATAAATCAGCTTCCTTTTAAATTATGATCTTGGAGGAAATAATGATCTAACTTACTTTTTGTTAATTACTTTTAGGTGAATTAGACATCCCGACTTTGCAGTCCCTTATTTCCTCAGAAGTATTTAAGCCCTCAAATCTATTTAAACCTTTCTTTTACTCAAATTAAGATGCTGAAAAATTCCGCCATTAGAAATAATTTAGTTTTTTTTTTTTTTTAAAGTTCAGCTTCATGGCTCTGCAGTTTTAAATAATTTGAGCTCAAAACAATTCTACTACATCCCATGCAGTGGCACCAAGTTACTATTTTTCCCTTCGAAATTATCTCATGTTATTGATGTCAGACTCAGGAAACAAATAAATAGAACAGAGAGGTAATGAATAATACAATTCATCAGGTAGAATTGTAAAACATAAACCAAATTGTGTACCACACAGATAGGAACTATGCCTTTAACCATAGTAAACATGGGGTGTGTGTTTCTGTGTATTCCCAAGAAAATAATCAATTGTAAAGGACAGAACATGCAATAACTTTAAGTACAAAGCAATAGATCTAAAAATAAATGATTTGGCTTTATTATACAAAAAATTCTAAACCTTTGGAAGTAAAGCAGTAAGCTCATTAATAACAATGATATTAAGAAGGGAATTAATATTTCACAAGAGAAGCACATAATTAAAACATACGAGAAGTGGCCAAAGAAGTACTTAGAGGCATTCTCATAGCCTTAGGTTTTACAAGCTCTTCTGTCATCCGAGAGAAGAATTTCTTACATTTTGAGTGCTAAGTTAATTAGTGTAAGCATGGTGATCTTTCTGCCTCTGCCACCTCCATCCTAAACAATATGAACTTTGTACAGAGTTTCAGTCCTTGGAACAGTTTAGTATCTGGCGCTGCCTTCATATCAGATATTTTATTGATAAATATAATGAAGCCCAGTGTCTGAATTAAGGATTTGGGGATGAAGGAACCCAAAAATTGAAGTCTGTCTCTACCATGCAAATGGTGGTCCTATCTGTGATGCCAATTTTCATAAACTATATTCTTCTTTCTCTCCTTTATTTCTGCTCTTTATTGCTCTCTCTGGATCCTAGAAACATTTCCCATTGGGAACCAAATCAGGAGCTCTTGAGTTCTGGGGAAAAGGAACCACCGATATAATTTAGGTTCCCAGGATCTGGACTGGAAAAGGAATACTTTAAGCCAGTTGAGTAGTATTTAACTCTAGAAAAGATCCCAGATCCGAGGCCTGAAGTCTCATGGTGTTATTGCTCTCTCTTTATCCCCAGTGAGAGTGGAGACACTCCAAGAACTTTCAGCTGACTGGGATAAATGATGGAGGCAACCTTGCTATTATGGTCCTTGATAGCCAGCCAGGGCCGGCAGAGCTATCTCCCGTTTTTCACCTGCCAAGTTCCGACCAGAGCATTTCACATCCCCAAGAAATGCCAATTCTGAGCAGCTTCATGGCTAAAGTGAGACTCCACAGGGCCCGTGTGCATCCTTTGTCAAAATGCCTCTTCTCCTTGTGCTGTAATGAGTCCTGTGACCAGTTAGTCCTCACCTTAGTCAGATCAGGCACAAAGGAATCTTGTACCTTTGTGTGGACAGCACGTTGTGGCTGATGCCAGATGTCATCAGAGTAAACTGTGAGTATGATTGAATGTCTTCCCAATGATGCTGTACAGGCCCTAAGCACCCATAATAGAGCAAACAAATGCACTGGAGCTGCAATAAACACTAAAGAGAAAAGACAAGCTCGTGCTCCAAAGAGAACAAGCTACTGTACTCTACATTCTCCAAGAGTGCAAGGCTAGAACACTCTGTGGTGACAGGGGTGCCGCCAGGACCTGAATTCAACCCTGAATGATCCTGGAAGGTCTTCTCTCTATCCCCACTCTTCAATATTTTAAGGAGGTACCAGGATAATATTCAATGTTTAACAACCCATAGGGCTCAGATACCAATCAATACAAATACATGCAGCAACTAAACAGAGCAGATTCAGCTATAAAGCCTGTACAGCTATGCCAGGTGAACCAGCTGACTAACAGCAGTTTACCATGCCCTCTGTTGTATCTTTAGGACTTTGTCTACAAGTTCTCAGACAGTCCCCACAGACTCAAAGCCACTGAACAAAGAGGAATGCACAGTCTGCATAAGCACTAGAAAACTCAGTAACAAGAGAAGAGGGCTAACAGTGTCTGAATAAAGACTAAGACACCGGTCCAACTGAGGGCTGATGCCACAGCTGCCTCCTTGTTCACACAAATGATCTCATCCTTGGCAGCTGCTTGGGTCTGGAATGACAGTGGTTCCCCTGAGGCTTAGTTTTTCTGTCCTCACCTGCCTTCCTTCTGGCTTAAGGTTGTATTTACCCAACTGTCTATTTCAACAGGAGGACCTGGGTTCAGTGTTTAGCCCTGTGCATTCAGTTGGAGGCAATAGAGCAAAAAGGTTGAGAGGGCAGATTTTGGAGTCCATTAGAACTAGGGTCAAATCCTGACTTCTTACAAAACTTAATTTCAAGTCTCATTTTCTAAATCTTCGTGATCATAAAAGTACCCATTATGGTGTTGTAGGGATGATTCAGTGAGCAAACACTTATAAGCACTTAACTCTTAGGAGCACTCAGCACCAGGTAACTCTTCTTATTTGGTTGGGGATAGGATCTCTCTGTGTCTTGGGGATGTTCCTTGCAGGACGTCAGTGCTGATGCATCTCAGGACCCTCTGTTTTCCCCTATCTCCATCCATCCCTCAGAGGTCATTTGAGGCACAGAACTTGGAGGAATGGTGCTTTCTGCAGGAGGAGGGAGTGAAGAGCGGGCATCTGGACTTTAAACATCGCTCCCTACCATCTGATTAATAATCAATGTGTCTACAAAAGTTTTTCAGGCGCTGTTCACGGATTCCCCTTAAGACCTTTAGAGCATTAATGGGCAACTTGCATGGCTCTCTCCAGGGACAGGACTTGCATCTCTCATTGTTGGTGCCAGTGCCCTCATCAGCCAACATTTCCCAGAGACAAACCCACTCCTTACTGCCTTTTCCATCCCAATGAAGGACAAGGACTTGTCACTCAAACCTAGGCAGGATCTAGGAGGCCAACCCCTGACTCTCACCTTGTTGTTTTAATTGTTGGAGGGAAGCCTGTGTGGAGGAGGAAGTCATTTCAAAGAGGAACAACCTGAGCTTTACATTTTTTGGTTGCTGATGTTTAACGCCCAAATGTGGTTTTTAGAAGGATTCTGATGTTATTTTATCCATTTGTTGCAAAAGAGCTGCAGAATGGCAACAGTTGACATTTAAGAGGGGGAAAGTAGGGCAGTGAAGTTATTTCCCTTGGAAAGGTCACACTTGCATCTGGAGGTTGTCCACAACAAATGGCCAAACCAGTTTCCCAAACTGTGAGTGTCGACACTTGGAGGTGCTGAATCTGTGTTTAAAAAACAAAGAAAAGTGAACAAAACTCTTCTGGCTGTTAACTGTATGTTGGAATTTGCCCTGATGAAGGTGAGGAGGTCGATACTTGTGATGATGTTGACAACCCGTATTACTGGTTAGGCTCTCTGAAGCTCTTCCTGATTCCCCCAGATGCGTTTTAAAGTCTGTCTTCTATGTGCACATTGCAGCTTTCACTTTACTTCTATTACATGTAATTTACCACGTGAACTTTTCTCTTAAGGAGCCAGAGTTTTACCAAAGGCATCTCCCAGTGCGGGATCATTTCCTGGGGTGGATACTTGGGTGGCAGACAGGTGAAATGGCATCCCTGCATTGCAAAGAAGGGCTCAGCCTCCACATGTTTGCTCTCTGTAAACTTCTATCTAGAGATCTCAGGAGGGGATTGGACACCTGAGCTTTCTTTTCCAAAACTACTTATGTTAGGGAGCCAGGGAGGGTATGGAGATGCCAGAAATCTCTTCATAAAGGACACAGAATTCAGATTAGCCACTTAGTATGGCACCTGTCACATGTACACAGTCAATACATTATTATTATTAATATTATTTTATAGCAGGGAAGATGTTGTGAGATAAGTCAATTAGCCATGGTCTGGTGTTTGAGAACAGGATGGATTTCTGATGAGTTCATATTCCACATCACTAACTGTGTCTCTTAGGCAAGCTGTTGTACCTGAGTTGTCCTGGTCAATGTTGCTTTATCTCCTGTGAGATGGAGGCAATTATACCTACCCTGTATTTTGTGGTGAAAATCAAAGTAAGTAGATGAAAAGTGCCTAACGTAGTAATGACTCAGTGAGTGAGAGCCATCATTTTTGTCATTGTTGTTATTTTACTGTTCAGGGAGACAAGGGCTTTGGTGTCTTTTAGGAATAGGTGAATTTTGACATCACTCCTATCAGTGGTGTTTATCCAGAAAAAACAATCACCTCTAGTCTCTGCCCACAAGCCACCTAAACCTGCCTGTGTTTATTTTGTCTTCTGCTTTCAGAGCCTCTGAGGGGACAGCGGGAGGGGTGACTCTCGTAAGCCCTGTAACTGTGCTTTAGTGAGTACTTACTCTATGGCAGATTCTGTGCTAACACTTGACAAAGATAGTCTTGACTTAGTCCTCTCTTCATCCCTGTGAGGTAGGTACTATTACCATCCTTTAACCGGTGAGAAAATTGAAGCACATAGAAGTTAAGTAACTTTCTCAAATCTATCCTGGAAAATGCAGAGCTGGGAAACTCCTCACTTGTGATTGCTTTTCTTAACCCAAAGTACAGATAGATGCACATTTTACAGCTAACTCCTTACCATTAGCAAACCCACCATGAGTATAATGGTGAGTGTTCCCTCTACTGCCACCTATGCACTTGAACTTAAGTGATAAGTGGTGTGTTGTTGTGCAGTTTCTGAGGTCCAGCTTTCAAATGACCCTCATTCTTTATCTATTAACAAATTAACATTTTGGGTTATTACATGCTGGTGCTGCCTGCTAGCTACTGGTTCAGTTTTGGCAAAGTGTTCAATTTTGTCCTTAATGCAGTGTTAGTGCCATCATTTGACTAGTTCCTTCCACTTTTGTCCTTAATATTTTACAAAGAGTGAAAAACAGGCAAATTAAAATGCTCATACAAATGATAAAAAGCAGGGACCTCAAGTACAATTGAGACAGAAATAGAGACTATTTAGCTTTAATTGGATACTTACTAGATTTAAACTAATTAATCATTTTAAATTGCAAAGGGGGAAAAGCAAAATCAAAGAACTTGCACAAAATGCTAAATATTCACTGTCAAACACTTAAGTGTGATTAAAGATACACATCCATCCCTTCTGTAACTGAACACGAGTCAGGATATTTTCAGTGACAAACACTACTTCAAATCATTTAAGCCAAGGGAAATTTATTGGCTTATGTATTTGGGAAGGATCCTAGGTCTGGAGAGTTAAGGAAGAATTGTAGGACACAGGGAGTTGGGGTGGCACCCGGGAGTCAGGGCCACCATGATATTTCCATCTGTTTTTCATTTCTGCTCATTTCTGATTGGTTTCATTCTGTAGACAGACTCTGTCCAGATAGCATAGATGGCAGGGAAAGTATCCACAGCTCCTTGGCTTTGCAACCTCATATTTAGCAATACCAGAGGAAAGAGAATCTTCTACTCAGAGCATTTATATATCAATCCCAGGAGAGATTCTGATTGGCTCTCCTTGGATGCTGCATCCACCCCTACACCAATCACTGTGTCCAGGAGAAAAGAATTACCATGATTGGTTGGGAGTGGGTCACATGATCATTCATGTGATCTGGAAGGCCCAGAGTCTGTTATTGGAAGAAGAAAAATGGAGGAAAAATATGCCAAAAAGCTACCATTACAGCCCATCATTGGATCACACTCCCTCCCTATCTTTCTTTAATATTTCACTTTTGACTTTTGTGCATAGCTTTATCACATTTAAAAGAAAAGGACTGATTGTATTGGTGGTCAGCCATCTGACAGAGTCCCAAGCTATTCAGCTGTAACAACCTCACCACATAAATTGAATAAATAATTTACATTCTGTGCTCATACAAATAGTTTTGGCATAGTGGGAATTTGCATCCTCTCAGCCCATCCCTCTCTCTGAATGTGGTTCCCTAGGCAGCAAAGTAGCGGCATCTGTTTTGAACACCTGGTGGCCTCCATCCCTCAAGGAGGTAAGCTGAAAGCTAAAGAGAATGAAAATGGGGCCAGGGACTGGAGGGACTTTGTTGAGTAGAGCCTTCTGGCTTTGAGTGACAAATGTGTTGAGATGTGAAGGGGAGAAATACGTATCCCATACAGATTTGTTTTTCATGTAAATAAGTGTTTTAGCCTCAAACTTTCCAGCGTTTCATTATGCAGGTGACTTAGTCATTGACATGCATGCAATTTGCATTTTCCCCCTTCTTTGCCAAAAGTGCAGAGACTGTAACTTAGCCAAGTTACACATTCTGGGTGCACAAACAGACCGCTATCTTGGGCACGTTTGTAAATATAGAGGGATAGACCCAGCCAGAACAGGACTCAGATCCTGTTGATTTGTAGTAATAGGCTTTTCTAGAGGATTTTATCCTATTTGATTGCTAGGATGTAGCCCATTTCTCACGTTAAGAATACTGCTA
This sequence comes from Hippopotamus amphibius kiboko, assembly GCF_030028045.1. NCBI lineage: Eukaryota > Metazoa > Chordata > Mammalia > Artiodactyla > Hippopotamidae > Hippopotamus > Hippopotamus amphibius. The sequence goes on from NC_080194.1 coordinate 125,654,961, forward strand.
CCAGACATGTCTGGGGCTGGGTATGGAGGGGTAATATTAAAAATATTTAACAACCAATCAGTTGTGAACACCAACAGATCAGAATGGATTCTGGCCAGAGTGCTAGAATGGGATCTGAGGACCCTCAAGGTGCCAGACATTAACCCTCTAGTTGCTGGGTCATAGCAAGGTCAGGAGGATGATCTGGGCCACTTTGCAAGGTCAGGGCAACCATCATTTACTAACTGGTATGGCAAGATGCCAGTGATTTACTAACTGGTCTCGCCACTCTGGTGCATATGGGCTGACAACCAAGTCTTGTATGTGTGCAGGCTTATGGACCTAGTGAAATTCTTGGTAAACTTGAGAGCAAACCCTGGGAGAGCTGCCTAAGGTGCCCCGGGCAGCAGACCAGACAGGGCTGTGGGGCTGCCTTCCAGAGCTGCTCTTGCTTGTTCTCATTTTCAAATGGGAATTTGATTTAGGACCGGCCTTTGGTTTCTCCCAGACCTAGGAAGTAAACATTTCTCATTCTTAAAACCCACAAATTAATCATTTTTGCAAATCAGAGCTGAGCTCTGAGCCTCTGACCAGGAGGCCTGAGCCTGCTGGCCTCGGGAGCCTGGATTTGCCAGCGTGCGCTGCTAATGCATATGCATTTGTTCTTCTTGTGGGAGCTCAGGCCCGCAGGCTTCAAGGGGTGAAGCTCCGCTCGCTAATCATAATGCAATATCAGTGTTTTCTGCAAATCCCCTTATTATCTCTGCATCATTAGCAGTTTCTGAGCTTGTCTACAACTAATTTCATAGTGAATCTTATTTCTACCCGATATTTTAAATAAGCTATCATGCCAGGCAGCAGCTGACATGCCGCTGAGAAAGAAGCAAATCAACCTAAAGTGAGCTTTCAAACTGCCTCCGACAATTAAGCATTGGGTCATCGTCCAGGGTGGGAGAGGGTAGCAAGCTTCTTAGAACCCCTGTCTCTGACTGCAGTATATTTAGTCATACCTTACTCATTAGAAAGGTGGTCTCCAGAGCCAGGTTTCCAGCGGTCTCATTTCTGCTCTGCTGTTTCCTTCAGGTGACCCTTAGTATGTAATTTAATGTCTCTGAGCCTCAGATGATAAAATAATATCTACTCATAGGTTGTGTGGGCTTAATGAACAAATGTTTATAACGTGTTTAATGTAATGTACCTGCTATATTGAGCACCTGTGTGCTCCATAAATATAGCTTTTATTATTTTTCATTCCTTTATGAACTATTTATTTATTTTATTAAGCTCTTTATTGGAATATATTTGCTTTACACTCTTGTACCAGTTTTTGAGGTACACCAAAGTGAATCAGCTGTATTTATACATATATCCCCATATCCTCTCCCTCCTGCGACTCCCTCCCCCGCTCCCTGTCCTGGCCCTCTAAGGCATCACCCATCATCAGGTTGAACTATTTAATGAGTGATCACTTTGTGCCTCACGCTGTACAAGGCACTGACACTGCTTGTCCACTCTCCACTTCTGGTTAATCCAATAGGTCACTGAGGAAACTGATGGGGGAGAACCCCCTGAGGGTGGAGACAGGTTTGCACACCCAGGCTGCAATAAGAGAGAACTTATGTTCCGTATTGAAGACCTTCTGTCCCTGGTTGAATGATGAGGAAGGAGGGCAGCTAGGTTTATACCCACTCTGGGTTCCAGGGACCTCTCCCACCTGCTAAGTGATGGACAGCTGCTGTGCCTTGGAGGAAACACCACCTTTTCCTGGGCTAAGCACCAAGCCTCTTTGGAAAAGTACCAAGGAATGCAGTTTTCTGGTGCTGCTGTCTTTATCTGCCCGCTTTATCATGTACACGTCCTGTGAGGCTGTAGGTCCTGAGGCAGGGGCTTGATCGACCTGTGAGTGGAACCGGATGACTGTGTTTACTTGGTGTTTGGCAGAGGGTAGGCATGGTCTCTAGTCCCCTGGGTTGGTGTCACTTTGTTTTCTGTGTTACGATTGTTGATTCATTCACCTTGTGCCTTTGAAGCCACACAATGTTTGGTTATGAGCTGTTTTCTGCTAAAGAAAGAACCATTATGTTAGCCAGACAAACTAAGCATCTCTTTGACCCCTCCCTGCACAGAGCCTTGCTTTCCAATCAGTGGTGTTCACCGGGCATTTGACTATTTCCTTCCATGGTGCTGGGTGCCGCATCTGATGGCAGCTGGGTGGGTCACCTTTGCTTTATGCACAGCTGAGGGAGATTGGAAGAATATAAAGGGGCTTCTGTAGCAGCCAAGGAACAGAAGTGGCCCTTTGCTTGGCATTGATCTGGACCACATCACTCTCTGAAAAATCTGCAGACGTGAAAGGGATTATTTTGCATGAAAGTGCAGTTTGTCCATCAGTCCCAAGTTATTGTGAACCAGGGGAGATAGAATATTTAACCTTATACATGCACACACATGTGTGCACATACATTTTCACACATACACACATGCAAGCACACATTGTGCACTAGTCATTAGATGGGCTCTGTTCTAGGTGCTGAAAATGCAGTGTGGCCGGGGTGGGAGGTGGGGGTGGGGTGGGGGTTAGCGGTGCAGTGGAGGATATAAAGTCCCTGATTTCATGGAGAATGAATTCTACCAGAGAGAGACAGGCAATAAACTACATAAGGAAACGGATATGTGATGTGATGTCAGGTAGTGGTGAGTGCTATGAAGACCAATAAAGTGGGGTGGGGATGAAGGAGCCACAGAGGCTTTTTTAGCTAATGGTGAATCTTCTTTGAAGGGAGGGCACTTACTCAGATGCTTGCCCAGGGCAGCTGTGCCACCCAACACTTGAGGACGCGGCTCATATTGTAGACTGGAGTTGGGCCATAGGGCAGTACCATTTATGTCCACCGCCAGGTGAATGGCACCCCCTGGAGATATTCCCAGGTGTGACTTAAGGAGGCACACCTGGGCAGAGAGCACAGTCAGAGCAAATGTTTTGAGACCGGGGAATGTATGCTGAGTTTGACAACAGCGAGGAGGCTGGTGAAATAGAGTGAGGGGGCAGGTCCTATGTCCAAGAAGTGGTCAGGGGTCAGTTCATGAAGAGCAGAGCATCTCAAACTTTAACGTGCACACAAATAACCTGAAGATGTGGCTAAGATGCAGATTCTGGCCTAGTCGGTCTGAGGTGGGGCTCCCAATTCTGCATTTCTAATGAGCTCCCAGTGTTGCTGCCTTGACCACACTTTGAGGAGCAAGGCTGAGGGTTGCGGTCTGGACTTAGGAAAGCCACTGGAGGGTCTCAGGCTGGTAGTTATTCTGCTTGGCTGAAGAATCATTCACTTTAGAGTCCAAGCGTTCATCGACTGAGCCCACGAGGAAGCATTTTTGATCCCTTCATTGCCCAAGCGGGCATAGGGAGGCTGCCGGGAGAGATAAGGAAAGGTTTATTTATGTAGCTACTCGAACTTGGGGCTGTTTATAGTCGATGAATATCTGTCTTTAAGCAGCTGTGTGAATTATCCGAAATACATGAAAGCAATCCATTTGAGATCAAAATCCTTAATTCCAGACCTTTCCAGGTTGATATGTCTTAAAAGAGGGAGGTTTGGTAACATTGTTGAACATTAATTAGGTAACACTTGTGCGAGACTTGGAGGATGAAAAGCCTTCTGTGTGTAAGTGCTTGGGAGTGAAATGGTGCAATCTGAGGCTGGGATTGAAATGAAAATTTCACATACGCAAGTACTCATCCCCATCAGGTGCGGTGATTGGAGATTGTGCGAGTTTGAATGTGCCTAGCCGCCCCCCCGCCTCCCCAGCAGCACAGTCTCAAGTCCTCCCTGAATAGAAACCGGCATGCAGATGAATGGGGAATTTACTAGAGGTAATTACAGAAGGAGGGAGGGAGGCCCCTCGTGCTCTGCGGAGGGGAGGGGTCTTTCTTTGTCACAAAGGACTGTTTCCTCTGATGGTGTTCTTGTATCCTGTGTTCTACCCAGGACTTGGCTGAGAGAGGATATCAGAGGGAAGGTGCTCTTTGGTGCCACCTGTGGCCCCTGAAAGGGTCTGTATTCAAAAGCACATGTTCCGTGCCCATTTCGCCTGTCCGTGCCCGTGTGCCCAGCTGGTCTGCCTTTTCAGTTCCACCTGGGGCTTCCAATCCCAAGAGCAACATGAATGGAACTTCAGAAATGTGGTTGCTGTGCTGCCCTGTGTACCCCCTCCTCATCTAGCAAAGCCCATTTCAGTGCCATCTCCTGACCACGGATGGCCAAGGCAGGGCGCCCACTGCCTCCTCTGGGAGGGACTTCTTGGAGCCCTGGCAGGAAGCAAAAAGATTCTGTCCTCATGTTAGTGCTTGATCTGTTCCCTCTCTTACAGGTCATGTGACATGGGGAGGTGCTCTGTGTTGCTTCTGAAAAGGCCTCAGCAACAACCCCACCCCATGGGAGATCACCATTCCCATTGTAGACATGAAAACAAAACAAAATGATCGGGATAGTGAGGAAACCTAACATTCTTTGGTGCAAGAGTGGGGTGCCTCGCCATTAGCCCAAGACTGCCTCTTCATAAAGATGTCTATGCCTTCTTGGCCACCCTTGGTCGTCCTTTTGCCAGGGCACTGTTGGCCTCTGCTCATTTTCTTGGATACTCGGCAGGTGGCTGAACCTCTTGCAACAACATTTCCTTCTCAGTGCTTCTGTGCATGTAGACTTGGCCTCATTCCCTCCCCTCGCTGCCCCCCCCCCCAAAAAAAAAAACACTGGGAGGCTTCCTAAAAGCACCAAGCAGGGTTGCTCTGCCCCAAGGTGTAGAGATGCTGTGTATCTTCCTTCACCAGAAGTGCACCCCATATCAACTGAGGTGGTGAATATTTCTTGCTTTATTGTTGTCAGACACTGTTGCATCACCACAAGATATTTTTAAGTACAGGGTACCCTGACAACACTTAAATAATGATTTGATGTCCCAGTGTCTCCTTTACCTGCATCCTGAGTCTACTCAGGTGTGGATGATGGTACCCTCCATTTTATTTATCCTTTTGTTGATATGAGACTCCCCATTCCACCAGTGCTTGTGGCAGAACCTTTCCAATCACTGGTGTCCCTGAATCACAAGTTCAGCCGATAATGTGTCAGGTGCAAGAAGGGATTCACATGGAACCAAGCTCAGCCTGCACGCACATAAACAGTATGAATAAAAATTAACTTAAAAATCTTTTCTCCCTCCTTCACAACGACATTATACCAATGGGGCCACTTAATTTCTTACATTTGTACCTTTTCAAAAGGGCCCGCTGTTTTACGATGTCAAATGTGACCTTTACAACAAAACGTGCAAACTGCGTTGTACACAGAGGACTCTTCGAAGCTAGTAATTTTCATGATGCAAATTTCAGAGCAGAATAAGCCCATTAACCAAATTAGCAATTCATAAAAGCAAAAGTTCATGGTCAGGAAACAATCGCGTCTTTTTGTAAGGTATAATTTTAGCCCATTGTAGAGTTAAAGTGTGTTTCTCCCCCCTTAAAAAAAGTAAATTAGGACTCTAATTAAATAGGTTAAAGCTATATATGAAAGAGAATGCAATTTTTGTGCAGGAAAGTGAATTAGTGATTCATAAGAAGCCAGAGATCTCTGATAAGGGCAAAGTAAGGCTACCCTGAATGTGAATGAGTGATTTTGGCCGTTGTGGGAGGGAAACACCCATGGCAGTGGTGGTAGAGGAAGGGAGAATTTTGTAAGGTCACATTAAAGGCTCTCAGGTTAGATGCAGGTTGAGGCTGGACTGTATGGAGTGGAGGCAGAGTCCCACCCTACACTGCATAACTGCCGGTGCAGGCACACTCCCAGGATGCCATCAGGGAGTCAGCCCAAGACACTCACGTTTTCAGGGACACGGCCGACTTTGAAGCAGGTAGGGCTGGGAGACATGAGACTGGTAATATTGTTGATATTGTCTTTTCCTCCAAAAATTGGGGAGATAAAACATGATGCATTCTAAAGCCTCTTTCTGATGATTCACTTCAATCATATACACGAAAAACCCCATGTATGGCTGAATAACATTCCATTGTTTCTTTATGCCACAGTTTGATTATCTGTTCATCAGTTGATGGACATTTCGGTTGTTTCTACCTTTTGATATTGTGAATAATGCTGCTGTGAACAATCCCTGTCTTCAGTTGTTTTGGGTATATACCTGGGAAGAATGAGGTACTGATACATGTCACAACGTGAATGAACCTTGTGCACGTGATGCTCAGTGAAAGAGCCCAGACACAAAAGGCCGCATATTGTATGATTCCATTTCTATGAAATGTCCAGAATAGGCAAATCCATAAAAACAGAAAGTAGATTAGTGGTTTCCAGGCACTGGGCGGCTGGAGCAGTGGGGAGTGACTGCTTAATGGGTACAGGGTTTCTTTTCAGGATGGTGAATGTTTTGGAATTAGAGGTAATGCTTGCACAACACTGACTGTACTAAATGACACTGAACTGTTCCCTTTAAAATGGTTAATTTTATGTGTAGGTAGATTTTTATGCTATGGGAGTTTTGTCTCATTTTTTTAAGAAACAGCCCAGTGTAAATTGGAATAGACTGTACAAGTCAGCCTGTTCATGTATTTTGAGCTTCCTTGGGACAGAAGCCGTGTTTGCTTTATTTTATCCTGGTTTCCAGCAGTGTTTGGCAACTCACAGGCTCTTGGTGAGTGACACCAACCACTGCAGTAGTTACCTTGCATTATGTGACATGCTAGATACTGGACCAGGCCCTTTATAAGAGTGAGGAGATAAAAAGTTTGTCCTCCTAGTTTCTGAGGGTTTTGTTTAGGAAGAGAGGAACATGCAGAGGGGGGCCTGCTCTGTTGGCAGGTGGCAGGGCATGGGGGAGGGGAGGGGCATGCCAAGGGGCTCGGTAGACAGGGGGAGACCAGGGTGATGGCAGAAAGACAGCATGGAGAAAGAGAGGGCAATTGTGTGGGGCTGCTGTGGAGGCTGTGAGGGAGGATACAGATGCAGATGTTATTCTGACATGATATACTGTGTATACCTGTGCTCCCCTTCTAAGAATCCCTTCATTGTTCTTAAATGCTTATGTTGCCAAAAGTGGGGTCTGGCTGCTCAGCGCTCTAAAGCCAATACTGGAGAGGTGAGGTTGGTGGAAAGGAAAGTTTGCTTTATTTTGGAGGTTGGCAATAGGGGGCGGGGGTGGAGGAGGGGAGTTCCAGGGGTTCATAGGCAGAGGGAGGTGGCTACTTGCAGAAACAGCACAGTCAGCTCTGACAGTCATCTTGAAATTGGTCCTGTGGTGGTCTGATTAGCATCATCTTGATTGTTTTAAGTACAGTTAGTCTTCAGTTCCAAGGTTGGTTTTTTTCCATTTCTTTAGGCCAGTTCTCAGAATTGTGGCAGCTTATGTCATGGCTACAGTCTGGCATTAAGTAGTTAACTTCTTCCACCTGGTGGGGGTTTCAGTATCTACAAGATACTGAAGGACGTGGCTCAGAATATTTTCTATAGCCCTTGAGGAGGAACTAAATGTTCTTGACTTTGTTTAATGACTAAACTATTATTATTTTGTTCTGTTTGACAGCTTTCCTTTGCTTATGCATTTTCTCACCTCTCTGATTAAATTTATTCTTTGGCTGAAAATCTTCCACAAACAAAAGACAGGCGGAGGACATTGTGCAGGGGAGGACCATAGGGTCCTGCTCCATTTCATTATGGGGGGTGGGGGGTGTTTAATACCTCAGTGGACAGAATTGGACCCCAAGGCAGCCCAGTTATATTTGGGTTACACATGCACTGTTTCATTGAATATGATCCTCTCCGGGTTTATAGATAAAAACAGTGGGGCTTCGGGAGGTGAGGTCCTTCACCCAGGGTCATGCAGCTTGTAAGCAGCACAGCTGGGATTTAATCATATTATACTGCCTCAGAGGAAATTGGATTTTAGAAATACCAAAAGGCCCCTTTTACTCTTCAATGTGCCTGCAATTGCCACAATTAAATTTGATTCTTTGGTTTTATGTTGTTTCTTCATCTGTGAAACATGAATACTATTGCCTACTTTGCAGGATTATTATATAGTCAATAGAGATAGAGTATTGAAAGATCAGGGCAAACAGTAGGTGCTAAGCAAGTGTTAGTCCCTTTCCCCAAACATCCCTCTTTCCTCCCCTCCCTCCACCCCCACTTCTTCTGTATTGGGGGGAGGGGGAAAGAAGAGTGAAAGTTAGTAAGAGTTGATTCTCTGATTATTAAGATAGGAAAGATGATGCATGGCTTAGCAATAAGACCCTGGAGGTCCAGGTTCAAGACCACATCCTGCCCCTACTCAGCTGCAGGGCCTGGTGCAAGTTGCCTGGCTTCTCTTAAGCCTCAGTTTCCACATCTAGGCAATGGGATAAGAACCCCACCTCTTAGGATGATACAACTCAAAACCAACACAAGAAAATGAATACAGATATCCTCAGAAAACACTAAAGCACTATGTGTGGTGGCACGCTGTACCAGAAGAGAACGTGGAGTGAAATAGAGGATTTCATTTAACCTATAGTTCTCATCCAAGAGTGATTTCAATCCAGGAGGACATTTGTCAATGTCTGGAGACATTTTGGTCATCACACCTGGGGGTGACACGCTACTGATGTCTAAGCAGATAGAAGCCAGGGATGCTGCCAAACATCTTACAGTGCATATGACAGCCCCCCCACCCTGCCCCAGTAAAGAATCCTGCCCAAAATGTCAGCAGTGCGGAAAAACTGATGGGGAAAGAGGAAGGTAACACAAGGAGATTTGGACAGGAAACTATTGAGGGTATAGAAATAGTTTTTCTTTTGTCCATGCTCTGTTTTTGCATATTAAAAAAATCAGATGTAGTTTGAAGCTACATAAAGGTACAGATAATGTTATAAAATGGAAAATAAATAACCATGTTCTCACCACTCAAAATTGGCTCTTATATGTCTCTTCAAATATTTTTAATAAAATTTTAAAAAATCACAGATAAGCTACCCCATCATCTCCCTTTCTTATGTCTCTTCCCGCCTCCAGAGATATAGCCTCTATCATGAATTTATCTTTGTCTTTTCCATCCATTTCTTTTGTATTTTACAAATATCAATAGCCACGAACAAAGTACTGTGTGCATTTACATTTTTTTTCAACAAACACAGATAGAAAGATATCACCTGCAACTTGCTTTTCTTTTATTCAACAATGACTCATGTTGACAACGTGTAGGTGGGTTGGATTTGATCTGGGTCCCTACAGTCTGGTTGATTGCCTTTGAGTGGAACTTGTTAGTCCTTGATAATGTAGAGCAAAGTGAACTGCTTCATTGGAGTGGGGTGGCACTCATGTTCCCGAGAACCGTCATGATTTGGTACCTCCCATGATGGGAGGTATGTCCACGAGATTAGGTGAGGGTAGATGCCATGCACTTACCATGTCTCTCTCTGCGTCCACTGTCGGCCATCGGCCTGCATAAGCAAACACAGGCTTTGAAGGCAAGCTGGGGTCCTTGTGAATGAGCTGCCAGGTTATTTTTGCTCTCAACAACCACTGTGGTTTGGTCAGGAACGCCACATCCTCCAGCCCTGTACTCTTGGTGAAATGGCCTCAAGATGAGGCTCTTGATCTTACCTGTACAAACAGACCCATGCTTGGGCCGGAGAGGTTGACGCCTGTGGCATCACAAGATGTGAAGTGCCCTTCCTGGGCTTTCCAACGACTCTTGTCATGCTCTTCAGAGGCAGCTGTGGCTGCAATGATTTGGGGGAGAGGCAGGCTGCCCTGCTGAGGGGCCCCTACATCATCCTGGCATCCTGCACTTAGTGAGGGAGAGGTGAGGTGAATGCCCAGTCTGCATTTTTAGACACAGAGATGGAAAATAAAGCAGTGGCTTCCTGCTATTAAACGGGAGTGTGATTAGTTATAGGAAAATCAATTCATTCTTTGGCTTTGGGGAAGGCTTTTAAGTGTGAAAGGGGATGCTAATCCCCTGGGAAATGATTTTTAAGCAAAACTGCCTTAGTTCTGCCAGCTGCTTAGATAAACACCACAGGGGAGGGGACAGCTTGGCTTTTCTCCTCAGATAACAGGGGTTCCGGAGGAGCCTACCTTCCACCTTCTCTCTCCTTCTTTCTTTCCTTCCTCCCTCCTTCCCTCCATCCCTTCCTCCCTCAAACATTTATCAAGTGCTAACTATGTGCCTTGACCACAGATAGGAACTGTCTTTGCTGTCACGGAGGCTGGGGCAGCAGGCAGTGGAGACAGAAACTCAGTGAGTATATGGTGTATAGAGAATACCTGCAGGCAGTGTTCACTGCCATCTCTTCCTTCACCCCCACCTTTCTTTTTTCTTCTCCTTTACCCCTTCCTTTCCCTTTGGTTCATTTCTCTCCCTTTCCTTTCCCCCACTGCCCTCCTTTGTTGTCACTTCTTCTCCCTTTCCCTTCACTCCCTTTCTCCCTCTGTTGCCTGGGGGGAATCCTAGCATCTTCACAACTATCTCTGAAGCAATCTGCAGAGTGTTGTTTGGAGGACATAGTGAGCCCCTCTGCAGATCGCCCTGTGCAGAGACACACAAAATCCTGCCCCCAGCCACTCCCAGAGCTGCAGGACCCTTTAGGATCTGTATCAGTTTCTGCCCTCCCAGGGCTGTCAGGAGCCAGCCTTCCTTTGGGGAAGGAGCACCCTTTGTTCTGTTCTGTGTGTGGCCTCGTTCACCACCACTCACATCCTGGTCCTCCATCTACTGCACTGTACTCCCAGTGTCCCTGCATGAGCTGTTTCATCCTGCTCTTGTCCACACTGGCTCCCATCCCTTCCTCCATCTTTTATGCTTTCCTCTCTGGATATACATGGGGAGTGCTTGTTACATAATTTCTTCTAATCAGTCTTGCCCAAACATTAGCTTCATTTGCATATCAGTGAAAGGGTATAATGATAACAAAATATTTTTAATAATGATGATGATATTTACAGAGCTAACATAGCCTGAGAGATTACTGTGTAGCACTTCATATATTCGATCTCATTTAATTTTTACAAGAGCCTCATAAGGTGGCTGCTGTCATCAACCTTTATTTTTCAGATGGGAAAACTGAGACTCAGTGAGATTAACTCACCCAGAGGACTAGATCTGGGAGGTGAAATCAGAGTTGTTTGACCCCAAAGCCTGTGCTCATAATCACTGGCTTTCCTGGCTCCGTGGCATGGTAGGCACAAGGGGAGGAGCCACATGTTATAGGAGGCTGAGAATAAGTTATTATTTTTTAGCAGAGTCCTCCCTCAGCAGGAGTGGTGACAAGACCATATTTGTGTAACCTTTTCATTCTTTGCCAAGACCCTACAAACTTGACCTCCATTCCATAGGTCTTTGCACATCCTGCTCCAGGCCCTGGCCAGCCACCCAGAAATCAAAAGCTTAGCCAGCACCAGTGGGTGCAGGAGCCCAGCTACGTGGAAGGTGCTCTGTGTCCCTTTCATGGAGGTACAGAGGAAGAAGAATCAGACAGACTGGAACCCAAATCCCTGTCCTGCTACTCCCTAGCTGTAGGACTTGGGTAGGTTACAGATCTCCTTTCCCTGGCTCAACTATTGCATCTGCAAAAGATTTCTGGGTTACAGGTTAACCGCAAGGATGAGTGGATTACTGTGTGTAATGTACCCAGCACATAGGTGGCTGGCATCACCCCTGTCTTTTCTCAAGTCAAGGGTGAATGGACACCCTCCCCCAGGCCTCTCTCTGCACCATCCTGCACGTGTACATTAGCTCACCTGTGTGGAGAAGTTGGGGTAGTGAGTTCTGTGAGGGACTTGGGGTGACTGCCTCCTGCCTGCGTCCTTAGTGGATCCCTCCCCTAGCAGAATAGCTTTTTCTGCCTCATAAATAGCTGCCCTTCTCTCTTTGGAATGCTTGACTTCAGGGGCAGGTGCCGACTATGGGAGAGATTATTCATTTTCCAAAAGTGCTTAGAATTGCTCATTTCCACAGACCTAGGCTGGGGTGGCTTAAGCCCAGCTGGCTTACCTGCAGTCACTGAGTCCAGGCCATATGTGCCCTTTCGGAAAGGATGCTGAGTTTAGAGGGCTGTGCAGAGCCCAGCCAAAGCCGGTAGGCAGGGGGGCTTCTCTTGGCTCCTGAAACATGAGGGGATAAATCCGGTGTCTGCTCATCTATCTTGTTTATCACTTTGTGGATGTTCTGAGATTCCATCTGGTAGGTCACTCACCCATCAGGGTTGGCAGGCGGGGGCCCAGCTGGTGTGAGCTTTTGGTTGATGAGTTTCATGTTAAGAGTTTGATGCCTGCCGTGGAAAGTGCATAGACTTTGCAGAGGAATAAGTTTGGGTCAGATTCTAGCTCTACCATTCTCTTGCTTTGTCACTCTAGACAGGTCAATTTACACTCTGAGCCTCAGTCCTCTCATCTGTAAAATGGATTCACAATTACCACTTCCTAGCATTGTGACTGTTGATTGAGATAATGCATGTAAAGTGCTTCAAGCCATTCTTTGTCCCACAATAAACTTCTAAGAGCCGATTATTACATTTTTAGGAATCTTGCAAGCCTGTGATTAAGCTGCTGTATCTTGAAATTGGTCATGCCATAGTGGGAGTGTTTACACCATGGGAATCAGCAAACACTACAAATCAGACCTCCCTGCCCTCCCTGGAGCCCACAGGATTGTGCATGGAGGTTGCTGAAGGACTGTTTGTTCCCTTCCTTTTTCCCTCCTAGCTATGGTCTCTTCTCCAATCAGTACCATCCCCCAAGACTCAAAGTACAGATATTTCTGGGCCATCCTGGCCTGTGCTGGACATGAAAACACACTGTTACTTTCCTGTCCAGCCCCTCTGAGCCTCTCAAAGCCACAGGTTCTCTCACATCTCCCTCACAGGCATGGGGGGAGAGGCATGAGAGCCTGGGGTGGATGCAATCTAGGCCCCCAAGGATCCTACTGCCTGGAATGTGCCCCTCCCTCCTGTAGCTCCTGTAGTTTCCATCGCCCCCCCCCCCGCCCCCATCTTCACCCTCCTGGCTTCTATGGTGTTCTGATTTTATTTATAAGCTCCTGGAAGGTAGTCTCCTCCACATCTTGGCACCTGTTCAGCACCTAGGACAGCTCTTTCCAGCCAGTTGAGGCTCTCTTGCTGTGTTTTATTTTACACTTTATTGCATTGCTCTCTGTCCAGCCTGTACCTCCTTCCCTAGACCAACCTTTTCAGATCAAGGATCAAGGATTCTTTTCAAGTGAGGATGCACTCACTGGGCCTTATCTTAACCTCAGATCCAGCACAGTGCCTAGGACAATTGCTAGAACAATGGTTAGTTCTCATAAATATTAGAATTAATGAATCATCTGCAACTCCTTTGTCTTCTTTTAATAAACCTTTAGAAATAAAGCAAGAATCAGATTAGTATCTCTTGATTTGATTTTGTTGGAATGGAGAAGTGCAGTTGTATGACCGGAAACTTCAGTAGATTATAGCATTTTTTCTTTCTATTCTGTCAGTGTCATGCTCTTCCTCAAGAACTGGAGACCCAGACTTTGATAGAAGTTTTCAGAAAAAATGAAAAGATCCTAATAATTCCTTTCTCAGGAGCTCGGAGATCTTCCTACCACCACCCTACATGGTGGTCTCTACTCTATCCCAAACTTCAGGCTCAAGAAACAGGAAGAAAAAACCAAATGCCAGTTACTTTGAGTCATTGTGGAACCATCCTGATAACTGTCAACAATATATGGGTAATAGGGCTAAATTTTCATTGAGTGATTATTTTGTGCCAGGCTTGGTGTTTTATGTGAATAATTTTTACATGCTAACTCTGTAGTTAACATGATTATTCCCTCTTTACACAATGGGATGCTGAGGTCCAGAGAAGTGAACTAGTCAAGGTCATTTAGTTAAGGAGAAGCACAACCTATGTCTTTGCACATATAATCTTATGCCACAGCCTGGCTATTGAACTGTTATGCGAACTTGCCTTTTCATTTTTTCCTCACACCTGGAAGATATTATTAATCAACCATAGACAGTCTGATTAATCAGCATTTGGGACCCATAGGTTCTTGTCCAGTCCAAATGACTTGCTCCTGTATCTTATGCTAGGGAGAAGTACATTCATTGGGTACCCACCATGTGCCCGGCACACACCTGGGCATTTGGATACTCTGTTGCCTCATTTAATTAACCCTACAATATTAAATGTTAAAGACTATTTAACTTTGCCCATTGTCCACGTGGGGAAATTGAAGTTCCTAGAGTTTAAGTAACCTGTCCAAGTTTGTACAGTTCTGTCCAAGAGTATGAGCCACGGCATTTATCCATGCGCTGATTGACTCTCCATATTTTTTGTGCCTTTTCTTGTAACCAAAGAATATTCTTAAACTGACTGTTCTTGGGAAGTGAGAAAATATATGATAGGTTTAAAAGAAACAGCAATATGGTAAATAATGTGTGAAATGGGTATTAAGTCAATAGAAGTAGGTAGAATAGATTGAATATGTATTTAATTGCTGCCACGTGCTAGGCATTAAAGTGGGTTAATAAGCACTGCTGTGTGGATAAAAAGGGCAGAGAATTTAAATGAACTCCAGAAAATGAACTCTGGGCTCCTGTTTCTCAAAAGCCTGCAAGGCTGGAAAGGATTTCAGAATTTCAACCCTAAGCCTCATGCAGAATGCCCACTACAACGTCCAAAGACCCCAAATGAATACCTCATGTATTCCAAACTCATTGTATCCCATTCCTTTCTCATTTAGCTTTAATTATTAGAAAGGTCACCCACACAATGCATTTTAGGGGTCTGTTGTGGCTCCATCCATTGCTTCCCAGAGTTTGAGTTCCATGATAGCCCACACCATGTCTGTCTTGCTTGCCACGGTTCCTCCAGCACCTGACTCAGGGCCTGGCTCATATTAGGTGCTCGACAAATATTTGTTGAGCAAACGAATGGATGGATGATGAATGATCCTAGTTCTGCCCTGAAAACTCAGAATAAATTTGATCCCTCTTCCTGTGCCATTTAATTCAGTATTTTTGAGTTAGAAATCACATCTTCAATGGGAGACTCTTTTATTAACTGTTATTTTATGTTTGGAGGGGCATGGGGAAAGGACATAGCTGAAGTACTTTCTGTGCCAGGTGTGTTAACTACTCTTCACATGTTATTTCATTCCATCCTCCCAACATCTCAGTGAGGTTGGTAGTGTGATGATTTCTACTTTATGGTGAAAAAGCTGGTGCGTTGGGAGTTTGAGTTACCCAAGACTACACAATAGCTGAATCTCCTGATAAACTCATGTATCTCATTAACCATTTTAATGTTCACCGAGTAACAGGGCTTGGATTCACTTGAAACTTGGGGTTTTCCCAACATTTTATAAGAGTGAGGAGAAATTCAGGTCTTGAATTTTCCACTCTCAGAATCAGAAAAGAAATCATGAATAACAGGAGAGCGGCACTTCCTGGAATGATGTGGCTTCTATAATTATGAAAATTACTGTTTGTGATAAAATTATGCGGTCAAGGACTATTGATGGAAAAACGTGTTCCATGAATCTTTTCAGTACAGATCTTGTGACAGTTTTTACTCATTTCATGGGGTGAGATTGGTGTGGAAAAGCTGGTCAAGAGTCTTGCTGCCTGAAAGCAGAAAGACCTCGAAAGTTGCAGACATTCTCCTGCTGGTTGGGATTGGAGGTTGATTGAGGCTTTTTATGAACACATCTGGCAGGAAGTGACATCTGTAGCAACAGCTGGTTGCAAAAAGACTGAAGATGGGGTGGGGCCAGGTTCAGTGATGAATAGTGCTTTAAATTCCTTCCCAGAATTTTCCAAAGCAAGTCCTGTTACAGCTACAGAGGGAAAAATTGGGTGAGAAGCTGTCACACTTGTCTTCTGCACAGCAGACTGTCTTATATGTCCTTGTTTAAGCTTTTCAGGCAAATGAAATGAGTGTGCATTTTGTGCTTTTCCCACATCTCACAGGCACAGCCCAGCCCTTGAGGGGGTTGGGGGTTGGGGATGGGATTCAACAGCTTCTAGAAACTTGAGAATACACCTAAGCCTTAGCTTCCAAGCAGTATAAATTAGTAGGAGGTGCCATTGAAGCCTTCATATTATTTTGATTTCTCCTTGCAACTACTGTTTACAGTGAAAATTATTTTCAAAAGTATGTATAATTATTGACTAAGTATCGCTCTAATCTAGTATCTCTAGATTTCAAGCTCCAGCAGGGGGTGGGGGTGGTGTCCACGCTGTCTGTCTTGTCCCTCACTATGCCAGCAGCAGTTGTCAGGGTCCAGCTTGTGGTGCGTACGCCACAAATGCTTACTGAGTGATTAACTGGGAATCACTGTTCCAGAGTAATGAGTAATAACATCAGTTGTTATCAATAACAGCAAAAATATTAATAACTTGAATGATTTGGGACTCAGGAAAAACTGGGTTCAAGTCTTTGCTTCACTACTTGTGAAGTGGGTGTGCTCAGGCAAATCATTTTGACTCTGAAGTCTTGAGTATCTTATTTATTTTATAAATCATGAACAATAATACCTGCCTTAAAGGATTGTTGTGAAAGCTGAAAGAAATAATGCATCTCAAGCACTTGGCAGAATGGCTGGCATGCAGTTAAAATTGTTATTTATTGTTAATATAATTTGATTATTTGTGTGTCTTGCAACTCTCACATTCATTTAAAAGTGCTTGTTGGGAGAAGGTTGCATTATTATTTTTTAAACCACTTTGTTGAGGTATGCTTGACATACAAAAAGCTATACATATTAAATGTATATAACTTGATGAGTTTGGAGATAAGCACATACCCTTGAAACCATCACTGCAATCTATACCAAAAATCTATTCATCACCTCTAAAAGTTCTCTCTTTTTTTAAAATTAATTAATTTCTTGGCTGCGTTGGGTCTTCGTTGCTGCGCATGGGCTTTCTCTAGTTGCGGAGAGCAGGAGCTACTCTTTGTTGTGATGCACAGGCTTCTAATTGTGTGGCTTCTCTTGTTGTGGAGCATGGGCTCTAGGCATGTAGGCTCAGTAGTTGTGGCTCACGGGCTCTACAGCACAAGCTCAGTAGTTGTGGCACATGGGCTTAGTTTCTCCATGGCATGTGGGATCTTCCCGGCCCAGGGATCAAACCCATGTCCCCTGCATTGGCAGGCAGACTCAGCCACTGCACCACCACGGAAGTCCCCCATGTGCTCTTATTAATGATGATGATGCTAAGTATACTTAACATAAGATCTACAGCTCCTACAGCCACCACCCGGTATGTGTGTTTTGTGTCTCTAATTGAGGACCTATTTACTAATTTTTCCTGGGAATGGCCTATTTGAGTTATAAACCTCTGGTTTCACCAACTTAAGAGCAAACTCTAGTGGTCTTAAGAATCATAATTTTCTAACAGCAACAACACTAATATAACAGCTAACATATAAACACTTACTCTATGACAAACGCTTTGCAGTCTTTCTCATACTTAGTCCATTAACAAGACAGTGTGGTGGATCCGTCTATCTCCATTTTACAGAGGAGGAAATTGAAGCTGGAGTGAATAAAATACCCACCGTCACAGGGCCAGTCAGTGGCAGTGAGATAAGAATGTGAACCCAGACAGTCTGACTCCAGAGTCTGAAATGTTGACCCGTGCACTCCAGTTCATCTCTCACATAGAGGTATTCTCAGCATTCATTTGTTGAATAAAGGAGGGGATAGGTTGAGACTTGCAGATTCTTGATCCTATTTCATGATATAGACTGTAGGACAGGGCTGGAGAGGAAAGCCTGCTATGGGCTCCAAGTCAGTTATGCACTGAAGCAAGGCCAGAATTAACCCAGCAAGTGGGGTGGTGAGAGGGGATGAAGAAATGCCAGTAGCCCTGGGGTGTTTTAGTCTCTTTAATTGTTTGAAAACCTAGGCAAACGACCTGCTAGGAAGCTTAGACCCCAAGACTGAGACATCAGTTAGGGCTGGAAAGGTATCCTGATACAAGCAGAACAAAATTCTCATTGCAATCCAAGTTTGGGGCTGAGACAAGCTGACAGGAACCAGGCTGTACTCCTGAACATGAACCTTGAATGACTGTCTTCTAGGGTCACCATCTAATTTTGATCATCACATTGGGACGCTTGATTTACTTAATGAAACTTGGACTCAGATTCTTGATTCTGGACAAATTGCAGTGGGTTTCCAGTTCAATCACTCTGGTGATGGGTCATCCATTCTCTGCTGTTCCTTCACTAGGACAGAGTTTGACCATGGGCATTGCATGCAGGGGAATTCTGGGCCTCAGTATCAGACTGGGAAAGCCAACTGGAGAGTTTAGCTGAGAGGGTAAAGGTACACCTGCAATCATGAATGTCAAAAATACAAAGATTAGTATGCCCATCCCCCCATCCATCCATCCATCCATCCATCCATCCATCCATCCATCTATCCACCCACTCATCCATACATTCATCCACTCATTTATCCACCCACCCACCCACATACTTATCATTCCACACAAATATCTATCCATCTAACAAATATTTATTGAGTATTTCTGTGTACTGAGCACTGGGGGTATGGAGTGAACATCAAAGACATGGTGCCCTGACTTCTAAAAGTTTACAGTCTTAGGGAATGAGGATCTGTAGCTTCTAGTGGTTGGGGACTGTATTTTATCTTAGTTTATTTCAGGCTTGAAACCCTCCCTGTTATATAGTAGGCACCCAAGAAATGTATATTGGATGGATGAATGAACAAACTACACAGACAGTGTTAAAAGAATGCAAGGTCAGGAAAAGAGGAAGCCTAGCTCAGTTAGGGAGATAGGGCATAAGGCTGGGAAAGAAGGGAAGCACCGGTTCAGAGCCATAAGCTGGTAGAGCTAGAAAGGCAGAGACAAGTTCAGAGGGTGAGCGCTGGGACCAGAAATCTTCCTCCAACTGGCTGTGGCTTGCAGTAACCACTGCCTAGATTCCTGAAGGTTCTGGAGCAGATGTTTTAAACCTGTGATCTGTGGATAGAATTCAAGGAGTCTGTGAACTTGGATGTAAAAAAAATGACATCTTTATTTACATTCACTCTAACTGCAAAGCTAGCATTTCCTTCAATTATGAATGTAGACAGCAAACTACAGTGGTTTTTTAGCAGAATCTGTGACTGTCATCTGTCGAATCATGGATCTTTTCATATCACGTTACAGTTGTTGCCAATATCTGCCAATATTGTTTATGCCCATCACTCACTAGTTGAAAATTGTGGTAGTTATTAGGTCTGCTGCTAGATCTTGTTATTTAAAGCATTAGTAAAGAAACTGATCTCTTGCCAAATTACAAGTTTGTTTTAAAAATATTTTGATAACTCTATTGCAATATTGATACCCTTTGTAATCCTTTGTATTCTATTTTTATGAGCTTAAAACATTAGACCAAAAGGGTTCAAAGCACACACGCAAAGTTAAGAACATCTAGGTTGGGGTACAAATACCTTTTCCTGCATTTGGGGAGCATGAGACTTAAGCTGATTGGGGGGTGGGAGGATTGAGGTCTGTGAAATGATGTTTACCGCCAAGGTCTTTTGGTTGACTGGCTGGTATTAAACGGTATTCCCAAGTGCCCCATTGAAAGAGGGTAATTTCATGCAAACTCTTGACTCCCTGTTGAGTTTTTTTATGACCAGATTTCCTTAGGACCAGGAGACCCTCACTGAGCTTCTTTCACTGCCTCCTAGTGGGCCTCCCTGGCAAAGCCCATTGACTAGAAAGGAAACTTCAGCCAATCACATCATGCCTAGAACCCAGAGGGAGGCAGGCACTACCCTCCAGATGCTTGTCCCAGACTTTTGAATTTGTTATCGTTTCAACATGAGTAATGGATGCCTTGTGTTGTGTGACGTGTTCCTGTAGGTTTATTAAATCACCCGAGTGCCATTCCGACTGGGTGTTTTCATCCTCTCTTGGAGAGATATGCAATTTATGGTTGCAGTTTGCTCTGTTTAGATAATTTCATCATTTTTTCCTTCTGCACGGTTCATTATTTTTTGGTATTTGCCATTGAAGTAAAATGCTTAAAGTAACTAGTTTAAAGCTAAGCTGATAAAGCTAACAGATCCATAAAAGAGGCCATGAATGATTCCTTCAAGATGCCTGCTGTGCCTGAGAGGCGAGCCTGGATGGGCTGGTGGTGGATGAGCCCGTGTGTCCCGAGACAGAGCAGTAGATGGGGATGAGAGTCTCAGCGCAGAGCAGCAAGGACTTGAGCTGGCTTCAGTTGCTGCCACAGCTGCTGTGTATGCAAATTGAAACTGAATTGTCAGTGCACCTAGGAGGGAGTCCTGACCCTCCAGGAATGGCTTGAAATAGGGTTGAAGAGGTGAGCGCCTCGTTGAATTAGCCCCAGGCTTTTTCCTGGTGTGTCCATCCAGTCGTGGGCTCACTTTACCCCTGCCGTGTTCCTTGTGAGATTTAGTTTTGAGAAACGGAAAGGCCTCCTGTCTTCCCTCACCATATTTCTTCATCACTCAAAGTCGAGTCTATTTCTCCAACTTATTTATTATTACACACACACAGAATTTAAAGAATAATATAATGAATGAATCATATAATGTAGGCTCATACCCACCACCCAGATCCAATGAACATTTTGCCACTTTCGCTGTGCAGGTATGTGTATTAAAATGTGTGTGTGTGTGCATGTTTGTGTGTGTGTGCACACCACAGTAAACTGTAGGCATCATCCTTAAAACCTTCAGCCTATACCTCCTAAGAATAAGAACATTCTCCTTCATAACAACGATTTTCACACACCCAAGAAAAAATTAACAATAATTTCCTCATGATATCTAAAACAATAAGTATTCAGATTTCCCCAGTTGCTCTCCTAAATATTCATTTAAATCCTCTTTTAAAAACCAGGATCCCATCAAGGTTTACACATGCCATTTGACCATTATACCTTTGAGTTTCTTTAAATCTAGAGCAAAGTTTCCCAGTCTTTTTGGTTTCAAGATCCCTTCACATTCTTTAAAATATTGAAGAGCTTTTTGTTTAAGTGGGTGCTATCTATTGATACTTTCTGTGTTAGAATTCGGAACAGAACTCTTAAAATGCAGGAATACATGACCACAAATTCCATTATCTGTTACAGCTGTGATATCATCACATACTCTATAATCTCTGGAAAGTTCCCCTGTGCTCTCATGAGAGAGGACAGTGAGGGAGGCAGATAACATCATAGTCTTACTACGAAGTGGTTTGGACCTGGAAGATCCCCTCAGGAGATTCAATCTGGTTTTTGATGTTAGCCTCTTCCAAAGCTAGTTTATGTATTGATCGTAGTCCACAATGACAAAGCCCCTACTCAGTGCAAGGCACTATACTCCGTGCTGTAAGGGATGCAGCCGTGTAAAATGTTGTGTGGCCAGCCAGTGTGAAAACAGCTGGAAAGCTGGAGGGACCAAGCCCTATTCTAGGTCACCGCTTGTCTGCACTTATCCTAGCCATCTTGCTTTCCACATCACAGACGATCAAGAGGCAGCTGTGGGTCTTAAAGGTCTTCAAGTTGGTAGCTGAACTTGTGGGGGCTCCTGCCTTGGATTCTTCTATTTTTCTGTTCCAAGTGAAGCAGGTGTTCATCAATGGGGCGGTAGCCTTCTCTTTAGGGACCCGTCAGCGTTTGAGATGTTCCAGAGGCTGTGAAATCCCTTGATATGTGGGCATCAGAGATGCTCCCTGGGACCCCTTACATTGAGGAGACAGGTGTTTATGGCACACTGTCTCCTCCCATGGATCCCACCCTTTTTGTGTTCACTTTTTTATCCTGACTGTCTGCCTGCTTTTGTGCTTTGTGTTTTTCAGTGGCTGACTTTTCAGTCATAACACTTTGAGGGAACTGCATCTCTTGGCTCAGGGATTCTCAAGTCAAGCTGTCCACCAGAATCAGTTGTGATCTAGTTGAAAACGCAGATTCTGATGCTTCTGCCCAGACATTCTGCAACAGGACTCAGTCATCTTGATGTTAACAAACTCCTCTAAGGAGTCTTGTCGTTGAGGTGGAGAATATATGACTTTGTCCCAGAAAATGTGCTTTATATGTCAGAAAATGAGAATTCCAGTCCTGGGAAATGCTGCTACTGGGTGCTTGTGGTCCAAGTTCCTTTTCCTTTTTTTCCTAATTCCTGGGACCCATCAAAGGATAATGCTCCCATTTAAAAATCTTCCTTTGGTGTCCCACTGTCTTCAGAGTAAAATACCTCTAGTCCTTTCCTGATGTACGAGCCCTACACACTCTGCTCCTCATCCACCCCTCTTATCACCCTGGGCTGCTCTCTCCCTGTTCACTCTGCTCCAGCTGCAGTAGCCTTCTTTCAGCTCCCAGGACAAGCTGTTTTCTATCTCAGAACCTGTGCACCTGTGAGCCATCCCCTCTGCTTAAATGTCGGGCCTCTTGCTTTCCAGGCAGCTGGCTACTTCTCCTTCAGGATCCACGTTAAAGCCATCCTATCAGACAGGTTGTTTCTGAGCTCTTCACTGCTAAAAACGGATACTTTATCTCATTTACTATCCTCTTCCTTCCATTTCTAGCAATAGTCACAGTGACATAAGATATGGGATTGTGTGTTTGCTGTCTTTCCAAAAACCAATGAGGGCCACAGCAGAGGGAGCTTTGGGTCAACATTGTGGGCCCAGCACTTGGTTCAGTGTTTGGCATATAGTTGGCACTCAGTCAATATTTAGTGCATGAATGGGTGGATGGTTAGATTTTCTCTTGGTGTTTTCCTGTGTTTTCTGAGCACCACTAAGCTTAGAGCAGATCCCAGAATACTCATGCTGGGTAGAAGGAGAGGTTCTGCTCCAGCCCCTCGGGACTTCACATGGGGTCCTGGGCCTGCGTTCAGAGGCCTCCTGTCCACATGCCTGCAGAGGCCGGACAGGGCCACACCATGCCCTCAGAGTCCACAGAAGTGGGGGTGGGTGTCAGCAGGTCCCCATCTCTCAGAGGCACCTGCTGAAAGCAGTCGTTGGCGTGAGCATCGGGAGAGAAGCAGAGCCGAGGAAATGTCAGAAGGTGAATGGGATAATCAGGCCCCAGCCGTCAAAACTGCCACCCACTCAAGCCTGTCAGACTCTACAAGAGAAATCTTCCAGATGTGTCAGCTTTTTCATGTGTCTAATGGCTGAGAAAAGGGGGCACCCAAGCGAGGCTCACAGGGCCAGTGCCAATTGACTGGAGACTTGCCAAGCCCCGGCCGGGCAAATCCAACGTGGGTATGAAGGCCATTCAGAGTGGGCAGCAGCTGCAGAGGAAGGGAAGGGGGGTTCTATCAGGTGTGGGGTGTCTGGTTAAGTTCCCAGTGTATGAAATAAATGCCCAAATGAGTCTCATTATTACATTTCCATTTCTCTTCTCATCTCTTCCATGTGGGTGCCCATGAAACGAAACAAAGGCCCTGCAGTCCCTTGGCAGAGCAAACAGAGCTAAGGGGAGTCTTCAGTAATATTGCATATTATTCCCATGACAAGATGCTTTACTCCATTTAATTAATATTATTCCATGGATCTCTCAGGTGTTATAGAGAGTCTGGGGGAGAGAGCAGCAAACAAGACAGATCAGATCCATCCCTTAGAGCCTGAATTCCAGGAGGGACAGGCACAAATAAATAAGATATTTATAGACTGTGATGAATTTCACAAAAGAAGGAAGCAGGTGATGTGACAGCGAGTGGCCTGGGGGTGGGGTGGGGGTGTCTACTTTAGATGGATGAAGAAGCTGGAAACATGAAGGATGACTTATTAACCCATGTTTTCCCACTCCCTTTTAATTTTTTTCTGAATAGAGAATAGATCTCTATTTCTCCTGTTTAAAGAATCAAAGAGAAATCATGATTTGAAAATGTCAGGCTGGCAGAGATGTGATATTTGTAAGCTATGCCAGGATTTTTCACTGAGCCCCAAGAGGACCAGTCTTGATTTCACCATGGCTCACTTTATGTGGATTAAACATCTCTCAGCTTGTGGTCCTAAGTGTTTCATTCCACCTCCTAATAAAATATATGGACGAAATGGGGAAAAATTTACACGTGTGTGGCTCTGGGGATTTGGTTTGTTCTTTGAAGGGCTGTTCAGGGTCCACCCCAGAGTTAAGTTGAGGTCAATAAAAGATGCTTGTGCCTCCACCTACTTTCAGGAAAAATTGTTACCTATTCTGCTGATACTTACAAAGTAAAAACATTTGGCTTTATTGATATACCCCACTGTTTTTATGGTAGTGTTGCTTGTTTGGTTTTCTGGTTACATTATCAGTTGCTTTTAACTTTAGTAATTATTTTCTTTTACTTTCTTTGGGTTAATTTCATCCCCTCCACACCCTTTGCTAGTTTTTTGAGTTGAAATCCTGGTTTAGCTAATTACTTTCTTGTTTTCTAATACATACGTTTTAAAGCTATACATTTTCCTCTGAGAACTACTTTGGCTGTACCCTATCACTTTTGTTCTGCAAAATCTTGTCATTCAGTTCTACAAAGTTTGTATTTCCATTTTGATTTTCCCTTTAACAGTATTATTTTAAATTACCAAGTATATACATGCATATAGATAGTTTGAGGGGCCAATTTTGGGTTATTTATTTCTAATTTTATAGGATTGATGGAGTGAATGTGCTTTATTAACTATTAAACAAAATCTTGAGTTTTTTTTTTTTTTTTGCAGTCTGGTTAATAGTCAATTATAGAAGTGTGTACTTGAAGATCATATGTATCCTGTTTTTATTATTTGGGTTGATCAAATATTCTGTAGCTTCTCTTATTTTCTTGCTTCATCTTTTAATTTATCCTTTTTATTGGTGTTTCTGTGAGGAAGCTCTTTTAGGATCAGTTTTTCTTCTTGCTTAGCTCTAGCACCAGGGCAGAAATTCCAAAGTAACAATAATAAAAAGAAATAACCCCTTCATCACCCTCCAGATTGGTCAAGGGAATGGGTCTGACAATGAGACTTTAAAATGAGCTCATTGATATAGTAAAACTGCCCATGGCAAGGACGTTTCTGCAGAGACAGAGGGATCTGCCTCTGAACTACTTTTAGGGGGTGGCGGTGGTTGCATTGGTTGGCTTCTTAATGAGGCATTTCTAGAAATGCAGCACTGTGTCCACTAGGAGGGAAAGACATTCTAGCAACCACGTTGTCAGCCAGCATGCTTTTAAAAAAGGACTTTTGAAAAGGACTGGAAAAAATATAAAATTAGGGTCATCTCTGAGGTCTTTAGCTGAGCTGAATAAACCTTGAAGCAAAAATCGTATCTTTTTCTGAAGCTTAACACAGAGCTTTAGAGATCTGTGAGAAAGAACAGCACTTTGAACATAAGGCTTGATTGGTAGCATAAAGCACTAGAGGTGGCTCTAATAACTGTGGGGGCTGCTGGAAAGTACTTCTAGAGTGATCAGTGGCACAGGTGTCTCCACAATCCCTTATCTGGGAGCATAAACAGACTGGATCCAGGCTGGATCATTTTTTCCTCTTCAGATTAAACTATAGCCTCTGAAGGCTTTGGGGAAGTGACAGGTTGGTGGGTGTGCATAACTCTTCATTTAACCAAACCAGCAGCCTCTCTCTCCCCTTTCCACTGTCATAAAGATGTCACTGTTCTTCCTTTGTGTGTGACAAAGCTTTTTGACAGCAGGCTCCACCTCTTCTCCCTCGCACTTCTGTTTTATATGCCTCTTTTAACACATGAGGTCTTTCACCATTACCTTGGAAATGTGTCTATCTCATCTGAAGTCACTGAACTGGTAGCAGAGGGAGCATACTTTTGATTCCTCTGATGCGTTAGATACACCCTGGCTTATTTATCTTATTCAGCTGTTCTGGGGCTGGTTGTCCATGTTTTGAGTAGGGGAAACATTACTGTAATTAGATACTGTTGTTAGTCAGGGTTCTCCAGAAAAACAGAACCAAAATGATAGATTATATAGTTATATAGATACACACACACACAGTTATTATAATGAGTTGGCTTATGCAATTATGGAAGCTGAGAAGTCCCAAAATCTGCACTTGACAAGCTGGAGACCCAGGAGAGGCAATGGTAGAGTTCTAGTCCAAGTCTAAATGCCTAAGAACCAGGAGAGCTGATGGTTTAAATTTTGTCCGAGTCTGTGTCTGAAGGCACCAGAAGACCACAGACTCAGTTTGAAGACAGTCAGGCAGAGAGAGAACAAATTCTCCCTCACTCAGCCTTATTGTTCTATTAGGTCTTCAGGGAATTGTGTGGGGTCCATCTGCATTGGGGAGGGCAGTCTGCTTTACTCAGTCCGCTGATTCAAATATTAATCTCATCTAGAAACACTCACATAGACACACCCAGAATAGTGTTTAACCAGATATCAGGGCACTCTCTCACCCAGTCGTGTTGACACATAAAATTAACCATCACAACTGTGTATGTAGTATTCATGGTATGTTACAAAATTTAAGTTCAAACAATCCTTGCCCACTCCATCCATCAGTATTGTCTGAGTACCCATGCAAACAGTTGGACAACAACAACAAAAAATCTCAACTCAAAACTAAGTTCTACAAAATGAAATGTTACCTTACAAAACTGAACATTCTAGAGGGTAGAGTTTTCCTGATGGTATCTGGATCTTCTAATGATGCCTTGAAGGATTGGTCTCATTCCACACCTTTCCTCTGTTTTGGCTTCTCAGACAGGCTGTCTCCTCTTGGTGGGATGATGACCACCAGCAGCACCAGACTTGAGTTTTACCACTTTTGCCCACCCAGCCCCAAGTGAAAGCTGAGTTTCTGAAAAAGCCCCAGGGTTTTTGTTTCTTGGGTTATCCCAAGTCAAGTACCCATCCCTAAACCAGACCTGTCAAAGATGGTGAGAGTAAGCCAACTGACTGAGATCAAACCACAGGGAAGGATCATGAGGAAGGGGTGATTCTTGAGTAGAAATGTAGGAGATCAAAACTAGAAGTTAAACATAGAATTACCATATGACCCAGCAATTTCATTCCTAAGTTCATAGACCCACACAAAGACTTGTACTCAAATGCTCATAGCAGCACTATTCACAATAGCCATAATGTGGAAATAATGTCCATCAATGGATGAATTGATACATAAATGTGGTATATCCATACAATGGAATATTATACAGCCATATAAAGAAATGAAGTACTGATATGTGCTACAGGGTAGATAGATGAACCTTGAAAGCATTCTACTTGAATGAAAGAAGCCAGACACAGATGGTCAAATGTTATATGAGTCTATGTCTATTGAATATCTAGAACAAGCAAGTTCACAGTGACACAAAGCAGATACATAGTTGCTAGAGGCTGGAGGAGGGGAGATTGGGGAGTGACTGCTTAATGGGTGTAGGGTTTCATTTTGGGGTAATGAAAACATTCTGGAGCTAGATAGTGGTGATGGTTGCACAATATTGTGAATGTACTGTGTTACTAATGGTAAGCTTTATGCATACTTTGTTACAATAAGAAAATAAATATTAATCCATCTTGAATTAGAAAAACTACAGGAAGCAAAATACAGATGCAGAGTGTGTGAAATCATTCTACAGCTCATGTCCATAGGAAACTCATCAAGAGCAAAACCAATGCCAATAAAACTAGTGATTATGGGGTGACATATGGAAGATATGGAAACATCTATGTATACACCTCTAAAGCTGCAGGGTCTATTTTCATTTGCAAGTTTCTGCTTTTTGATATTGTCTGAGGTCCTGGCCATCTGCAGAAGAGGCAGCTGTGACTCTTTACAACGTGAGCCCTAGACTCACACATGTTCCTTTCTTTTTTATTTAAATACAATTTAAAGTCCTGGGCACCTCCCAGAGATGTCTTTCTTATCAGTTCAACCACATGGGCTTATTGAATTCTTATTAGGTACTTTTCTTAGACATATCAAACCACACTTGGGTGTACGTTAATGGTGAATCTAATAACTAAGCTTAATTAGTACTATGTGTCAGAGTCTCTGCAAAGATGTTATTTACTCTCTCATCAGATTCTCAGAACAGCTCTCTGACATAGGTACTGTCATAATTCTGCACTTTACATATGAGAAAATTGAGGCTCAGAGAACTTAAGGAAATGGCCCAGCTGCTAGATGGCAGAGACAGGGTTCAAAACACGGAGCTCCCTAATGTCGAAATCCCAGCTCTAAACCATCCCACGTAGTAAACGAGTACCTCAGCAAATGCTGGGTGCTCTTAGCCCCATGCAAACCAGAAAAATATCCATTAGAAAGCACAAATTAGACCATCTTGCTCTCTTCTCCAGATTCCCTACTTATAGAGTGCCCAGTGGATGCTATTTCTAACTTAAGCTAGAAGGTTTTCTTTGAAAGTTTCAATCTGCAACTTAAAAGCAAAGCACGAGAAGAAAAGAGCTGCGAGTGCACTTCACCAAAAGCTGTTCTGAAATCTAAGAGCA
Source organism: Hippopotamus amphibius kiboko (assembly GCF_030028045.1). Lineage (NCBI taxonomy): Eukaryota > Metazoa > Chordata > Mammalia > Artiodactyla > Hippopotamidae > Hippopotamus > Hippopotamus amphibius. The sequence goes on from NC_080194.1 coordinate 125,683,395, forward strand.
AGGACACAGGAGGAGAAAGATTACCATCTTATTAGCGTAGGAGGATAAAGATGATCAGGCAGGGATGCTCCATTATTTATAGGAATCCAGCTCTTTTCTATACACTTCACTGAGGCATTTGATATATTTGTGCTGGAAATTAACACTGATGTTATTTTCTTTAATGTCTGTTTTTAGTGTATGTGATGCATGTTGGCATTCAGGAAATTCAGCCAGAGGAGAAAAACAATAGTATTAATTAGGAATGTCAGTCATGGGTGTTATGAAATTCAAAACTGCCAAGTTTCTGGAGTATTTAGTGGTAATTATAATAGACTGTGGAGACAAGCTGTTCTTCGTTTCCTATACAGAAATGCACAGTTTGATGGGCAAGTGATCAAAGTGCTAATGCAAACCTTTGTGAAAGGGGTGCCTCTTTCACCCTGTTATTTTTAGTTCTCAATGCTTTTGCTAATTCAAAGCTGGCCAGAGAGAGGAGACCATCCAGTGAATGTAAGACTCCTTGTCTTTTTATAATTTAAAATTACTACTTAATTTTTTCCAATATCTCCACACAAGTTGGAGTGTGTGTGTGTGGTGGGGTTGGGGGGGGGGCAGGAAGGTAAATGATACCACCCACCAGCCTGGCAGAATATTCAAATTTAAATCACAGCCATAGCCTTTTTCCAGGTAAAGTCACACATATAATCAGTTTTCTCTCAAAGTGGTGAATAATAATAACCCATGATGTGTTCTTTGGATAACCCAGTTAAATCGGTAGAGAGATTTGCATTTTTGAGAATTGAAATAAAAGAGGTGCTACTTCTCTGGATTTTCTCAGGCTTCTAGTTAAAAGTTTAAAGTTTTTAAATTTGTTTTGGAGTAATCACATCAACCTAGGGGCAGGCAATGGACCAGGTGGAACCATGGGGATGTAAGGATTCCACTGTTGGCTCCCTAATTTCTTGTATTACCTTGTATGAGCCTTATAGTGGCCCTTTGAGGCTGTCTGGGCAGATCCCAGTCCACCTGATGAGGAAACTCAGTTTCATAGATCAAGAAACATGCCCAAGGTTATTCAGATGCAAAGTATCAGGAGGGCTCCTGACTTCATGCCTGGTGCTGTCTGCACTTCACTGTATTGTTTTCTGCCATTTCTGGACATGCCACAGGGCCTTTGCACATGCTGTTAGCTATATCTGTTATCCTGAACCTCTTGAGTCTGGTTTTCGGCATATTTCTTTTTTAAAGGACATACAATCCTCTCTAGAGTCTAGAAAGGACCCAACTTATAGGAAAGGGTAAGTGTGCTATATTACCCACAAGACTGATATTTCACCTGATTAAGAAAAAAACAGTCAAACAGGGCTCAAGGAGTAAGTCATATTGTCCCAGGAAAGAGCACAACAGTGGAAGAGCCAGAAACATCCATCTCTGAATTTTTTTTTTCATAATCACTACCTCCATTAGCTGGAGATAATAATGTCAAGAGGGGAAAACAGGCGGTTGTTAGTTTGTCTTTCATTTGTGTGACTTACAAGAAGCCTGGCTAAATTCAGAGGTATCTGATGGTCCTGGTTGGATGTTTAAAATAAAGGAGTCATATTAAGAGGTCCTTCGCTATATGTGTGTCTCTGGGTTTTTGTTTTTAATAATTAATAGCAGGTCATTCTTTATCCTGAACTTTTTCAGAAATAATTGGGGAACTTGGGGTTGGGCCAGTAATTGCAGGGCAATGTGCTGGCTGTGGACAAGCCTCCACTCCGGGGCCAGTACTTTGGTGGAAAGGCCCCCGCCCCCTCCTAGCAGTTTGGAAGAATGTCTAGCAGCATCTCTGCATCCCTTGGAAAAGCAGGGCACGTTTTCCTGCTGACACACAGAAGCCTTATAATTTAGCATTAGAAAAGAAAAATGGTTTAGAACAAGAAAATATATTTAGAGCTCATTATTCAAGTAGGAGTCACAGAGAAGGGGCAAGGACGGAGCCAGTCAATGAGAAACAGCTCACATTACAGGGTCAGAAGGAAGCATGTGCCTGGCACTCAGAAGCCAGGCAACAAGGGTGATAGAGTACATATCAAGGTCGAGAATCAGTAAGGGAAGGTGCATGAGGTTGCTGTCTCCCTAAGTAAACCCGTCCTGAAGACTTGATCTAGACCTGCTCCCTTGCATGTCGCCTCCTCTCCCTGGCTCCCGGAAAAGGTCAGTTCACTGTGAATTTCCGTGTTCCAGTCCTAAGGAGGTCTCTGCTTGGCATCCAAATATTGGTGTCACTGTTACCAAGGCCACAACTAATTGTTCCATCAAACGGAAGGGGTCTGTGACTCAGCTGTTCTGACTCGGTGGAGTCACGTCTACCATTGGGTGGAAGAGCATAGCTGCATTTTCCCCCCACCTTTGACTTGCATTTCTTCACTCCCCCTCTAGCTACCTGCTGCGCCGACCTGCCAAACATCTGTCTCCACCCACTCTTCTACCTTAAATATGAAGAAAAAGAACTCGTGCTTTTTGAAGACCTACTCTGTGCCAGGGACGGTGCTGGCTGCCTTATAAATATTATGCATTGCAATATCATAATTATTTCCTGCTTATTCATTATATGTCTAGTGCTGTTTGAGGAGGTGGTTAAAAGAGGAAGACAAGGAAGTTGTATGCCATTATCAAGGATCTTATAGTCAAGCACAGGGAGACATGTAATTAAGAAGGAATTACAAGCATAATAAGTATTACATGAGGAGGAGCACAGGGTATTGTGAAAATCTTTAAAGGCAACTGGATTTAACTTGATTTAGGGGCAAGAGAAGGTGCTTCTGAGCACCTAATACTTACGCTAAGACTTGGAGGATGAATGTGATTTTTTTCTCTCATGTAATCTCCACTTTCTTCTAAAATGGACATAGTACTCATATCTATTCCTCAAGTGAGGAAACAGAAATTTAGTGAGATGGGGTGCCATGGCAGGTACAAGTCGACCGAGATGGGTCCAGGTTTGTTTGACTCTGTAACCCACCTCTCTTCTGCCAGATGCTGGTTCTTCCTGGAGGTTTTCCATCACATGTGAAAAAGTCTTGGCAAAGGGATTTAGAAAGCAAAGGTGGAGCGGGGCTTTCTGGCAGTGCTCAGGTTCTGTTCTGCTTAGAACTAAAAGCACCTCATAGTGTGCATGGAACATGGTATGGTGGCAAAACATCAACTTTGGAGAAATGTTTGGACGCAGCTCCTGCTTGGAGACTTGTATAAATCTAATTTTGGGTCAGCCACATCTCCATCCCTATGGTGGAAACCGGTTATACAGATTCAAAGACATATGGGCTGGGCCATGGCTCATAGTAGGTATTTGAAAACAGGGTGTCTTTGGGTCCTAAGGAAGGAGGAGAGGGATGAACAGCCCAGGAGGTTCTCCTGTTTGTAAGAGGTCTTTCACTACAGAATCATTGCTGGGCTTTGGCCTAAACATGTTTGTGCTGGAAAAGAGACAAGCATCTCTTTAGATTTTCAACCAGGCGGCCACAGATGTGGACAATAGAGAACTCAGCTCACGTGCCCAATGGGAAGAAGACAATCGCTCCCCAAACACAGCTGCCTCCTTCTCAATTGGACCCAACTTTGCCAGATAATGGAAACACAGAAAACAAGGCGCGGGAAAAACAAGCTGTTTATGTTTAAACATGGCAATTGAACCTCAACACTGAGCCTTCTTGGATGGCATCCGGGTGTCATCTTGCAGCCTGTGTGGCTGCTGGGCCCAGCCTATGGGTCCCCAAGACTGTGCTGTGGCCCATCTGTCAGGGTGAGATGGGTGGTTAATGGCATCTGTTCCCTCATCCTCTCTCGTTGGGGATAGTGTGTGTGGGAACACTCTGCTTCCCCATCTCCTTTAGCAGCTCTTGGAAGTTACAGACATTACTTGGAAGTAAAGAAGTGGGTACAGAGCTCCTGCTGGATGAAGTTTTAGGAGACTAACTCCTGTTACTGGGAACATCATCATCTGTGCATGAAGGCTCCATGGGCTAGTCCTTGTCTACAAAGCAGGCCATGATAGGGATTATTTAAAGGATAAAGACGTCACAAATTTCTGCTCACCCACCAATCTTTCCACTCATCTGCACATCCATCTATTCATCCATCTGTCTGTCCATCTCATTTATTAAAATTACATTTATTAAATAATTGTGTACTTGTTGCCGTACATTATATATATTGCACATATAATTCAGGGAGATGTTAAGAGTTAAGGGGACTCAGGGACTCGGCAGGCTGCTTTGAAGCCCAAATCTCCCTATTACTAGTTGTTTGACCTTGAGGAAGCCTCTCAACCTCTCTGAGATTCAGTTTCCTGATGTGTAAAACGCAGATAACAGTAATACCAACCCATTGGGTTGTTGTGATGATAGAATGAGATTGTGCATGAAAGTGCCTAGAACAGTGCTGGTCACACAGTAATATTCAATACATGTTAGTGACTGTTATTATTTAAAAAAATTAAAGTTGAGATATAATTGACATATAGCATGATATTAATTTCAGGTGTACAACATAGTGATTCAATATTTGTATATATTGCAAAATGATCACCACAATAAGTCTAAAGTGTCCATCAGTGGATAAAACACACACAGGAATATTATTCAGCCATAAAAAGAATGAAATCTTGCCATTTGTGACAACATGGATGGACCATGAGTGCACTATGCTAGGTGAAATAAATCAGAGAAAGACAAATACTGTATGAGTTCACTTATATGTAAAATCTATTATTTTAAAACTTATGCATTGATAAGTAAAACTGAGATAGCAGGATTGGCTCTCAGCCCACAAACAGGTATAAAAGAAATATCTCGATTCTTTTCTTTCAAAAAATTATCTTAATCTTAACTCCAATTCCTCATCCTGCCCGCCTGGTGGGAAATATTAGTACTGTCATTATCGAGAGCAAGGTCAAATGGCTAGTATGGAAGAGTCAGAAGTTGAACCCGGGTCTCTAATTTTCTGCCTACGGTGGCTTCTCTTGGATAAATAACAGCCAGATATTTGGCGCTTCCCTGTCCTTCTGAAAGGATAGTGGTGCCAGCTCTCTCTGGGCATTGACAGAGAGAAGATAGTTGCACACAGAATATTCTCACCTAGGAAGCAAAAACTCCTGTGTGAAATTCACCTGCATACTCATGTTTTTGTAAAACTGAGTTTTGTTTTTTGAGCAGTAAGGGCTAGTGAGAGGCAGCAGAAGAAATACTGGAGAAAATTGACTTTCCGAAGGTCCATGTTTACAATGGACACTGAAGCCCACTGAGTCCAGGGAAAAACTGCATAAAAAGGCTACATGAGCAAAGAGATGATGTACAGACTTCACCTACTCTTCCTCTGCTTCCTGCATGTTATTTTTATTTGATGTCAGGGTTGAGAGAAATTCATCAAACATACATATTGAGCATCTACTATGAGCCAGACTCTGTATTAGCTGTTTGGATACAGCAAAGAACCATGCAGACATATTTCCTGCATTCATGGAATGAACACGCAGCACAAAGAGAGCTTGTAAGAGGGGCTCTCATCGAGTCTGGAGCAGGGTTTCTCTGAGTTCAGAGGGTGAGTAGCAGGTATCTAGGGGAAGAGTGTTCTCCGCAGAGGAAACCACATGTGCAAAGGCCTCGTGATGAAGAAAGCGCTGTGTTCTGGAGGAGTACATAAAGGACTTGTGAAGATGCATTATAGATGTGAGGGGGATGAAGTGAGAGACGCGGAAAAGGAGATAGGAGGTCTTTAAGACCAAGGTCTTTATCCTAAGAACCGTTTGCTGAAATGAGCAATAGGAGGGACATGTGTGGTAGAGGTGTATGTGTGTGTACATTTTGGCTACGCAGCACCTGAATTCCTTTCCTGTGTTTAGGGAATCATTGTTGTATGGGTGTTGATGGGAGTTAGGAAGCTAAAAACACCAGATACTCACCCTTCCCCTCTCCTGGCAGCTTTGTGTGGGCATGTGAGTGTGGGCCAATCCAATGCTTTCTCTTTGCTCTGAAGGGAGAGCTTAAGAGACTCTTCCTGTGACAGCACCAGCCAGTCAGCGTCCTCTGAAGAGGGCAGTGTGGTCCAGACCCAACTCTTCTGTGGTCATCCTGATTATGGTGGCTGGTTTTACTCTTCAGCCTCCATGGCAATTTGGTGAGCAATCCAGTATCCTTCCTAAGAACATCTTTTCTAATTAAACATATCCCTGCCGGTTTCTATAATTTGTAACCAAGAACGCTGATCAATACAGAAAGTGAACAGGTCTAAGTGTGTGCTGGGGGTAGGCGGGGGCGGTGATGGGGATGAGGAAGTCAGTATTATCTTTTTCTTATTTTTTAAGCTCTTTATTGGAATATAATTGCTTTACATTCTTGTACCAGCTTTTGAGATATACCAAAGTGAATCAGCTGTATTTATACATATATCCCCACATCCCCGCCCTCCCGTGACTCCCTCCCGCTCTCCCTGTCCTGGCCCACTAAGGCATCACCCATCATTGAGTTGATCTCCCTTTGTTATACAGCAACTTCCCACTAGCTATCTACTTTACAGTTGGTAGTGTATCTATGTCTATGCTACTCTCTCACTTCGTCCTAGCTTCCCCTTTGCTCCCCACCCTCCCAACCTCGTGTCTTCCAGTCCATTTTCTGCATCTGCATCCTTATTCTTGCCCTGTTACTGGGTTCATCAGTACTTTTTTTTTTAGATTCCGTATATATGAGTTAGCATGCAGTATTTGTTTTTCTCTTTCTGGCTTACTTCACTCTGTATGACAGTCTCTAGGTCTATCCACCTCATTACATATAGCTCCATTTCATTCCTTTTTATGGCTGAGTAATATTCCATTGTATATATGTGCCACATCTTCTTTATCCATTCATCTGTTGATGGGCATTTAGGTTGCTTCCGTGTCCTGGCTATTGTAAATAGTGCTACAATGAACATTATGGTACATGTTTCTTTTTGGATTATGGTTTTCTCTGGGTATATGCCCAGTAGTGGGATTACTGGATCATATGGTAGTTCTATTTGTAGTTTTTTAAGGAACCTCCAAACTGTTTTCCATAGTGGCTGTACCAACTTACATTCGCACCAACAGTGCAAGAGAATTCCCTTTTCTCCACACCCTTTCCAACATTTATTGTTTCTAGATTTTGTGATGATGGCCATTCTGACTGGTGTGATGTGATACCTCCCTGTGGCTTTGACTTGCATTTCTCTAATGATTAGTGATGTTGAGCATCTTTTCATGTGTTTGTTGGCCATTTGTATGTCTTCTTTGGAGAAATATCTCTTTAGGTCTTCCACCCATTTGTGGATTGGGTTATTTGCTTTTTTGGTATTAAGTTGCATGAGCTGCTTGTATATTTTGGAGATTAATCCTTTGTCAGTTGCTTTGTTGGCAAGTCTCCCATTCTTAGGGTTGTCTTGATCACGACAGTATGGTACTGGCACAAAAATAGAAAGGTAGATCAATGGAACAGAATAGAGAAACCAGAGGTAAACCCAACCACGTATGGGCACCTTATCTTGACAAAGGAGGCAAGAATATGCAATGGAAAAAAGACAGCCTCTTCAATAAGTGATGCTGGGAAAATTGGACAGCAACATGTAAAAGAATGAAATTAGAACACTTCCTAACACCATACACAAAAATAAACTCAAAATGGATTAAAGACCTACATGTAAGGCCAGACGCTATAAAACTCCTAGAGGAAAACATAGGCAGAAGACTCTATGACATCCATCAAAGCAAGATCCTTTTTGACCCACCTCCTAGAATCATGGAAATAAAATCAAGAATAAACAAATGGGACCTAATGAAACTTAAAAGCTTTTGCACAGTGAAAGAAACCATAAACAAGTATTGTCTTTTTTTAATTAATTAATTAATTAGTTAATTTTATTGGCTGTGTTGGGTCTTCGTTGCTGCACACGGGCTTTCTCTAGTTGTGGCAAGTGGGGGCTACTCTTCATTGTGGTGCGTGGGCTTCTCATTGCAGTGGCCTCTCTTGTTGCAGAGTACGGGTTCTAGGCGCATGGGCTTCAGTAGTTGCAGCACATGGGCTCAATAGTTGTTGCTCACGGGCTCTAGAGCACAGGCTCAGTAGTTGTGGTGCATGGGCTTAGTTGCTCCGCGGCATGTGGTATCTTCCTGGGGCAGGGATTGAACCCGTGTCCCCTGCATTGGCAGGCGGATTCTTACCCGCTGTGCCACCTAGGAAGTCCCAAATATTGTCTTTTTGACATTTGAAGTCACAGTGCTCAGTAGTCAAAGAGGGAGTCCTGTCCATGGTCTTGAATGGTTACCTGGTTAATTGTGCTTTCTTCTGGGTGTTCGAATCCATCTCTAGGAACCTATTAGCCACCAAAAGTGGGTGAAAACCTCAGCTGAGGTCTCTGCTCTTCCTCTGGTACTTCCTACTGCCCATTTTCTTTGGACATATACAGCATGGAGTTTGTCTACATTTGCAGAGGAAGGTGGTGACACTATGTGTAGGATGGTGGTCATTAAAATCTACTTTGGGTCATACCTCTGTTCCAGGACAATTATATGTGCTTCTCAAAACTCTTTCTTCCCATCCTTATTTGCAAATGCAGCTCACGAATAAGGGTGGACAGATTCCTGGGAAAGAGCGATGGCTTAATTAATGGTAATGCGAAGGATGTAGGTGCCTCAGTGATTGGGGCTCTGTGAATGCAGAATTGGATGGAAGGCTGAGATGCAAAATGGGATAATTGAACTGTTAGCTGAACTGGAATTTAGCAGTTAATCACTTTTATGAAACCTGCATCTCAATTCATTATTCCATTTATGCCTTGTTGCAGTACAGAGCTGTTCAGCTAATTGGTAAACAGGAGCCAGGTAGTGTACCCTGGAAAGGGCAAGGCTATCAAAGGTACCGTGATATTTTCTATGAATGCACATTTCCATCCCATCCAGCCAGGAGTTGCCTGTCAGCCTGGGCTCCATGCTCTTCCTCAGGTAGGCACTGAACATTGTAGTGAATTCATGCTCTTACATCCCGAACAGAACTGCTGAACGTCAGTTCTATTTCATGAAGTCCTCTACCCAATTAATACCTGGTAATGAACTTTTTAGTGTAGTGATTAAGATAATGGTTTTGGCAGCAGAGCATTCCAAATTGGAGAGGGGACTCTACATAAATTCCCTGTGTGACATTGGATGAGCTAATCCTCACCCTGAACCCCTTTTCCAGTTGCACCTATCTTGAGTGTGTTGTAGTGAGGGTTATATTGGGTTAAGTGTCTACTACAGTGCCTGATATACAGTGTGTGTTCAATCAATGCTAGCTCTTACTATTATCTTTCAACTAGAAATTCTTTTTTGTTTGTTTATTTGTTTTAAGAAAAGGAGGAGTAAGGAAACAATCTCTCCATTTGTTTATTAAATCAGAAACTGAAGGGGGAAATTAGAGTAAGTAGCTGATTGATTTAATAGAGAGAAGTTTATCTACAAAGACTTCCCCAAAATAGGGGGACTTTTATGAGACTGACTAGGAACAAAGTAAAGTGTAAGGGGCATAAAGTTTGGGTTGGAGGTATGGATACAGGACATCATCAATAAACCTTTCCTTTTTTTGGGGGGAGTGGGTCTTAATGAAAACAAAGCCTTAGTCTCCTGAAGATTTACATGTTTTTTGTTTTTTTGTTTTTTTTTTTAATTTTTTTTGGGGGTACACCAAGTTCAATCATCTGTTTTTATACACATATCCCCGTATTCCCTCCCTCCCTTGACTCCCCCCCCTCGAGTACCCCCCACCCTCCCCACCCCAGTCCTCTAAGGCATCTTCCATCCTCGAGTTGGACTCCCTTTGTTATACAACAACTTCCCACTGACTATCTGTTTTACAGTTGGTAGTATATATATGTCTGTGCTACTCTCTCGCTTCATCTCAGCTTCCCCTTCACCCCCCGCCCCCTCCCATACCTCGAGTTCTCCAGTCCATTCTCTGTATCTGCGTCCTTGTTCTTGTCACTGAGTTCATCAGTACCATTTTTAGATTCCGTATATGTGAGTTAGCATACAATATTTGTCCTTCTCTTTCTGACTTACTTCACTCTGTATGACAGATTGTAGTTCTATCCACCTCATTACATATAGCTCCATCTCATCCCTTTTTATAGCTGAGTAATATTCCATTGTGTATATATGCCACATCTTCTTTATCCATTCATTTGTTGATGGGCATTTTGGTTGCTTCCATGTCCTGGCTATTGTAAATAGTGCTGCAATAAACATTATGGTACAAGTTTCTTTTGGGATTATGGTTTTCTTTGGGTATATGCCCAGTAGTGGGATTACTGGATCATATGGTAGTTCTATTTGTAGTTTTTTAAGGAACCTCCAAATTGTTTTCCATAGTGGCTGTACCAACTTACAGTCCCACCAACAGTGCAGGAGAGTTCCTTTTTCTCCACACCCTCTCCAACATTTGTGGTTTCCAGACTTTGTGATGATGGCCATTCTGACTGGTGTGAGGTGATACCTCATTGTGGCTTTGACTTGCATTTCTCTGATGATGAGTGATGTTGAGCATCTTTTCATGTGTTTGTTGGCCATCTCTATGTCTTCTTTGGAGAAATGTCTATTTAGGTCTTCTGCCCATTTGTGGATTGGGTTATTTGCTTTTTTGGTATGAAGCTGCCTGAGCTGCTTGTATATTTTGGAGGTTAATCCTTTGTCCGTTGTTTCATAGGCAATTATTTTTTCCCATTCTGAGGGTTGCCTTTTAGTCTTGTTTATGGTTTCTTTCGCTGTGCAAAAGCTTTTAAGTTTCATGAGGTCCCATTTGTTTATTCTTGATTTTATTTCCATGATTCTAGGAGGTGGGTCAAAAAGGATCTTGCTTTGATGGATGTCATAGAGTCTTCTGCCTATGTTTTCCTCTAGGAGTTTTATAGCGTCTGGCCTTACATGTAGGTCTTTAATCCATTTTGAGTTTATTTTTGTGTATGGTGTTAGGAAGTGTTCTAATTTCATTCTTTTACATGTTGCTGTCCAGTTTTCCCAGCACCACTTATTGAAGAGGTTGTCTTTTTTCCATTGCATATTCTTGCCTCCTTTGTCAAGATAAGGTGCCCATATGTGTTTGGGCTTACTTCTGAGTTCTCTATTCTATTCCATTGATCTTCCTTTCTATTTTTGTGCCAGTACCATACTGTCTTGATCACTATGGCTTTGTAGTATAGTTTGAAGTCAGGAAGCCTGATTCCACCAACTCCATTTTTCCTTCTCAAGATTGCTTTGGCTATTCGGGGTCTTTTGCGTTTCCATACAAATTGTAAGATTTCTTGCTCTAGTTCTGTGAAAAATGCCATTGGTAATTTGATTGGGATTGCATTGAATCTGTAAATTGCTTTGGGTAGTACAGTCATTTTCACGATGTTGATTCTTCCAATCCAGGAACATGGTATGTCCCTCCATCTGTTTGTGTCATCTTTGATTTCTTTCATCAATGTCTTAAAGTTTTCTGCATACAGATCTTTTGCCTCCTTAGGCAGGTTTATTCCTAGGTATTTGATTCTTTTTGTTGCAATGGTGAATGGGAGAGTTTCCTTAATTTCTCTTTCTGCTCTTCCGTTGTTAGTGTATAGGAATGCAAGAGATTTCTGTGCATTAATTTTGTATCCTGCTACTTTACTAAACTCATCAATGAGTGCTAGCAGTTTTCTGGTAGAGTCTTTAGGGTTTTCTGTATATAACATCATGTCATCTGCAAAGAGTGACAATTTTACTTCTTCTTTTCCAATTTGTATTCCTTTTATTTCTTTTTCTTCTCTGATTGCTGTGGCCAAAACTTCCAAAACTATGTTGAATAATAGTGGTGAGAGTGGACACCCTTGTCTTGTTCCTGTTCTTAGAGGGAATTCTTCCAGTTTTTCCCCATTGAGAATGATGTTGGCTTTTGGTTTTTCATATATGGCTTTTATTATGTTGAGGTAATTTCCTTCTATGCCCATTTTCTGGAGAGCTTTTATCATAAATGGATGTTGAACTTTGTCAAAAGCTTTTTCTGCATCTATTGAGATGATCATATGGTTTTTATCCTTCAAGTTGTTGATATGATGTACCACGTTGATTGATTTGCGTATATTGAAGAATCCTTGCATTCCAGGGATAAACCCCACTTGATCATGGTGTATGATTTTTTTAATGTGCTGTTGCAGTCTGTTAGCTAGTATTTTGTTGAGGATTTTTGCATCTATGTTCATCAGTGATATTGGTCTGTAGTTTTCTTTTTTTGTGACATCTTTGCCTGGTTTTGGTATCAGGGTGATGGTAGCCTCGTAGAATGAGTTTGGGAGTGTTCCGCCCTGAAGATTTACATGTTTTGTTTGATGGAGGAATAAAGAGGCCCCATCTGAAAAAAAAATCTTCATTTTGAAACCAAGACTGTTATACCCCAATATCCTAGTGAATCTTCTCTTCCTATTTAATTTCAGAGCTCTCTCTCTCTTTCCTAGAATGCAGACATGAAACTACAGGTGACTAAGCGAGGCACAAATCTAAGTGAAGGACTCCACTGTATACTTGGAACCGCTAAGCTATGGCCAGCCCTCCACTGTATACTTGGAATTGCCTTTTTTTTTTTTTTTAAGTTTTTTTTTGATGTGGACCTGAAGTCTTTATTGAATTTTGTTGCAATATTGCTTCTGTTTTCTGTTTTGGTTTTTTGGCTGCGAGGCATGTGAGATCTCAGTTCCCCAATCAGGTATCGAACCCTCGCCCCCTGCATTGGAAGGCGAAGTCTTAACCACTGGGCTGCCAGGGAAGTGGAATTGCCTTTAATGACTAAAGCTTTCATATTGAGTCAAGCTATAGGTTTTTGGTTGCCTTGTAAATATGTTTCTATTCCATCCCAGCAGACAGACCTGCTGGAGGGATGGAATTGGCAATCATGCATGTAGGTGGTAGGAGTCACAGTAGGGAATAAGGGAGAAGATGTTGAAAAGGAAGGAAAAAAACCTGAGGACACAACCCTGAAGAATGCCAACCTTTATGGGCATTGGGCTCTTGTGAAAACATTTTTGGACTTAGAAGATGCTTATGTGAAGGTAGCTCACAGTTCATTCTCACATTCATCAAGTATTTATTGAGAACCTGCGGTGTCCCAGGCATAGTTCTAAATATTAGAGATAAACTAATAAATAAAACATACCAGGTCTCTTTCCTATAGGGCTTGCATTTGTGGGGGTAATCAGAGTATAAAATTAACAACTATAAACAGGATAAACTTAAAATGTCCTAAGTGCTGTGAAGGAAAGAAATAGGGTAAAGTGCTGATGAGTTTCTAGGCAGGACCTCTTAGATAAGGTGGTCAGGAAAGAAAGACCTTTTTGAAAAAAAAGAGATTTGATCTGAGACCTATAGGGTTAAAATTATCCAGTAATGCAAAGAGAAGTGGGGAGGGGGGATGGTTCATACAGTGCTATCGGCATGTGCAAAGGCCCTGAGATGGAAATAAGCCTAAAGTGTAAGAGGAATATATAGAAAGACTAACCTAGCTGAAGAAGAGTGAGTATGAGTGTTCTGAGATGAGTCTAGAGGAGACAGAACTTTGAAGGCCACGGTAAGGAGTTTGAATATTTTCCTGTGTGCATTGGGATGCATTCACACATCTTCCCCTTGTTGAAATGCATGAGCACTGGGTCTAGAGGGCTGTGATACGTTAACTCATGTAGGACACAGTCATAGTTTGGTTTCAGATTACTGTTTCATGTCAGGCACTGGGGTATACGACACTGAAAGCTATTCATGTAAATTAATGATTGCTCCTGCTGGCTTTGTTACAGTTTACTCCAATGAGGGATTAATAAATGCGTCATGCCCTGCAAATTTGCATCCATTAAAAACCTTACCGTTGTCGGGGCACCATTGATCCCCTTTGGGCGGTGGGGTCTAAGAACAAAAAAGGAACACCATGCAGCTGTCGCAACTAGTATTTGATATAAACTGGTTGAAATGAGCACATCTATGGGAAAGCACTTTGAAAAGAGAAACTCTATAATTATCAGGTGGTGCTAGAGATAAGAATGACAGTCACAGTCTAGGTACCTCTGACACATTCTTGCAGTGAAAGAGATTACCATGTATTAATCCCTGACTCATGCTAGGAGCGTTCATAAATGTAATTACTTTTCATCCTGATAACACTGGGAGGTGGGTATTATCCCCATTTTACAGATCATGCAACTGAGTTTCATAATAGATAAATAATTGGCCCCAAATCTCACAGCTGGGAACAGGAAGAGCTCAAGTTTTTAATCCAAGATTGTCTGACTCGAATAACATTGCATTGAAAGAGGTGTCTGAATCCTCGGCAGCAACACACTGAGTTGATGGAAGAGTTTGAGAGGTCCTTGAATTTCCCTCACCAGAACTGACAACCAGATATGTGAACTATATTACTGCTCTTTCTTTAAAAGTGAGAACTTCACATTTCAAAGATTGGCTGCAGTAAAACGCCAGGTGAAACGCAGAGCCTCGTAACTCATGGAGGTAGGTATGAATCCTGGCTCTGCTTCTTGCTTAAATTGTGTCTGTGGACAAATTATTTAACCTCTTTGGGACTCTGCTCATTCATTACAAAATGGGAATAATAAGAGTGCCTACCTCTTATGGATGTTTTAAGGATTTACTGAGATAAAGCATGGAAATTTCTTAGCACCCTGCCTGATGTATAATAAGCTTTTAGTAAAAGCTACCAATTATTTTTCTCTTCCCAGCGAGATTTGAACAATATAATATAGAGAAAGTAAAATTTATAGTTGCAACTGCCATATCAACAGCCACCATTTTGTTGGAAGAACAGACAAGGCAGTGATTGTTTTGATTTTGCTGAAGTCTAGAAAATACTACTGACGTCTCAGACTCTTTGAACCTGAGTTTCTCAACCTTGGATGCAAAATTGAATCACTTTGGGAGATTTTGATAAATACTAGAGGTCCTTCACGAGAGATGCTGACTTAGTTGCTCTGGGGTGGAGCATGGGTGTTGACATCTTTTAAAGAATCCTGATTTGAGAACCACTGCTTTCTATTGGCTGTGGAGTTCAGAGGTCATGGGGTGCATTCCCTATGCTTCACCAGACTTGACTTAGTTGGGACAGGTGGATGACACCATAGTAATGTATATCTCCTTCATGGCAACAGTTCTCCTCTCTTTAATAGCCAGTGACTGGGGGTGTCTCTGTGTGTGTGTGTGTGTGTGTGTGTGCGCGAGCGCGCACGTGCCTGCCTGCCTGTCTGTCTCCCAGGACTAGCCTCATGCAAATGTGAATTTCTCTTGGTTCTCCCAAGCCTTCCAAGGAAGGACACCTGTTTATAAAAATGACACCACTAGTTAGTGACTTCTGGATGTGTTTTAAATGGGACACAAAGTTGGGAGTGATTCAGCCTTTTCAATCAGCTTCTTCCTCAGCAGGGAGCCATTGAAGCTATCAAATTATATTTCAGATATATCACCTCATGCTATAATGAAGTGTATCATAATGAATGCTTGGCTGGTGTATCTGGGTCCTGTCCTGGGTTGTTTATATTTATTTATGTTTTAAGCTTGCTCAGGAGTATTTGGTTCCCTGGGTTCTGATTCAGATGAGTCTTTAAAATATTTTTATGTGGTGCTGCATTTGAGTTCCAGGCATCAGGGAACCCTGGAGCATGGGGCAGGGACAATTTATGTGGTTTTCCAGATACAGGTAGAGCAAGTCATTAAAGAATGGGGGTGGACAGCCAGCCTGTGCTTGGTTTTATTAGGATCCAGTATAAAGTGCATGTGATAGAGGCAGGAGTGATTTTCCTCCCAGCTGAGATGAATTGGCCTTATAAGCAGACATGGAAAGAGGAGAAAAGAAGTATGGGGGGGTGGTGTTGTGCCTTCAGCAAGATCAGCAGCAATTGGAACCGTGTAAGTTGGATAACTATATGTTGTAGCTCCAAGAGGCAGGTATCGCCAACCTATTAAGGACGTCATTGGCTTTTTGATTGGACATCCAGAAATTGATGCACTGCCTTTGGTTCTATTATGTTTTCAAACTTTAATTAAGTTTATACCTCTCTCACCTGGACCTCATAAATAGTCAGCCTCCAAGTAAGTCATTTGTCATGGAGGGGCTCTTATGAGTAGATTCATCTTCCAAACAACATTATTATTGCCTAAAGTCTTGCCTTAAATCCATCAATTCAATATAGGCTTCAGTGCTATACTTGATTTTGACATTATCCCAAGGGGTTATTTTCTGATGGGCAAGTGACTAATTCATTAAGTTATCACAAGGTGGGAGAATGCGGATACATTATTAGCTTTTAAAATGATGCAACTGGTGATTAAAGAGAATTAAATTGAACTTCAGGTTTTTTTTTTCCATGTAAGTTAATCCATTCTCTGTTGTGAAAGGTCAAGCTCTTGGCACAAGCTGAGGCCACCTCAGTCTCTATCTAAAGATATCCCTGTTTGGGGTTGGAGGGAGATGGTGTCTTTCTCAAGGGCTGATGGGACTGTATATTGGCATGGCCTCTTTGAGGAAAAAATTGGCAGAAGCTACAAATTTGAAAATGCATATTCCTAGGACATAGAAATTCCATCTTTAATCATATGCTTGGGGCAAAGTTTTACATGTGTGCAAGGAGATGTGTACAAGGATGTTCACTGCAGTCATGTTTATAATGGCAGACATTCTGAAACAACATAAATGCCCATCAATGGAGGTACGGATAAGGAAAATGTGTGTATTTATGTGATAAACTACATTGCATCAGTTAGGAATACAGGTAGTTCTGCTTTTAATATGGTCCTGCACCTTGATTCCTTGCATCAATATGGACAGGCTCAAACACAACATATAGAGCGAGGCTGAGTAGGAAAACACATCAACAGAAGGACACACACTGAGCTCTTGTCGGTGGCTATCTGGGAGGGGGATTTGGGTGGGGGAAATGGGACTGGGCACCATGGTGTCAGCATTATCTGTAATGCTCTATTTGTTTTAAAGAATGGAGATAATTATGAAAAAATATAAATATATTTTAAGGTGGTAGAAATATGAGTGTTTTCTCCATTATTTTTTGTTCCTCTTATCACTTTTTAAAGTTCTTAAAGGAGGATGAGAGGAAGCAGGAAGGGGGAGTTTGGCCAGAGGCAAACCTGGGGTCTGCCATGATGAGCTGTCTTCCACCCCTCCAGGGAAGGATTCCAGCTTTGCCTATTTAGGAGGCTATTGGGAGATTTCTACTCAATAATCTCGTCTTCTTTCTTGACTTCTGATTATTCACTAGGGAATTTGGTCTTAGTATTTGACTTAATGCTTCCCCTAGGGGCCACATAAGTCAGCTTGTCTCTGTATTTGGGTTTGCCAAAACACCCCATTCCAACTACTTGGCACTTACATTGCTGCATAAGAAGATTCATTGCTTTTAATGAAAATAATATCTGTGATAATAGGGGGAAATTTGTGGGTCAATTGAAATCAAGGTTCCAGTTGCTGTTTGATAAACTCTCTGGATGACTCTGACTGCTTCTTTTCCTGCCACAGGTTCACAGTCATCCTGGGATAGACATCTGATTCCCAAAATTTGGCCAAGAAATGGAAAGAAGAGGCTTGTTCCTTCTGATGAGATGACATACAGATTTTAGTCCCTAGTGTCAGAAATTCCAACCAGTATTGTTTTTGGCACTTGCACACTTACTCAGCATTTAATCTAGTCATGGTACGATTGTGACTTCAATCACAAGCGTGAAAATGAGGGGGTAGTGAAGCCAGTGTTGGATTTCAGACTGCAGGGCAGGGTGGGGCTGGCTACTGCCTTTTCAGTTTTCACTGGTGTCTTGAGTGGGATGGGAACCAGGGAGGTAGATTGACTGAGAATGCATGAGGCTTCCAAGAGAACAATCCAACCTCCCAATGCTCTTCTGTTTTCTCTTTGTCTTGGAACCAGTGATATACCTATCTTACTTGACACTTGGAGCAGTATTTTGAAGTTATTTTCCAGAATGTCATCTGACTTTGGAATTAGATATTCATTAATGTTTTGATTCAACTGATATTTTTGACCCCTAACCGTTTGGTAGACCTTGAGCTTGTTACTTAGGAAAAAATGGTGCAGGGCAAGACTTGTCTCCTCAAGATGCTCCCAATATAGTAGGACAAAGAGATAAATAAGGTTGAGTGTAATGTATGTTTAATAGGCATTGAACATGTGCAAAAGTCCAAGACTGGAGACTGTGGTGACTTTGTGAAACTCAAGGCACTTTGGTATCGTGGGGTGTGGACTGGGAGGGAGAGGGATGTAGAATAGACTGCCTACAACTCCCTCCTCACCAATTACTGGCTGTATGATCTTGGGCCATTTAACTTCTTACGTAGGTCTCTCATCTGTAAAATGGGTTACTGGTAATAACCTCTTAAGGCTAATATGAGTATTAAATGAGGCAACAAAGAAAAAGCTATTTTGAAAGCTATGTTCAGTTGCTATGGTACCATTACACAGATTTGGTAAATGGAACCAACATAAAAGTTGGTTCCTGAACTTTGTGTGTAGGACATTAGCTTCTCTGAAAGACATGTTAGGGAAAGTCATTGCGATGTCACTCTCAAATCAGCATCCTCATAGAGTGACCAACTATCCTGGTTTGTCTGGTTCTGTCTCAGTTTTTAGCACAGAGAATTCCATAACTGGGAACCTCCCCCCCAAGTCCCAGGCAAACTGGGACAGTTGGTCATTCTGATCCCCACTCCTGGCTCCACTTTCAGAGTCTAAAGTCTCTGGTACCTGTGGTCTCAATGTTGAGCACACATTTTATATTTTTAAAAATTGCATTGGATCGTGGTTGCCATCTGCATCTACCAATTTCAGAGAGAAAGCTCTCTCTACTCTGCACAGTTAAGAAAATAGACACAGTATGTACTGTTTTTTTTTTACCCTAAACTCATAGTTGAAGCATTTCTTCTCTTTCTCTGCAAGAGTCCAAGTTTTAGTAAAAAATGTACTTTGAGAAATCAATACAAGATTTGATCCAACCAGGTCAAGCTCTCCAGCTGACCTAATCTTAATGCATTGTGAAGGTATTTCTATTTATTAAACTCTTGTAAGTCTAAGCAAAAGCTGCAAGAAATGGTGTTTAGGTATGAAAGAAAGGGAGCTCAGAAGGCTAAATTTAGATAACACCTGAGTTGCTTTGCTACTAAGTAGAATTTAATAGAGGTGCATCTCTGCAATTTTTATATGTGTTTGGCATGATAATTTATTTTGTTTGTCAGGAACGAATACTTAAGGGAAAAAAAAGCTTTTTGAATTGCAACAGGAATTTCATATCAACGAGGGCCATTTTGATTTAAAGGCTACTCATTTTCCATAGCAAGGGATAATTTATGTTTGGTGCAAAGCTGCTGCCCTTGCTTTGCCAGGCGGAATTCTTGAATACATTTTGGCCTCTTAAAACATATATTCCCTGTTTGTGAGAGAGGTGGTTTCTGCATATCCAGAATGCCCAAGAATACCCTTTTCTCTCCAGCTCTGAGATATTGTGATTGGACTGGTCCAAACTTGAACTGGGTTGTTAGTGGCCTGAATTGGTTTCCATGGGTTATACTAGAGAGAAATTCATTACCTACCCAGTGCCTCACATGCAATTAGTGAGACATGTTGGGTAACAAAATGGCTAAGATTAAACTGAAGATCACTCAGGCAAAATGGAGAATTTATTGCAGAAATGTTAGTACATCCAAAGTAACCTGAGGAAGTGATGTGGAACATCTGGGCCTCAAAAAAAAAAAAACAGAACTAGAGACTCAGCAATTGCCAGGATCCTCTTTTTCTCTCTCCCATCTCTGCTTATATGGGTTTCAACATCTCTTCCCACAGGCCTGCCATGGGAATGTGACTGCCAACTCTAGAGGCTCAAACCTTTGGTTCCACCTACCAAAGAGGGACCCCATTTCTTCCTTTGATAACTACTCAAAAAACTCAAAGGCAAGATTTTATTTGGACCATCTTTGGTCAAGTACCAAACTTCAAATCTCAGGTCCAAGGCTTGGTTATGTAACACAAACATGGCACCTGGGGGTCCTACTTTGGGTATCAGGGTCATGTCCAGAGAACTGGAATTGTGGGGGTGGGGGAGGACAGCCGTTCCAGGTAATGTTAACTATGGTGCCTACTAATGGTGTTCATCTCAGCTCCATCACTTACAGCTGTAAGACTTGGAGCAAATCATTTACCAGTTACCTGGTAATGTGGTTATCATAATATCTACCTTATAGGGTTGTTAGAAATAGTTTATATAGTCAAGGCACAGTATTGTGCCTGGTACACAGGAGGCAGTTGATAAATGATAATTGTGATTATAATAGTGGTGATTTTGGTGATGGTGATAAGAAAAGGGGAAGATAGTTGCCTGCTCAAATTTCATCATATAGGAAATGTTGCACTAAGCTGAATAGGAGGTCTTATTTTGTACATCAGGAAAGTCTTCTTTGGGTCCCAGAACATTTCTCTTTGTCCTCTGCAAATACCAGAGACTTATCAAGGCAAAGATTTCTTTTTTCTTAACTTATTTTTTATTGAAGTATAGTTGAGTTACAACGCTGTGTTCATTACTGCTGTACAGCAAAGTGACTCAGTTATACATATATGTGTGTGTATATATATATATTCTTTTTCATATTCTTTTCCATTATGGTTTATCACAGGATATTGAATATAGTTCTCTGTGCTATACAGTGTTGCTATTTATCCATTATATATATACCAGTTTGCATCTGCTAATTCCAAACTCCCAATCCAACCCTCTCCCACTCTCCTCCCCCTTGGTGACCATCAGTCTGTTCTCTATGTCTGTGAGTCTATTTCCGTTCCCTAGATAGGTTCATTTGTGTTATATTTTAGGTTCCTCATAGAAGTGATATCATATGGTATGTAAGACAAAGATTTCTTATAGAATTTCTGTGTTATGGTCACATTCATTCATTCATTCATTCATTCTTACATCAAATGTATATTTGAATTATATCATGTCCCAGGAACTTTTTCAGAGCACATTATACAGTAGAGAACAACACAGATAAGGTCTGTTTCATCTTGTGGCAATCACTTTAGTTGGGGCGTGGTGGACACAGACAAACAAAAACTGGAGGAACAAATCAATCAGTAAATTAATTGTATATTTTGGTTACCACGAGGAAGGAAATAAGCTGGGTGATGTGGGAACAACGGAATGGGATGGTCAAGAGAGGTCTTTCTGAAGAAGTGACACTGCCACTTAGAGCATGAGAAGCAGCAGCCCTGCAGAGGGCCAGCGGGAGATTTTTCCTGGCTGAGGGCACAGCAATGGCAAAGGCTTTGAAAAGGAAAGACCTTGGTGTGTTTGTTGAAGCTAAAAGAGAGTTGGACAGTAGTAAGGGGGGAGGAGCATGGCCTGAAAGGTCAGTGAGGTCAGCCCAGTTAAGAAACCCTGATTGGATTCTTTCTCCCCAAAAAGGAGTCTTAGTTTTCACTTCATGGTCTTTTCTCGTTAACCAATTATAAGGCATAAATTGAAGACAGTCATTCATTAAACAAACAAATGCATATTTTTTGTTATCATAGCATCGTCAGTGCCAGTGAAATCCTTCTACTATATTACAGAGGGAATCCTCTCCCCAAAGGAACACTCCTCCACTAGCCAGTGATGTCCTTAAGAAGGGCTTGGGGTCCTGTCTGCCCGTTTCTTGGGGCTCAGGCAAATCTGTGTACAGCTCTACAAACATTACTGTCAGTAGGTCAGTGCCTACCACAAAATGTTGTGAGAATTGGATAATATAATGGATAATATAATAAATGTAGCCCCCTTAGTACAGTGCCTGACATGAGGAAGGCACTTAGTAAATACAAGTATCATCAATATCATTATTAATTTGCTTTTTTTTTAAACCTCTCCCATTAGACTTTGAAGGAGTTGAGGGCAGTTTCTTGAGTTTACTTCAGTCTGCATCTCAGTAACTTAGCAGAAGGCCTAGTACATAACTGGCATTAAATAATTGTATTTTGAATGAGTGGATGAATAAAGAAAACTGATTTTTTTGGAAGTCACCTATTGCTCCGAGAAGTCATGTTCCCTTGAATGACAGCAGACCCTGATAATGCACACCTCTGATTTTGCGTGCCTAGGATTCGTTTGCCTTTATTGCAATGGCACCTGGATTTTGCTTTGGGGAGCTCCTTGTTCCCAGTAGGTGGCAGTTTTACAGGAGACTGTAAAATAGCCCCATACTTCCAAAGAAGGGAGGCAAGTGGCTCAACACAGGTCAATCTTACTCTTTCTCCTAGAATCAAATCTTGAGTGGGGTGACAAAAAGATGCAAAATAGTACGGGCTTACTCACCCTGACTGTAACTCTGAGAGAAGTCTACTGCCTGGACTCGAGAGCTGGCTTTTAAGCTTTTCCTTCATTTCTCTGGGCTTCCCAATATTCCTCTAATAAAGTATCTGTTTTGCATGATCTCCATAGTTAGTTTCTGTTGCCTGCAACCAAACAACCCTGGGTGATAGAAGAAGATTGGGATGTAGGTGATGAAGCAGAAACTCTGCCCACAGCACATAGGCTCTGGGAAGCCGGTGGTCCCTTCATGGTCTGTGTTGGTGGGAGATGCATCAGGGGTGCTGGACTGGTCTGGGCAGTTGGTAGACCAGTTCCCTCCTATGGGACATACACAACTGGAATGGTTCTGCCAAAATCTGAGGCCAGCCCAGCAGACTGTGAATCACAGGAACATTAATTTGTCTCTAGAAAGAAGAAAACATGCTTTAGTAAATTTGAAAGGTAAACCATAGATGGCATTATGTTATATAATACTCCCCAATGGCTGTGTTAGGTCAGGTTCTTTGTAACTGGTGAAATAAAATAACAACTTTTTTCATCAGAAATTTTCTTCAACAAAAATGCTACATGTTTGCATGTGCATTAAAACATACAGGCCTCACAGACTGGTATGTGGCTGGGTTCACTTGGGAAGGCACTTACAATAGGTGCTCTGGCCTG
The DNA here is from genome assembly GCF_030028045.1 of Hippopotamus amphibius kiboko. Classification (NCBI taxonomy): domain Eukaryota; kingdom Metazoa; phylum Chordata; class Mammalia; order Artiodactyla; family Hippopotamidae; genus Hippopotamus; species Hippopotamus amphibius. Next base: position 125,706,421 of record NC_080194.1, read on the forward strand.
CTTAGATCTCCTGGGACTGAAGTTTCCAGGCTGGGGTTGGGGTGCTCCTTATTGGATACACTGGTATTGGGCAGAATTTTCTATCAATTCAACCACCATTTATGGTGTGCTCTCCATGCTAGGCACTGTGCAGATGTGGGAAGACTTTGGGTGAATAGGAGGTGTGATGGAAGGACTCTACCACAACCCCAACTATTCATGCCTCTGTATAAACCCCTCCTTTGAGTTTGGGTAGGACCTGTGACTTAATTCTAACTAATAGATTAAAACAAAGGTAATGCAATGAGATATCACTCCTTCGATTACATTTATGTATATACACACTATATGTATATACTCATATACACACACAGATATAATAATTATATTTATACATGTGTATGTCATAAGTATACATTCTATATACTCCTGACACTATTATAATACATAATATATGTTATATATACATACATACTTACAGGTATATATACTTATAATACTGTAATTATATAGTACTTATATTAATAGAAATATTTATATGTAACAGAATAATATATATGTGTGCGTATATACATAGATATGTATGTGTGTGTATATATATTTGATTGTCATTATTTACAATAGTTAGTCTATAAAGTTGCCATACTTTATAGATATATACATACATACATATATGCACATACTGCATAATACATACATATATGTATATGTACATATTACCCCTAGGAATAATGGAACAGTGGTTCAGTATTCACTACTTCAGTGTTCCTGGTGAATATATATATTATATATTTGTCTCACATAGATTATAATCTTAAATCCTGAAAACAACTTATCTTGGTAGGTTCTGTTTATTTTGCAAAAGAGAAAATGAGGTTCAAAAGTGATAAGTGACTTGCCTGAGGCCACCCTAACCAGGTGCCAAAGTTGGAATTTAAACCCCATCTCCCTGGCCTCAAAGCCAGAGCTTTTTGCACTGCTCTCAACTGCCCTCTCCTGTCTCCATCCTCTGGTCATCTCTGTAGGAGAGCTGAAACAAGAAGTCAGAGCATTGGCTTGTACTACCTCAGCTGGGAATATGTGTCGGGCAACTCAGATTTTCCCAGCTATGTTCATTCTTGCACAGATGTCACCAAAAGCACTTCGTGTGTTGATTTTGAGGTTACAAATAAATTTTAGCAAGTAGGCTAATTCACAAATACAGAACCTGCAAAGAATGAGGATTGACTCTGTGTGTGTGCATGTGCATGTGTGTGTGTGTGTATGTAATGCTAGTAGAAGCATAGGGAAACTCCCCTTGCTGGCTTTGAAGAAGGAAGATGCCATATTGTGAGAGGGGCCTTTGGAAAGGGCCATGGCAAGACATGGCAGTCAGCCTCCAGGAGTTGAAAGCAGCTCTGACCAGCAGCCAATAAGAAAAAGGGACCCTAGCCCTACAGCTTCAGGGAGATTAATTCTACTAATGACCCGAGGGAGCCTAGAGTGGATCTTTCCTCAGTTGAGCCTCTGACGAGACACAGCCCCAGCCAGTACCCGCATTTCCACCTGGTGAAAACCCTGAGCTTAGGACCCCACTAAGCCTTGCCTGGACTCCGGATCCAGAGGCACAATACAGTAATAAATAGGTTTGTGCTAAGGTTCTGAGTTTGTTAGGGCTTGTTGTGCAGCCATGGAAAAGTCATGCAGGGAGTGAGTGTGCACACATTCCTAGCCGGGGACCAGAATCCCTGGTGGAGGAGCTCATCTTCTTCCAGTGATCCTGGTGTGTGATACCTGGTTGTTGAGGATCCAAGCCAGCAGGTATAGTGGAGTCATCAGGACATGGCCTACCAGATGCAAGAGAGTCCTGAGGCCAGGCCAGAGGGATGTGGTCATCTGGTAGCTAAGATAGAAAGAAGTGAGACCACACCTGGAAGACCAGGTAAACAATGGAGATGCCAAGGCTAAAGCTACGGCACAAGCAATCTGTCAGCCGAGAGGATAGAGCAGGTAGATTCTGAGATTAAAGCATTTATGCAGCTTTGCTAATGTCTAGACTCACTACATAATTCACTGTTTTCCCAGCCGCCCCTGACCCTGGGATGTCACGTTAGGGTGTTTGAAGTGTCAGGAAGTTTTCAAATCTCTGCGAAGGCAGTATTCTGGTTGCCATGGAAGAGAGCTTAGTGGACAGACGTGGGTGTAATGCATCCTGGTGTGAATTGTTAAGCACATCAACCTTTCTGTTGCCAGCAGTCCCCTTAGATGATAAATCTCCTCCCTCCCACCAATGGGCACTTTAACCCTTTCCTGACACGAATTTCATAAGTAGGAGATGATAGCTGTGGGTAATGAAGCTTGGAAACCATCCAAACTGTAGACTTTTGCATTAAGAGAAAATGATTTTCAGTTTACAATTAGTGCATTTCTAATTTACTTAAAAATATGCATAAATATGCACACACATACATACACACACAGAACCAAAAGAAAAAAACATCTGAAACTGCATCAAAACGTTACAATGGATGTGCCTATGTGGAGGATACAGGGATGAATTTTATTTACTTTTTTCTTTTTAACTTATTCCTTTTTGTTCTACACACACTACTTTTGCAACAACAAAAGGTTAAAAAACTCATTATGTACTGGGAAAGAGAAAAAATTCTTTCCTAGAGATCAGGCCCTTCTTTCAATCATGCTGCCATGGACAGTGGGTGGTGATGGATTTACATGTGGGTATTTGCGAAGGATGCAGCAAGCATTCTGGTTTCAGAACTTTTGGTGCCAGTGAAATTAAATAATCTTAAATATCACCTTCAGAGACTCCCTCTTTCCTGTTCTATCCAAGCTGAAGCCTGTAGCTTTGATTCCCTTTGCCTGGACTGTCCCTCTCTCCCTTCTTATAAACAGTTAACTTCTCGCTCCTCAAACCCAGTTCGAGTGTCGCCTCTTTGTGGAAGCTCCCCTCACTCAGGGAAGGCCAGGGGTTCGCTGTGGGACCCTCTTCTATGCTGCCTCAGTCCCTCACCCATCACACATTGTAATGGCTCCGGCAATGCCTGTTTTCCCCAGTTCGGGTAGATGCCTTTTGTATCTATTGCCAGTGTCTGTCATAGAGCTTTGGGGCACAGAGTAAAGTACTCCGTAAGTGAGATAAATTTGAGCTTAGCTCTCGTTTTGCCTCAGAGTTGAAAATGGAGCCCAGCTGTGCTTGGCCTAGAAGTAACCCTAACAGGGTGAGAGTGAACATTGTGCGAAACCAAGATGGGTAGCCAGGAATTTTGCATTCTGCATTTTTCACGCCCTAACTGGGATGTGCGTGCAAGCCTGAGGGGTAATGATTTACCAACCTCATTTTCCAAGACTGTTATCCTTCATCTTGACACACTATTAAAATCATTTAATTATCACTATTTTGCCTTGTCATTACAGAGCCACTGTGATCCATTATTTAGGGTTTTCAGGTTTTCTGCCTTCTACCTACTCAGTGGGGGCAGAAGTTGAGATTTCCTGTGTGATTTGGGTTCTGTAACTTCAGGAACACAGACTTCTGAGTGAAAGCAGGAATTTGGGGGTGATTTGGAGGATCAGCTGGTCTCCATTTTTACTAACAGCTTAATGATACTCATAGCACTCTAGTTTTTCCTTTTCCACAAACACTAAGATCACCAGTGCCCTGGGATTCAGGTTTCCTCTGCCTAGTGTACTCTTTCCCAAGGGCTTTGCCAAACCAGTTTCTTCAAATGATACCTCTTAGAGATGCTGGCCCTGAATGCTGATTTAAATTAGACCACTTACATCTCCCGCCATTATTATTCTATTACTCTACAATTCTGTTTGATTTTTTAATTATAAATGTAATACTATATATTTTTTCTTAATAAATCTGGAACTACACTAGTGTATAAAACTCACTACCACCGAATAATCCTACCACCTTGGCATTACTGATGGTAATATATTTGCAGTATTTCCTTTCAAGTTTTTTTCCTGTGCATTTAATTTTTTACCTCATTTTTATTTTATTTTTAAATGTATTATAGAAGATTTCAAACACACTGAAAAGTAGAAAGTATAACAAGTTCCCATGTACTCACCACTCAACTCTGACAATCATTACCCATATATTAGGACAAATAGTTAAGAAGGAAAAGCTCCTTTATAGAAAAGCCATGGAAATAAGAGCAAGCAGGGTGGTAAATCACCCAGCAACCCCTAACAATCACTAGAAAATCACCATTTTGCAGCTCCTAATGAAATAATAGAGGTAGTCAATAATGATCAATAACTGCTAAAACTGTGAGGTGACAGGGAAATTGATGATGAGTAGATCGGGATGACACCATCTGAACCCACTGTTCAGTCTTAGAATCACTAAAAGTGGGAAAATCAGATGTTGTGTATATACAGTAGGTAACACTCAGTACCACCCATGATGTGGTCACGCGAAAAAGAAAATATATCGTACGTGAATCCAATGAAGCTTTTAGACCCAATTGACAGTTATAGGAAATATGAGGTTAGAGGAAAATGTTAAACGTGATTTTAAATTTGCATAAAATCAGGAAATCCAAAAAGTAGGGAATCCTAGCAGAAAATTAGAGGATAATATAATGAACCGCCTGTACCCACCTTCTAGCTTTATTACATCTCTATTTTATGTCTCATTAGTATATATTCACTTAAGAATTTGTAGAGATTTTTAAAAAACTGGTTGAGTTGTCACCACAATGACTGTTCCTCCTTCCCATTGTCTTCCTTTGATGCCTGAATTATTATTCTCATAGATATTGTCTAAATACTTATGAATCCACTGACAAAACATGATATCTCATGCATCTTTACTCAATATTGTTTTTATTTCTCTACATTTTCACAGGCAACACTAGTCTATTCTGTTTACCTTCTGTGTAATATTTCCCTGCGTGACTATACCACAATTAGTTATCCCTTCTCATATTGATGGACATTCAGGTTATTTTGTACTATTTCAAACAGGACTCCAATGAAGATTGTCAGTTTACATCCTTGTGCTGAGGTTAAGTGAATAGAAGTGAGGTTGCCTGGTCAGAGGGTATGTGCATTCTCAGGTTTACCAGATATTTCTAAAACTATTTCCAAATGCCACAAAGTCTTCACTATTTTTAGTCTGTTGCACCTCTGTATGAATTTAAAGAATAGTGTGGTAACGTCTGCTGAAAAATTATAGCTTTTATGTGAAGTACATTGATTTTATAGATTTATCCAAGAAGAGTTTACATCTTTATGATACTGTTTTCTTACCTAAGAAAATGGTATATGCCTCACCATTTTTGAGGACTTCCTTCATATATATATATATATATAAAGTTGTTTATATATTAAATGATTTATATATTATGTATATTTTATATATTAAATGATGTATATTAAAATGATTTCTGTATAAATTCTGTATTTATATTGAATTTAAGTAATATGAAATTTTATTTCTTGGTATTTTAGAAGTTTTCGTACGATGTGAATGGGATTTCTTTTCTCATGTAAGTTGAATTGTTTACTTTATTCCGACATGACAATGCTGTTGCTCTTTGTACATTGATCTTTATCCAGCAATACTGCTGAATTCTTTATAATGCTAATATCTTGGTTGTGGATATTCTGGTTCTTGGATATACTGTTCATGTTATCCACATCATTTGTCAAGACTGTTTTGGCTCTGCCTTTCCAATCTATAGATGTTATACGTAATATAATAATTATATATTATTTATCAACTTATTGTGTTATATTATTATTTATACTTATTGATACCACATTTATTGCCTTTTCCATTAGCTAGAAGGCCAAGGGAACAATGATGAATAAAATCAGTGACTGTAGGCATTCTTTTCCTGTCTCTGACGGTAGTAGGAATCCATCTATAGTTTTACCTTCGAGCATGATTGTTGTAGTGGGTTTTGATGAATAACCTCATTGGGCTAAGAAAATTCCCTACTATACTTAGTTTGCTATGAGTTTTTATAATGAATGAGTATTAATTTTTATGAAATGCCTGTTCTGCATCAATTGTTATGATTATATGCTTTCTCCTTAATCTTTTAATGTAGTACATTACCTTAATAGTCTTTCTGATTTGGAACCATTATTGGATTCTTGGGATAAACTCTATTTGATTATGATGTATTATTATTTTTAGACCTTGATGAATCCACTTTTATAGTGCTGTATTTGAGATTTTTACATCTTCATTGATAAGTGAGAAGGATTTATAATTTTCTCTTCTTATACTGTCCTTGTTTGATTTTCTTACTAAGGTAATACTGCCCTCATTGAGTCATGGCTTTCTTTTTATATTTTCTAAAAAAAATTACATAAGGCAGAAGATTATATATTCCTTGAAAATCTGATAAAATTTTTCCCAGGTTTTTGTATTTTTTGTTTTGTTTTGTTTTATTTTGCCTTTAGAGTGAGCATATTTGACAGGAAAAGCAACTTTGATCACCAATTCTGTTTGTTTTTCTAGTTATTGGCTTACTGTGGTTTTTCTATTTTCTCTTGAGTCAATTTTAGTAATGTAGGCTTTTCTAAAAAATTATACATGCAGATGACATGATACTATATATAGAAAACCCTAAAGACTCTACCAGAAAACTGCTAGCACTCATTGATGAGTTTAGTAAAGTAGCAGGATACAAAATTAATGCACAGAAATCTCTTGCATTCCTATACACTAACAACGGAAGAGCAGAAAGAGAAATTAAGGAAACTCTCCCATTCACCATTGCAACCAAAAGAATAAAATACCTAGGAATAAACCTGCCTAAGGAGGCAAAAGATCTGTATGCAGAAAACTTTAAGACATTGATGAAAGAAATCAAAGATGACATAAACAGATGGAGGGATATACCATGTTCCTGGATTGGAAGAATCAACATCGTGAAAATGACTGTACTACCCAAAGCAATTTACAGATTTAATGCAATCCCGATCAGATTACCAATGGCATTTTTCACAGAACTAGAACAAGAAATCTTACGATTTGTATGGAAACGCAAAAGACCCCGAATAGCCAAAGCAATCTTGAGAAGGAAAAATGGAGTTGGTGGAATCAGGCTTCCTGACTTCAAACTATACTACAAGGCCATAGTGATCAAGACAGTATGGTACTGGCACAAAAATAGAAAGGAAGATCAGTGGAACAGAATAGAGAACTCAGAAGTAAGCCCAAACACATATGGGCACCTTATCTTTGACAAAGGAGGCACGAGTATACAATGGAAAAAAGACAGCCTCTTCAATAAGTGGTGCTGGGAAAACTGGACAGCAACATGTAAAAGAATGAAATTAGAACACTTCCTAACACCATACACAAAAATAAACTCCAAATGGATTAAAGACCTACATATAAGGCCAGACACTATCAAACTCCTAGAGGAAAACATAGGCAGAACACTCTTTGACATACATCAAAGCAACATCCTTTTTGACCCACCTCCTAGAATCATGGAAATAAAATCAAGAATAAACGAATGGGACCTCATGAAACTTAAAAGCTTTTGCACAGCAAAAGAAACCATAAACAAGACTAAAAGGCAACCCTCAGAATGGGAAAAAATAATTGCCTGTGAAACAACGGACAAAGGATTAACCTCCAAAATATACAAGCAGCTCATGCAGCTTCATACCAAAAAAGCAAATAACCCAATCCACAAATGGGCAGAAGACCTAAATAGACATTTCTCCAAAGAAGACATACAGATGGCCAACAAACACATGAAAAGATGCTCAACGTCACTCATCATCAGAGAAATGCAAGTCAAAGCCACAATGAGGTATCACCTCACACCAATCAGAATGGCCATCATCACAAAGTCTGGAAACAACAAATGTTGGAGAGGGTGTGGAGAAAAGGGAACTCTCCTGCACTGTTGGTGGGACTGTAAGTTGGTACAGCCACTATGGAAAACAATTTGGAGGTTCCTTAAAAAACTACAAATAGAACTACCATATGATCCAGTAATCCCACTCCTGGGCATATACCCAAAGAAAACCATAATCCCAAAAGAAACTTGTACCATAATGTTTATTGCAGCACTCTTTACAATAGCCAGGACATGGAAGCAACCTAAATGCCCATCAACAAATGAATGGGTACAGAAGATGTGGCATATATATACAATGGAATATTACTCAGCTATAAAAAGGGATGAGATGGAGCTATATGTAATGAGGTGGATAGAACTACAATCTGTCATACAGAGTGAAGTAAGTCAGAAGGAGAGAGACAAATATTGTATGCTAACTCACATATACGGAATCTAAAAATGGTACTGATGAACTCAGTGACAAGAACAAGGAAGCAGATACAGGGAATGGACTGGAGAACTCGAGGTATGGGAGGGGGCGGGGGGTGAAGGGGAAACTGAGAAGAAGCGGGAGAGTAGTACAGACATATATATACTACCAACTGTAAAATAGTCAGTGGGAAGTTGTTGTATAACAAAGGGAGTCCAACTCGAGGATGGAAGATGCCTTAGAGGACTGGGGCAGGGAGGGTGGGGGGGAATCGAGGGGGGGGCGTCAAGGAAGGGAGGGAATATGGGGATATGTGTATAAAAACAGTTGATTGAACCTGGTGTACCCCCCAAAAAAAAAAAAAAATTATACATGCAATGTACTTTTTTGGTTTTTAATATGTACCTGCTTTTAGTTTACTATTTTGATTTTAAAAATATACCTAACAGAAATACCATATGACCCAGAAATTCCACTCTAGGGTATAAACCCCAAAATCTGAAAATGGGTGTTAAAAATATACATAAATATTTAAAGAGGCTCTGTTCACAATAGTCAAAAGGTGGAAACAACCCAAATATCCATCAACTGATGGATGGATAGACAAAACATGATATCCATACAATAGAAAATTATTTTTTAATCATAAAAATGTTCTTTATGTAATCTCAGTATTGCAGTTTACAATGATTGACTTTTAAGTGTTAAACTAACCTTGCATTCCTGGGATGAACACTTCTTCCTTCTCATGATGTAGTAAAACTTTTCTATTTTGCTGGATTTGATTTGCTAATACTTTGTGATGAAATTTTGTACCTATGTTCATGAGGAATATTAGTTTGCAATTTTATTCCCTGTAACGTATTTATTTGGTTTAAATATCAGGTTATGATGGCCAGATGAAATAAGTTGGCATGTATTCCATTTTTTTTCTTTATAATGAAAGAGGTTTTTTTATTTTAATGAAAAATTTAGTATTATTTTTCCTGAAAAGTTTGATAAAATACTACCGTGATACGATCTAGTGTTTTCCTTGTGGGAAAAAATTTTGTTAATAAATTTAATTATCTAAAAAAATAGAAAATTATTTCTCCACAAAAAGGACTCAGCTAAGTGAAAGAAGCCAGACACAAAATGTCACATAGTATATGATTCCATTTATGTGAAATGTCCAAATTAGGCAAATCCATAGAGACAGAAAACAAAAACTGTCATTAGGATTTTGATAAGGGATTGCACTGAATCTGTGGATCACTTTGGGTAAAATAGTCATTTTAATAACATTATGTCTTCCAATCTATGAACATAGCACTGTCTTTTAAAAGGTGAATTGATCTATTTATATATATTGTGATACAGAAACATTTAGACTTTTATAAACCATCTCATTTTATTATTTTTATTCACCATATTTTCACTTTACTTCTCTTTTTTCCCCTCTTTTACCTCTTTCTCTTGGATTAATCAAGTTTGCTTTGAGACAATAGATTATATAATTTATTAGTGTAATTGTTCTCAACTAGAGGACAATCTTGCCCCTTGGAAAACATTTGTCAATGTCTTGAGACATTTTTGGTTGTCAGTTAGGGGCTGGGGTGTTCTACTGGCCTCTAGTGGGTAGAGGCCAAGGGTGCTGCCAATCATCTTACAGTGCACAAAGCAGCCCTGCACCACCAGATTATCCAACCCAAATATCAGTAGTGCTGAGGTTGAGAAACCCTTAGTGGTTCCATGGCCTGGATGTTACCAAGCATCATCTTTCCATTCTGTTTTGTTTTGTTTTTGGCTGCACCACGTAGCTTGTGGTATCTTAGTTCCCCAACCAGGGATTGAACTTGGGCCCTGGCAGTGAAAGCACGGAGCCCTAACCACTGGACCACCAGGGAATTCCCCATTCTGTTCTTATTAATTGAAATTTTAGCTTAATCTTTTTCGAAACAGTTATTTGTAGTTAACATTTAAAACAGATTGCCAACATATATTTTATCAATTTCTGGGTTCAACTTTGTTTCTTATGTTCTTCTGTACGTATTATCTTTATTCTGAAGCCCACTTGGACAGTTCTTTAGACAAAGTTAGTAGATGGTAAAGCCTCTTAGCCTCGCTGTACCTGAAAATATCATTGTGTTGCCTTCACTGCTGAATCACAGTGAGATGGATCTAATGCATTAGAGTCACAGTAATTTCTCCTGGTATAGCATTGGCTTGTGTTCCTCATGAACATCTTCTTTTCAGTTCTAAGGTCATTTATTTGTAGGTTGTAATCGTTTCTCTATGTCAGCTTCTAAGGTTTTTCTTCATTCCTTATGTTATGCAGTGTAGGTATGATGCATCTAGGTGTATGTTTTATTTATTCTGATTAGGACTTTCAGAAGACCCAGGTTGATTCAACTTTGGAAAATTCTCCACAATGATTTCTTCAATTGCTCAGTCTTTATTATTGTCTTCATTCACTTCTGTGACTCCTATTAGATGCACTTGGAGATTTTCAATCAATCACTTATCTCTTGCTCACTCTCCCCTTTATCTCTTTATCTCTCTTTAGTGCATTCTGGATGAATTCTTCAATTATCCTTCCTGTGATCCTGATTTGGCTCCCATGCCCATGTGTGAGCCAATCATGGGCTAGCTAGACATGGGTCACATGTCCACTTCAGGAGTTGGGGATGGGTTTGGTCCAGCCCACAGAGCCTGAGAGTAGGCAAGGGAAGTATGGTTATTCAAAGAAAAATAAAAGAATGCTCCTAACTCCAAAAGGGAGAAAGACACTGGGCAGGCTGAAGCGAGATGTTCACTGCAAATATGCTATCTCCTTGATCTGGACTTTTCTTCTTTTCACTGCCTCTCATCCCCATTTCTCTTTGCCCTAACGAGCTTAGCAAACTCTATTGTTGAAGATCCTAATGAATCAGTCTTGGCTCTGAGTGATCTGTCTCCTGCACTGCATTATTGGCTAATTGTCTGTCTGCCCTGCCAGACCGTGTACTGTCAGCATCAGAAACAATGTCTTCTCCACACTTAGAGCTGAGATAGAGCATAGGAAGAACTTCGGCTCCAAAGTGATAAAAAAAATGCAAAGGGAAGTCATGTGAAAGTTTACCTGTGTTTGTAAAGTTAAGAGGCTTCATGGGGGAAAACATTGTGATGCTTAAGCTTGCCTCAAAAGACTACTCTGTAGCCAGAATTGTAGAGATTACAGAAATCTAGCTTCCTAAATGTACAAGTAGGCTTAGAATATTTTGATGACCACTTGTCCAGAGCTGCATGTTATCTGTGGCATCCTTGAACTGGATTTCCAGGTCATTTCAGCCTTCCTGGAGCTTAGATTTGAATGCCAGTTTTGAATAGCATTAACTTCCTAATTTTTATGTACCAGAGAAGTCTGTAAGTCCCTTCAAACAACATAATCTACAGGAGAGTGGAGACCTCTGTCTTGTTTGATGCTGTTCTTTCAGTGTCTAGAACAATGCCTGGCAAAGAGCAGGAGCTCAATAGATACATGTTGACTGAGTGAATAGAAACCCAGGTTGCCATCAAGGTCATGAATAGCTATGGATAAGAAGAATGACTAGCAAGGAAACAAAAGGGTAATTGCTGTGCAGGTGTCTGAGCATCCAAACCATTCTGTCCTAATATCCCTGGAGGGGAACAGAGGTCGGGAGAGTGTTCTAAGTTTCCTTGCTTTTGTCCAGGATTTAGATCTATTTTAACAACAAGCTTCTATGATCTTAATAAATGTTAACCATGAGGCTATGGGTGAGACGATGGGTGTTAGTCTACCCGTCTCTAAAATGGGGGTAATCACTTGACCTCATAAGGACTTTGGCGGATAGAATGAGGTGATGCACGAACATGATGCCAGGGGCCTGGCATACAGTGAACTGTGTACTTGTATCATGGAACTGAGCTTAGTAAATACTCTTATTTTATTTATTTATTTATTTGGCTGTGCTGGGTCTTATTGTGGCACACGGGCTCTTCGTTGCCACGTGTGGGATCTTTTAGTTGAGGTGTGCGGGCTTTCAGTTGCGGCATATGGGCTCTTAGTCGCAACATGCGGGATCTAGTTCCCTGACCAGATATCGAACCCAGGCCCCCTGCATTGGGAGTGCGGAGTATTAACCATTCTTCTTTTAAAACAGCACTCCTGGTGCCCAAATCATTGGTCTTGGTGGTTGTGAATGTGCGGAGAGGGAACATACTTCCATTTGATTGTGTCTGTTACATTTTGACAAACTTCAGAGTCCTTCAGTATGCCATGATGTATCTTAAAGTTGCTCCTCTATGAGCACATTCAGTCAATAGTTTTTATGTGTTTTCTGTGTGACAAGGCCAGTGTCAGTACTAGGGTGACAATGGTGAAAAAGATACACCCAGGCCTTGCCCTCATGGCATTTACAGTCCAGGGCTTGAGAGAGATGGGAACAAATAATCAGACCCATAATTATTTAATTGCAATGGTTCTACAGTTTTTTAAAGTGAGTTAAATACTTTATTTTATTATTTTTTTTACAATTTGATTTTTTTTTCTTATTAGTAATGTATATATGGCAAGGGTCTACATGTTATAAAAGTGGAATACAGGATATTACGAGGACACAACCTAGCTGAGTATGGGGCAGGGAGACCTTGGGAAAAGGCTTTCTGAATGATGTGACACATAAGCCAAGTCTTTTTGAAGGATGTGTAGGAATTGGCCAAGCAGACAGGGCAGGGAAGGGCTGCCCGGGGAGAGGGTTACAGCCCCTGACCAGGAAGGAGTTTGTTTCGTTGGAGGGTCAGCAGAAGGACAGGATGGGAAGCCCAGAGAGCAAAGAGGAAAGTGTCAGGAGTGAAGCCAAGGGTAACTCCCTCAGGCCACCCTCATATATCCTTGTAAGGGTTTGGTCATTATCCTGTGAGTCATGGAGAGCTATTAGAAAATTTTAAGTGAAGTAACAATATAGATATTTTAGTGCAGTCATTAAGAACATAGACTCTGAAGCCAGGATGTTGGGATTTGGAGTCCAGCCTAGCTGCTGAGTAAGTTACTTGGTTCTCTGAGCCTGGGTATTCTAATCCATTAAAAAGTGTTAATAAAAGTCCTTATAGGGTCGTTGTATCAAATAAGTGTGTATGTATATAAAATATGTACAGGAATGTGTGTGTATGCAGTTTAGAAAGATGACTGGCATACTTGAAATTCTATAGAAATTTAAACTATCACTATTTGAACTATTACTACTACTATTACTGTTATTATTATTATTATTTTGTCCGGGTTAAACCCTCTCGAATCCTTACACAGAAGCGCAAATCTGTTCTATCTTCAGAGAGTAAAAGGGGCCAAGTTGTGCTCTTGGGTTTGCTAGGACAGACTTTTCAGGAGAGGGGAAGCCAGCCTCATAGGTTCTTTCTCCTTAAGCAGTTCTTTGGGCCGGTAGAGAAAAGCCGGGACCCATCTCGTAAGGTCATCTGATGGGACGAGAGGCGAGAGGAGGCTAAGTGTGTTTAGTTCTCCAGCCAGGGGAGGGCACGCACCACAGTTAGCTTCAGAAGCTGCTGGATAAAACAGGCATAACTTGGATCAAACGTGTGCAAAGAGAAGCCCAAACCATTCCCGTGCTTGTCTGGAGGAACTCTGGAGGCTAATCCATCACTAGAAGGTAGAAATGAAGCACCTGCTGCTTATCTCCCAGAGAAGAGTCACACGCAGAGAGGCCCCCAGGGTCTGGGGGTCGCCATGACACACGAGGAGGGGTGGATGTGATTTATTAGCATGTGCCCAGCTCTTTTGCCTTTTTGTCCTTTGAGCAGTGCTGGGAGCCAACCAAGCCCAGCTACTTTGCATACTAATAAAGATTGGTGCATGTAATTATTCAGCAGTCACACCGTTATTCCTCTGAGATAAATCATCCCTGGTTTATTTACCCTTCTTCCTTCAAGTTATTTTAAGTTGCCTTTAATGCAGCGCATCTCAAGTTGAGTGAAAGTACCAACAATGGTAGTTTTTCAGACATTCTTAGGTGGCGAGTCTTCCACTGGCTCCATCTACATTTTTGAGGGGTTCTGCCAGCACCAGCACCCTCCCCTTGCTCCTCATCTTCGTTGATTATCACGCATGTCTTTTGGAAGCACATGTAGTAGCAGGGTGAGTTGGGTCAGTGCCAGGACCCCCTAAGCCACTAAAAGTTGTTGGGAACTTTTGACATCCTGGGGTAATTTGAATCAGGACTGAGTCCTATTTAGGTTCCTACTCCTTGAGGGATATATTGCCTCCCTTCAACCAAAAAGTCACAGGAGTGGGTCAGTGGGACCTGCTCCTGTCTCCAATGGAATGTATATGGACCACCTCTTCCCCCCCAGGAACCTCTTCCCTCTAGTCCATTTTTGGGCCCAGTTTTATCTACTTTGCACCCTAAATGTGTAACCACCACTGAGGAGTAGGTCAAATTTCATCAGCAGAGTTAGAATAGGATGCATCACTTGGCTCCTGAAACCTTTGACCTGTGTCCTGGAAGGGCGTCTTCCATGATGCCTTGTTCCCCTTCCAAAATCACCAAAACCAGTAAATCCATGTTTTCCTTCATATCTCAGCTCTTGAGTACCTCTGTGGTAAGCAAATCTTTCACATTAGTACATACATTTTTTTTTTTTTTTTGACTAGCAGCAAAGTAAAAGCATTCAAAGACAAATGGAGAGAAGGCAATCAATGTGGGGTCATGAAGTGACAGAGCAAAGAGGAGAGGAGGAGAGAAGGCTTGACTTTATGGTCTCTGGCCATCCCAACAAGGGAATAGAAGAGCTGAAGCATGTGGGGGCTTTTTGGGGTAGACAGAATCGCTTTATCATTCCCCTAGAATACAATGAGTGAGCAGATTTACTTTACTCACCAACAAATTCAAAGTGCTTAGAACAGTTTAGTGGGAACACAGTGAGTATCCAACGACTGTTTGTTGAAGGAAGAACTGATCATCTTGTATTTTTCCTTTGTGTTCATATCCTGCTTGGAAATGTACACAGAAGAAGACAATGCATACAGGTGAGAAATGTGGTCAGTTTAAACATGTAGTATGTTTGAGAAGAAGGGGGTGGAGATATAGCCCAAACCACAGTGCCTGTTCCCCCAAATCTTTGAGCACTGTCCTGCTTCTCCTTTAACAGAAAGTCTGCCCTCTGATTTCCCTGGTGTTCTCCCTTCATTGGTACCCAGTGAGTCATGATGGAGAGATGATTTAAAACATAGCCTGAGTGGGAGGGAGTCGGTCATTAAAAATGTATTTTCTCTGGGAGTTTGTTTTTAAAACTTTGGGCCAGAAAATATGTACAGGAATGTTTGGCTTTTAATAATTAAACCTTGCATTGTTTTAATTTTCTCCAGAGTGTCTCTCCAGAGGAAAATAAAGTTGCAAATCCAATATTTATGTCTTTCCTAAAGCATTGGTTGCCAAATGAAATGAGTTTTGCTATTTTTTTCCTCGATGGTTGATTTGTCTCCAGAGGGCTCCCTTTTGAATTTGCAGGAAGGGCTTAATGTTCCATGAGAGTGGGGAGGACTCATTGGAACAGGGGCAAGCAGGGTGTGGGTGTTCTTGGTTTAGGAAGATGTGGGATTTAGAGTGCTGTCCTGCACGCCCCACCCCCACCCATAGGTTGCTGGCATCTTTCCTTCACCTCATCCCACTTCACAGGCTATTTTCAGCAGGGAGCAGAGGTGTAGCATCCAATCAATTATTTGTCTGAATGCTTTAGGCAGCCTCTCCGTTCCCCCCTCCACCAGCTTGCCCGTAACGGGGTGTCCAGACATATGAAATGTGGAAAACACCCAGCACACTCATTCGGAATTTGGATTTTCTAAGACCCTTCACTTCCCAGGCAACACGAACCTTGTCACTGGGTATTTTCCTTCCGGCTTGCCACAGTGGGACCCATGCCTATAACTGTCTCAGAATCAACCAAGCCCTGTCTAAGCTGAGAGAGGAAGGCGGGGGCCAGGCTGCTCTGCTGTGTACACTTGGAACTTCTCGGCTCTGCTGCAGCTGTTTCAGGAGAAGAATAGCTTCTGTAATTGCTGCTTCTGATGTGTTTGACTTTCCAAGTCAGTTGTTCTGTAAGGGCCTTGAGGCAGAGGGGTGCTTTCTTACAAAGCTGGGGCATCTCACGCCTCGAATGGTGAACATTAGTGCCCTGCTCGTAAAGGCAGTTGAAACTTCACGTGGTCTAGTAACCACAGAAGGTGCGGGGTCCTACCTGGATGGCTAGCACCTCTGCTTGCCATCTGCAAGGACCCTGGAGAGTAGCTGAGAAGGGCCGATATCATGCCTTTCCCCAACGCTCTGGCTATAAATGCAGTGTTTAAAAGCATACTCATTAAGCACTCCAGGAAAGATACAACTGGCATTGGGGCTCAGCTCTGTGGTTTACTAACATTGCATCCTTGGGTGGAAGCTGTAACTTCTATGAACATCAATAGCCTCTTCCATTACGTAGGAATGACACGGGTACCTTATTGGGATCCTATTAGGGTTGAGAAGACTTGTGTAAATAAAGGACACAGCACAACACTTGGTAATAAGAAGACACTCGACAAAGATTTCTTAGAAAGGAAGTGTAGGAGCATTTATAATTATAATTCAAAATTATATTTCAAAGAATATATTCCATGCACATAAAACCAAACCAGAGTCTGCAACAGTGTCTTGAAGCAGATATTCTGGGTTAAAAAAAAAATAAGCAAAAAAAACATTGAAACCAAATGGACCTGGGATCAAATTCCAGCTCTATTACTTAATACTATTTGTGACCTTGGGAATGATTTTTCTAATCCTTAATTTTACAGTCTTTACGTGGGGGCACTAATACCCACCTCGGAGGAGCTTTTAAGGATTAAATTCATCAGTATATCCAAAGTGCCATGTGGCAAATTGTTGTTGTTTTTGTTGATGATGATGAAAGAGGGAATGGATTAAAGAGGTTGCTGTCCAGGCTGACCAAACCTTATGTTTCCTGTTCTCTGAGCTCCTCCTGGAATCCTTTCTTTCCTAAAAACCCAAAGTAGTCAGATCGGAACTGGGTGTATGGAGAGAGAAACACATTCTCTCTTGAACTTGAATTTGCTGACCTCATCCATTCATTCATTCATTCACTCGTTCATTCACCTGATTTCATTTGTGTATTCATTATAACTTCATTCATTAAAAAAATGTATGAGCCAAAAAAAAACACTGCCATTCACAGCAACATAGATGGACCTAGAGAATATCATACTAAGTAAAGTAAGTCGGACATAAAAGGACTAACATTATGTGATATCACCTATATGTGGAATCTAAAAAAAATAAAAATGAATTTTTATACCATACAGAAACAGACTCACAGACATAGAAAAACAAACTTACGATTACCAAAGGGAAGAGGGGGAGGAGGTGTAAATTAGGATGATGGGGTTAACACATACACACTACCATATATAAAATAAACAACAAGGATTTACTGTATAACACAGGGAACTATATTCAGTATCTTGCAATAACCTGTAATGACAAATAATCTGAAAAAATATATGTATAACTGAATCACTTTACTGTACACCTAAAACTAACACAATATTGTTATTGTATCAACTATACTTCAGTAAAAACATGTGTGAGCAGATGGACTGTCAGGCACTGTCCTAGATATTGGAAATGAAGAATAGAAAGAGACAGTACCTCCTCTCAAGTCCAGAACAATACATCCTAAACTTCTACACGCAGAAATTCTATTGAGATTCTAATAAAAGACACAGCTTTTCTCTCGAGCAGTGGGGCATGAGAGAATAAGCTGCACAGACGTTTAGTTTATAATTTTAAGCCATTAATAGACCCACCTGTGTCCAGCTTGATCTGCACCTTGCGTCTAGTTTGATTCCTTTGTATCTGCCATTCTTATGGAAATAGAACCCCAGCATTTTAAGAAGCTGATGCCCCATCCACTCCGACTATGTGTTTTCCAGTTTCCAGGAATTGGCACATTTCATGGACATGCCCCCTCAACACACACACAGACACATACTCATCCACCCCACACCCCACCCCTCCAGAGCACCTGCCACTCTTGGTCCAGTGGTATATATGATGCAGGCTTGGCTGCTAAGAATCTATTTGGAAGATATTCAGACTGGGCCTGGGAGAGGACCAGTTTCTTTGAAAGAAGAAGAATATGTGAGATGAGTGACTTGAGAGCTTCCAACATTTGGAAGAAACAAGTCTGTCATTGCTGAGAATGACCCAACTTTCAAGAAGGAGCAGACACGAGAGTGAGAGTGAGAGAGATTGTGGGACACCTTGGTAGTCTTTGAGCCCCTTATTTAATTTATTCCTGAGACTTGGCTGATTTCTTCTCCTACCCAGAGTTTGGGTCTTCAACCCCATAATGAATTCCACGAGCCAACACATTCTACTTTCATTTAACCTTGTTCAATTTGAGTTTCTGTCATCTGCAACCCAAAAAACCTTGATGAATAGAGCATCTGTGGGCCAGTCTCCAGTGGGAGACAGATTAAAAAACGTGATTTTATGGCTCAGTGGATCCAGGGTCGGGGCGGAAGAGGGCACAGGGCGCTGTGGCAGCACAGAGCACTGACACTGACTCAGGAGTTCCGTGCAGAGTGGCTCCATCCTGTCCTTCTGGGAAGAGGAAGGGCTGGCTCTTCTACCCTTTGACGAGTGAGAGTGTAACCTAATGGAGATGAGCCAACCGGGCTTAGTCAACCGGCAGAGTAATGAGGATTTAAAACAGATTCTCGTTGTGGGGGGTTTTATTGTTCACTTCCTTTCACCTCCCCAGGTATCCTGGGGTGAGTCTCCAGGAAGACAAATGGCAGCTCCTGGCCTGTGTATGTCAATCACAGCATCAATCCATCTCCCGTCCTCCCAGGACCCCTCCTGACACTCCTGTTTAACAGCAGGCCTCATTAGCTGGTTGTGTCAGGTAACTTTCATGCTGCCTTCTCCCGAAGGGAAACGCTGTCTCCTTCATTCAGGAGCTGAAATCAACCTGACACTTGCTATCCCACTGTACATATATAATGTGCACATAAGGAGGCCCTCAAACTAACAGCTCCACTTATGAAGCCCCTACCATGTATCGGTTTCCTTTTATACATCATCTCTTCTATTCTTCATGACGGCCTTACAACAGTATTGTAAGGTATTACTGCCCTTGGTTGCTGATGTGCACCTGAGAGGTTGGGGGAGTTGTGCAAGAGGCTTTGGGTCTCTGACTCAGGCCTGTTTGAATCCATAGCCCACGCACTGGAGGGCAGTGATCTTGTTTAGGCAACAGTGAATCTTCAGAACCTGAATCAGCTGCTGGCACATTGTTGGCTTTGGGTAACTTGTGCTGACAGATGGATCATCTGTGTGTCTGAAGATACATATGAGAGATTATAAACTCCCAGGAAATGTCTATTCCAACCCTCATGAGTTTAGAGTGTAGGGTTAGGTGATAGCTGATCTGGTCCTACTCTGCCAATTTACCAATGAGGAAACTGAGCCCTAAACTGTGCATCAGGCAGCCTGGTGTCACACAGTGGGTAAGGGTTAGATTGAGGTTCGGCATCCATGCTTTTTGCTGTTGCTTCTGCTGCCCTCTATGTTGGTTGTGGATTCCTCCGCCTTCTTCCCCTGGTGCCCTTGATAGGTCCCCTTCATCTGTCTGCTTTCCAGCCTTCCAAGATTGCAGGCCCCAAAGATGCAGGGGAAAGACTTTGCTGGGACTGCTGCTGCCGCCGTGACAACACAGGTTACAATGCCGCCCTAATTGGCTGTATTATAAGCATGGCAGGCCTGGCAGACGGGTGCTCTCGAGGCAGTTCCCAATTAATCTTTTCTTCTCTGATTAAGGCTCCCATCCTGCATTTGTTGTGGTTGGGAGGGCTGGGGCACAGGATGTTTTAAGGAGTTCCATGCGATGGAGTGAGTGGAGGAATTTGGGGTTAACCACGCTCACATTATCTCAGACACGATCACTTCATGGTCTGGAACATCCAAAACAATATGGAGCCCATTACCGGCTCTGTGTCCCTGGGGAGCCCCGGCGTGTGTGGGCTCATTGGCAATGGTTGTATTAGTGCATCGAGTAGGGCAGGGCTGTTGCTGCCATTTACAAGACGTGGGAAGGTCAGAAGGGGTTGGAGAGGCCTCTCTGTCTTAGCAGACACAAGGAAAATATTGATGTATGGTGTGTGTTAAGTTTTCCTTCATTAATCAGAAAATACATATTTATCGTGAACCCATCCTGCACCAGGTCTTGTGTCTAGAACAGGGGTACAGTGGGGAGCACAAGGAGACATGCCCCTGGACTCCTGGAGCATTTGCTCTTGAAGGGGAGACAGTGAGTAATTAAATTATCATGGTAATGAGTGCATAATTGAAGAGTTAGAGAGATTCTCTGGAGGCAAGGGACAATTTATTAATTTGATTTTGTAAACACTTACATAGCACTTACCACACCTGACAATATTTTAAGTACTTTAATAGTAGTAACTCATTTAATCTTCATAGTAACCCTACGGGGTAGGTACCATTATTGTTTATTGTTATGATTTACATTGCACAGATGAGGAAACTGAGGCACAGAGAAGTTAAGTTGCCCAAGGTATATGGCTAGTAAGTAGTGAAGCTGCAATCTACACCCATGCAGTCTTGATTCAGTGTTCATGCTCTTAACCACTCAGGACACCCTCTCTCTGCTGAGAATATATCCAAAGGCATCGGTTTCTGGGTTCAGAAAGGCTCCCTTGCAAAGTGACATTTGGGATTTGATTTGCAGGAGGAGGACCTGTTAACTAACAAATAGAGAAAGACAATATCAGGTGGAAGGAACAGCATGGACAAAGGCCCTTGCGGCTAGATGGCAAGAGAGACTGAAAGATGGCCATTGAAGCTTGGTGTGAGGCAAGACTGGGGAAAGTAAACTGGAACATTGCAGGGCCTCAAAGGCCATATTAAGGATTATTATTATTATTATTATTATCATTATTATTTAGTTTTTACCTTCAGGGAAATGAGAATGCATCAAAAGGTTGTACGCAATCAGATTTGCACCTTGCAAAAGGTTGCTGCAAATCTGGAAGTCCATGTGTGTCTACAGGACCCAGTGCCCGGCAGGTTGGAGACCTCCAGGGGACGATGATGATGCCGGCAGTAATAGTAACAACTCTTATTTACTGAGTGCTTATTCAAGGTTGGGCACCCGCTAAATCCTTCATCAGCTGTGTCTTATTCGGTTCTTACAACTACTTCCTATGAGATTAGGAATAGTGTTACCCCCGTCTAGCATTTGGGTGCGCTAAAGCATACAAGATTTCAGCAGTTGGTTGACATTAGGTGGCAGGTACCTGGCAGGACCAGTTCTTGGATCCAGGTTCCAAGAACTGGTCCTGTCTGATTCCAAATGCTGACTTATACCTGTGATGAGAAGAGGAGGAAGGGCACTTGGGAACCTCTCAGCTAATAATCGTTTGTTAGATGCCAGCTTCCAAGTGGTTTTTCATCGCATATTGTCTCATAGCAACTGGGTGAATTAGACATTATTGGCCCCATTTTATAGATTAGGAAATGGAAGTGCAGATAAATTGCCCAAAGTCACACAGTTCATAAATAGCAGAGTCTGAATTTTAACCAGGTCATCTCGCTTCAAGAAAGCCAGTGGTTAGTTACCCAAAGAAATTGCCCTGACTCTGTCTGGTCTAAATTCCCAGACCTTCATGCTACTTCCTTCGGCAGATGTGCTTGGCTGTCTACCCAACTCCTGTTTCTCCCACTTTTCCAGGCTGCAGAATTCGAGTGTTTTAAAGTTGTAAGCAATCATGTTCTTCAGGGGAGGCAGGGTCCCCTACCCCAAAGGATGTATCTTGATTAGTCTCTAAGGCTATCCTTGTAATGAATGCTAGTGGTCATTTAAGAATGGTTGGCTGTGACTTTATTCTGGCCAGTGAGGGGTGAGGAAGGGTCTGCTGGATGGGGGGAATGGGGAAAGTTTTCCTGCTTTTAGGGAGGAAATCAAAGCTTCTCTGCAGTTGAATTAACCAACCATGAACCAACTTGCCTCTGGATTTCTTGTTATATGTCATAGTAAGTTTTTTATATGCTTAAGCCACTTGGAGTTAATTCTACTGTTACTCAAGGCCAAAAGTATCCTTAAATGATACCCTCCCTTTTGGATAACCTTTCAGTAACCTTTGAGGGAGTGAGGACAGAGAAAGAGGAAGGTGAGAAGTAAGCCATGGGTTTAAGTGTGGAGGAGACGAATGCAGCCCTCCTTGTCCTTTAAACTGTAGGGATTGGTGGAACCTACTCTTGTTTCACTCCTGCTGTTTTTGAAGTAAATGGTGCTTTCCCCACCTGGGCTAATGTGGGCTTTGGTCTCCTGAATTCCCCATCTTGCTCCCTCTGTGTTCCCAGGGAGGGTGCCTGCCTCTCCAAAGGTTACCTCTTTTAAGGTTTTAAAAGCTGACACTGGTTGATCTGGAAATTTCTAGATTTTCGATTCTTTTAAAAGGTACATTCTGTAAGGAGCTGTGAGGAATCTGTCCACTTAGCGGTAAAAGAATTTATAGATAAACTCTCACTCTGTTTCCTTGTGGTCTCGGTGTGCACACAGCATCACAGCAAGATTCACTGGACATTCTGGTCCTGTCACCTGGAAAAATGGCACCATTTTACCCGAGTCATTAAGGGCTGGCACTCTGAGGGCTCAACCATTGAACAATGAACCAGAAGAGTGTGTGTCTGTTTTAGGTGAGGTACCAAAAGCTCCAGATGTGCTGACCTCCTTCTTGGAAGTTGAGGGGAAGCCCAGAGTGCCCACTTTGTGATAGATAAGCTGTGCCCTTCAGTGACCTCTCTGGAGGGGGTGTGGGAGATGCTCTGACTGAGCTAAGGTTTGCTGTCAGATTCAAAGTTTCAGGAAGCTCACTCTGTGAGCTCTTTAACTATTTAGGAGATAAAGAAAGACATCAAAGTACCAGTTTATGGCACCCGGAAATTCACTAGGGTGAATTTCCCATGGGTCCTCTTACCTCTCAGCTGGGAGCCTTTCTTGAGCCCTCTCTTGACAGCAGTGCTAGGGACTATCTTTTATTTCCACAGCATCTATGTGTACATGTATGTGGGATAAGTTGCACAGATATTCCTAGTTGGTCACTCTTCTCTCCATCCATGCCTTTTGCTGTGTAACTCTGCCATCCCCTTCCACCATGAATCTGGGCACAGCCACATGACTTGCTTCCTTTGGCCAATAATACAAGGCAGAAACAATGGTGTCCTGATTCTGAGACTAGACTTCAAAAGGTTCTGCATGTTTTTGTTCATCTCTCTTTGAACGGCTCCATCACCATGAGAAGAACATGCCTGGAGCCGTGCCTGGTTACAGGAAGTAGATATGAAGGCTGTGGACACACCCAGCTGAGGACAGCATTGACCAACCAAAACTTGCCCAACCCTAGGTTTGTGAGTCAGTTCATGTGAGAGGGCAAAGTCATCTGGGCAACCCCTAGTGGACCTCAGATGTGTAAGCAATAAACCCTGACAGCTGAATGTCACTGAGGTTTTGGTGTTTATTACATAGCATTGCTGTGGCAATAAATAACAGATACAAGATATGTCAGCATTTATCACATTGTTTAGTAACAATCTTGGTTTGTCATCTCTGCAAAACTGTAAACTCTTTGCAGGCAAGGAAATAATAACAAGATCCATAACGATGATGATGATGGTGGTGGTGATGATGTTGCTGTATTATATATATTACAGTCAGTGATTTATCACAATGATCACAGCAGCTCCAGGAGATGGAAACTATTACTGTCTCCACGTTAGAGACATGGGAACTGAGGCTTAGCCCAAGGTCACATAACTAGTACACATCTCAGTGCCTTCAGCACCAGACACAGCAGTAAGCATAGAGTTAATGCTCATGTGTCTGCTGGATGAATGAGTAACTATAGTTCAAATTATGTTTAGTTGAATAAGCCTGAAGCAGATTAAAGTAAAATAGAACATCTGCCTTAAGTGAACATAAATGAGAAGGATAACTTTTCCTGCTTCTCCAATCTTTAGCTTATGCAGCCTCTTTGTGCAATGAACCCTAAATACCTTACACTTATCCATTTTGCTTCATTCCTTGGTAATGCATTAACACTAACCATTGGATTATTGTTACAAAAAAGAAAACATCCCCTGTTGTCTGTGTGTTTTTAACAGCACTATAAATCAGGTTTGCCTTGTTTCAAAATCTAATTCAATTACAGAGAAACTATACCTTGTGGCCGATTAAACTGTATATCGTGAGTGTCCACTGGGTGATTAGATTACTAAATGTGTTCCCTGCCATAACTTACCACTGTCCCTGTTGCATATTGTCCATGCCTACCCAAGGATGGGAACATTCCAGCTGACATATGAAGGATATTTATGGTGCATCTCAAACTTGGAATATCTTCTTCAAGGGGATACCAATGCATCATGCAAACTCTTAAGACTTATTACGCTTCTGTGAGTGGAAAAGTCCACTTGACAGATTTCTCTTTTTCTCTTGCCAGTGCCCAGGTATTGAAACACAGAATTATGAAATGTGATCTTTCTTCTTTTCCACAAAAATAATCTCTGAGCTGTCTCTTCTAGGTCAAGGCATGAAGGCTAAAGGCCTTGCCTTCTCCGTAATGAGTTTCTCAGGAAAGCAGGCAACGTGCTGAGGTTGGGAGTCTTAGACATGTGTGCGTCTGCAGTAGAAGCCCACGGCTGCGCGTAGGAAATGCTGGTTACCAAGGCTTCCTTCGGTCCAAGGCAATCAGCAAGGGAAAAGGATTTGATTTCATTCACTGACTCATTGTTCCTTTAAGAAATATTTATTGAGTTCAGAGTGCCAAGGCCGCTTTAGTATTGTAACAACACAGTGCTATTTGTCTACTTCTTCACAGCTTATAAAGCATCTTGCTAATAATGCTCTCATTTGCTCCTCATAAAAATCTCATGACATGGGAAGGGCAGGAAAATCACAGTATTTTTAAATTGCCAATAATAATGTTTGGCATTAATTTAGCAAATATTATATACCAGGGATTACGTTAAACACTTCACGTGTCACCTCATTTAAGTTTCAAATGAGCCCCCAAATATGGGTACTCAGCCCCCAAATAGGGCTCAGTTTTTAATGTGAAGAAACTGAGGTTCAGGGAGGCTCAGTGACTTGTCCAAGATCACACAATGATTAAGTGGCAGATATTAAATTTAAACCCAGGTCTCTGGCCCCCCAAAGTCCATGCTCTTATTCACTGAGTAGCCTGCCTCCCAGCATGGGAGTCTGAGTTTGCTTTCTCTGATGTGGCTCTTCTCTTGACAGCAGAATGCTCTCAGGAATTCATCTTGGCACAAGAAGCTGTATCAGTAGCAGAAAACTCTTACCCCCTGAGTTTTCACCTGTATTTTCTTGTTTGTCCATTAGAAAGTAGTAATTCTTAGAGGTACTATTCTCTTTGAGAAGGTCCAAGAGTCCAGTAAAAGAACCCACTTTTCTAGGACTTTCATGAGTCCATGGAAAAAGCAGAAATTCAAAACAATAACAGTAATTTAAAATATCTCAATATCTTCATATGGTTGTTTTCAAAAGGGATTTCTTGGGTGACAGGGGCTTTGGTTATTCTACACGTTTATCTACTCACTTCAACTTCTGCTTGAGTAGCTCCACAAGGCGATCTTTCCAATAATTTGGGGGTCTTTGGTAATTACTACTAACAATATTCTTCATGTTTGCAAAGAAATTTACTACTCAAAGAACCTCTCACCATCAGTGTTTTATTTGATCCCCCGAACCACTATGTTAGATATGAAAGGACATTTTCAATCATCTGTTCAGATGGAAAACTCTAGAAGGTAGGAGATCTTTAGGGTCTTTATTTGAGGCATGTATATCTCTCCCAGTGGTAGGCAGAATGCTTGATCACAGTGTTTTACTGCCTGTCCTGGTATTATGCAGCCATGGACCCTAAAGAGCAGAGTAGACTTCCTCACTCCTTGACTTTGGACTTGGCCATGTGACTTGCTCTGGGTGTTAGAAAATGTGACACAGACATAGGATGGAAATTTCCTTACACAGTGGGCTTTACCCTCATGTACCTCTGCCGTTGCCATGTCCTCCCTGGATAGCTGCTGTGCTTTTCAGCCTGGGACCCACAGACTCCATCTGTCCTGATGGGCAGAGAGCAAACCAAGCACAATTATTAAGTACACATGTGGAGCACTTGTGACTCCCCACCTGCAATGAGTAGCCAGGTCCAGCCAGATCTGTGGTTTGAGGTAGAGCATCCTACTAAGTCCAGCCTAGGTCAGCCACTGTCCAGCCAAGCCACATATATGAGAATAATTGAGTACTGCTTTAAGCCACTGAGTTTTGGGGTGGTTTGTTATGTGGCATCATACCTGGCATGGAAACCAAGTCATGGAGCTTTGACTGAGACTTACCTGGGTTTGATGCTGTGTCAAAACTGTGTTAAGCATTCTGGCATCATGGTCATTGCATGTGTAGTAAAGTTGATTTTCCCTTCTTTGTAAGGTTTTTGTTAGGTTTGAATGAGATCATATGTATAAGTGACTTGCATATTTCACACACTCAATAAAAGTGAGATGTTATGAGCATGTCCTCAAGTAATATTTGTTGAATACATTTTACCTATTTAAAGTGTACGTCAATAGTTTTTAGTGTATCCATATAGTTGGACAACCATCAGCATAATTAATTTTA
Source organism: Hippopotamus amphibius kiboko (assembly GCF_030028045.1). Taxonomy (NCBI): domain Eukaryota; kingdom Metazoa; phylum Chordata; class Mammalia; order Artiodactyla; family Hippopotamidae; genus Hippopotamus; species Hippopotamus amphibius. Next base: position 125,733,421 of record NC_080194.1, read on the forward strand.
GAGACTTTTTAACACCCCCCCAAGGAAACCCCATATCCATTAAGCAGTCACTTCCCATTTTGACTAGTCTCCTTTCTGTCTCTATAGAGTTGCCTATTCCGGATACTTCATATAAATGGAATCATATAATATGTGGTCATTTATGACTGGCTTCTTTCACTCAGCACGATGTTTTCAAGATTTCTCCATGTTGTACCGTGTATCAATTCCTTTTTATTGCTGAAAAATATTCCACTGTGTGGATGTACCACACTTTATCCATTTATGGTTGATATGCATTTAGGTTGTTTCTACTTTTTGTCTCTTATGAATTAAGCTGCTATGAACATTTGTGTGCAAATATTTTCATGGACACGTTTTTATTTCTCTTGGGTATATATTTAGGAGTGAAATTTCTAGGCCATATGGTAACTCTATTTTTTAAAAAACAACTTGAGGAATTGCCAAACTGTTTTCCAAAGTGGCTGCATTGTTAAACATTCCCTTTCCCTCCATCATCAGATGAGGGTTCCAAGTTTTCTACATCTTTGCCAACACTTATTATGATTTTTAAAATTCTATCCATTCTAATCAGTGTGAAGTAGTACCCATCGTGGTTTTGATTTGCATCTTCCGAATGATTAATGATGTTGAGCATCTTTTTATTTATTCATTTTTTGTTTATTTGTATATCTTCTTTGAGAGATGTCTATTCAGAGTCTTTGCCTATTTTTAAATGGGGTTATTTATCTTTTTAATGTTGAGTTGTAAGAGTTCGTTGTATGTTCTGGATACCAGTTCTTTATCAGATCATGATTTTCAAATAGTTTCTCCCATTCTGTGGGTTGTCTTTTAACTTTCATGATGATATTTACAACACAAAGTTTTAAATTTCTGTGATTCCAATTGACTTTCTCTTTTTTTAATTGAAGTGTAGTTGACTTACAATATTGTATACCTAATACTTTCTCTTTTGTAGCTTTTGCTTTTATTATTGCACCTATAAGGCTTTGCCTAACCCAAGGTCGTGAAGGTTTACTCCTGTGTTTTCTTCTAAGAGTTTTGTAATTTTAGCTGTTACACTTAGGTCTATGATCTATTTTGAGTTAATTTTTTAAAGTGTTTTGCAAGGAGGTCCAACTTCATTCCTTTGTATTTGAATACCCAGTTGTTTCAACATAATTTATTGACAAGGCTATTCTTTCCCCATTGATTCTTGATACTTTCATCAAAAATCAATTGATCATAAACATAAGGGTTCATTTATGGATTCTCAGCTATATTCCATTGATCTCTATATGTGGATCCTTATGCCAATACCACACTGTCTTAATTACTGTAGCTTTGTAGAAAGGTTTGAAATTGGTGGTATCAGTCTGCCAACTTTGTTCTTTATTTCCAAGATTGTTTTGGCTATTGTTCCTTGTATTTTTCTATGAATTTTAGGATCAGTTTGTCAATTTCTGAAAAGAATAAAAGCATCTGGAAATTCAGTGGGGATTGTGTTGAATCTGTAAATTGGTTTGGAGGGTATTTTCATCTTGACAGTATTAAGTGTTCTAGTTCATGAACGTGGAATGTCCTTTCATTTATTTAGATATTTTCAAATTTCTTTCGACAATGTTTTATAGTTTTCAGTGTAAACATTTTGCACTTGAGTTTATTCCTAAGTATTTTATACTTTTTGATGCTATAGTAAATGGAAGTTTACTTAATTTCATTTTCAGGTTGTTCATTGCTAGTGCCGAGAAATACAGCTTTTTTTTTCTTGCACTGCTCTTGTGTCATGCAAGCTTGCTGAACTTGCTTATTCTCATAGTTTGTGTGTGTGGGTGGGTGTGTGGGGGTGTGTGTGTGTGTGTATATTTCCTAGGCTTTTCTGTATTCAAGATCTTGTCATTTGCAAATAAAGGCAGTTCTACTTCTTCCTTTCCAATATAGATGCCTTTTGTTTCTTTTTCTTGCCTAATTGCTCTGTCTAGAGCCTCCAGGATAACACTGAATAGAAGTGGCATGAACAGACATCTTGTCTTGTTCCTGATCTTAGGGAGTAAGCATTCATTCTTTCACCATCAAGTGTGATGTTTAGCTGTGAGTTTTTCATAGATTCCCTTTATCAAGGTGAGGACTTTCCTTTCTATTCCTAGACTGTTGAGCATTTTTATCCTGAAAAGGTGTTGCGTTTTGTAAAATGCTTTTTCTGCATCTACTGAGATGATCATGCCATTTTTTGTTCTTTATTCTATTATCTGCCCACTCTTAATTGTTATGCCCTTGATTGTCTGACCTGTCTCAACCTTTCCCATGAGACCTTTGCAAAGGATCTGCAGCTGGAGTGTCCCAACACTGAACAAGCCCCAAACAGAAAACCAAGTGTGAGAGTCCCTGCTTTCAAATACAGAAAGGCAAATACAGATTTGATTTTATGCCCTCTTTTTTGGGAGGAGGCATGTAGGACTTGATAGTATGGGGTATGTCGACTTTTCCCTGAATGGGTTGGGTTCTAAGCAGAGGCCCAGCTTGGTAGAATCACAGATTTGTGGTTTGGGGCTCTGTTAGACAAAGCCCTTATACAGTCAGGTTGCTCTACTGACATTCTGTCTTTTCCACAGTTACATTGGATAATATAACCAAGTCCTATAAAATTAAAATCAAGTTTGAAATAGGGTTTGTTAATTACAGTATTTAGCTGTTGTCGTTATTGTTTCCTTGGAGATTAATGAGGTGAGTTATTGTAACATAATTAGGCTACAGTGTATCTAATCTCTTACAAACCCCTCGATTCAATGTTGTTTCAGTATTGTCTGAAGGTTAATTTCACTTTGCTGGTATAGACTTGGCAATGCGCTTTCTATTGAAATATGTTTTTAATTATATTTGAAAGTCATTAGTCAAGGGCTCTGCTGGGTTGTTCTGTGCATACTTGGCATGGAGAAATCAGATACAATTAGACCCATCATGGTCATCCATCCCCATGCCCAGGAGTCCCCAGGGCATCGAGGGGGATTTGCCAACAGATGGTTTGTGCAACCTGCTTGAGCCTCAGTCTGGTCCCTTGCAGGCATCTTTGTTGGTGAAATCTTTGGGAAAAGTCCCCACCATGGACTTAGGTCTGTGGGTCAGCCTCCCAAGTACAATCTTAATTGGCCTCAGAGCTACAGACTTTCTCAAACACACATAGCTCTTTCCCACCTTAAGGCTTCATGGCTACTGCTACATGCTTAGAATATTCCTTGTTTGTCTTACTTCTGGTCATCCATCAGCTTAAATGTCACCCTTTCCAAGGGGTCTCCCAGGACCTCTCCCTCCCAACCCTCATCAACTCCTCTGTTATCAGCTCCCAGTTCACCCTATGTTTCCTATGTGGAATTTATCACCATGTGTGATTACACGTCTTTGACTATCTGTTTATTGTTTCCCTCCTCATAAGGCTGAGCCTCTGTGTGCTCACTGCCCTACCCATAAGTGCATGGCACACAGAGGAAACCCTCAGGTGTGGTGGTTGAATGAAAGCGTTGAAGACTAGCTTGCTAACCTCCAAGAGACTTACTGGCAGGAGACTCAGACTCAGCTTTGTACCTCTTCCTTGTACCCTAGTTCCAGGCTTGCTGAATGGCTGGACCACTCCTCCTCACTTACCTTTTTTCCTGGCTCAGTTCACTCATCTGCAACCTGGGGAAAGCACACAGGATCTTCCTCAAGGGGATGTCCCAAGATGGTATAGTGATCGCCACAAGGCAAACATTCACCAAAGGCCAGTTTCTTATTTGTCTGCATTGTGAGGGGCTTTGTCTGGATAGTGTCTGAGGTCTGGCTTCTAAGAGCCTCAGTCTGAGATCGAACAGATGGCCCACAGGAAGCTGTGGAGATGGTGGGGTTGGCAGCCTTGCCAACCACCTTAAGTCTGATGTCTGTGCTAGACTGGGTCTTACTCCATTGCTGTCTTTACAGCAAAGCAGCTCCTATATGGGCATCTCTTTAAAGAACTCAAGCTAAGTAAGGTATTTCACAATGGCTTCCATTTAAAAAAAGAGAGATCCACCTTACAAAAGTGTTTTGGAATGGCCAGATTCAGAGAAGAAGTGTGTTGGTTGATTGTTCCCAATGTGTCTGTGTGTGTGTGTGCACTCGTGTGCACATGTGTGTCTGTGTGCACACATACAGACTGCTCCACCTTGTTGTGGAAAGACAGAAAATCGTGCTTTTTATTGTGTTCCTAGGCTTATAAAGTCATTTCCTGAAGGGCTTGATATAATTTGAACAGAAGCCATTCTTTGGATCCATGACGTATAAGCAAAGGCTTTGAGACTGGAAAAAAGTCTCAAAACAAGGCCTATATCTGGGTGCTTGTTAGAGGGACCCTTGCCCACCTGAAAGGCCTGGTGAAATTGTGGCCCAGAGCTGGCTGTCACTGCTGTTTGGGAAGGCTCTGCTGAGGTGCAGGTGTGAACATCATTGCAGGAGCAAACTTTGACTCTCCCTTAGTCTCCACATCTTCATCTTTAGGGAGGCAGGATGGCACGGTGGTTGCAGTTGAAACTCTGGAGCCAGAGTACAGGGGTTTGAAGCCTGGATCCATTGCCTCCTAGCTGTGAGGGCATGGAGAAGGCATTTGACTTCTCTGACCTTCAGTTCCCTCCAGTGCAATCTTCATGGGGTCACTGTGAGGATTAAGAGAGACTAATGAATGTTTGGAGTAAGTGTGGGTTGTTCTTGTTTTAAAAATAGGGATGTGTGGCCCCCCACCTGCCATCACACAGAGCACTGGGTGGAATGATAGAAAATGAGAGGAGAGGAAAGTGCATGGCTCCACTCACTGCTGGATGCTTTGTGTTCTTTACTCTGTTGAATATTCACACAAGCCCACTGAGGTGGGTGAGAGCATCCTCTTCCTGGAGAAAATAAAAGTTGTCCAGTCTCTACCTTGCCCATGATTCTCTCTGGGAAAGTCAGCTCTCCCATTGGGTTCCACGTGGAGTCTCTATGATCCATGCCATGAATACAGAGTGAAATCAGCATCGTTAAAGTGGCATTGGAAGCAAAATACATACAGGCTGGGTATGGGGGAGACCAATGCATGGGGAGATGTCTTTGCACAAACTCTGCACAGTGAGGATGTTCCATATTGAATGCTGCAACCCAGTCTGATCAACACTTTCCTTCAGGAGATACCAGTGCCAAGTGAGGGCAGAGAGCTCCAACCCTGTCCCTAATACTAATGAGATAGTATTTGGAGCATCCTCCAGGAAGCCTGATACATATTGCAGAGGGGCATAGAAGCACGCCAGAACAGTTTCTTGTGTTAACTCCCTTGCCTGGATTCTTAAGATAAATCCCTGTCATCGAGGACCTCTGTGTGGGTCTCTCCCTTGAGCCCACAAGAATGACAGTATGATCCCCATTTTCCACACAAGCAGACTCAGAGAGGCAGCTTGAGGTCCATGTACAGCTGGTATATGGCAGAACCATGGGAGCACCTTGTGGCTTGCTCACCTGTCAGGACCAGCAATGGAGCCAGCTGCCATCACTGCCTGGCCTAGAGCCTGTGCTTCCCAAGGTGGCACCAGCAGCTGCCTTCTCCCCCACCAGGGCTGGTCCAGGGTGCTAGGTTTCCAGGTCTCCATGTCCTCAGTCCCTGGCACCTGGCCAGATGAGGCTGCTGGATTTAGCAGGTTGACTGCAGGTGGGATTTGATTCTCTGCACTGGCTTCACAACATCTACCCACATACAACATCTCATTCCTGAGGTTGGGTACCAAAGGGGAAAAGTGGGACCTTCCTATTCCATTGTCTTCTGACCAAACCTGAATCCTGCTTCTCCCAACATCTTTTTTATTTTCTACACCTTATTTTTTAAAAGAAGCCCTTTTCTTCAGGTGGAATAGCTTTCTCTGATTTAAACTCCTTCAGTCCCAGTTTAATTTCCCTTCCCTAACGTGCCATATTGGCCTTTGCAAATCAATCAGTTTTGTCATACGAGATCAGATGCCTCCCTGAAATGCAGATAAATTGCCCATTATAGAACCATTGTCTCCCAATTCTGGGATGTATTCAGAGAATTCAAACAGATTTGTCAGGCCTGACCTTCTTTTCATGAACCATGCTATGACTGGCCCTCTCTAAATTAAATACTGCTGAGCGGGCCCCTCCGACAGAACCTTGGATGTCTCCCTGCCCCCTCCCCCACCTTAGACAACGGCCTCTCCATTGCCAAGGAAGCCACCAGCATGCAGGTCCTCGGCTTCTTGGACCCACTCTCCTCCACTCTGCACTGGCCTGCTTGTCGGGCAGCCCCATGCCTTGAGGTCAGCCAGGGCCAAATCCTTGTCCACAACCGGGAGCCCGGAGAAAAGAGGCCCAGAGAAAGGACTTTGCCACTTCCCATCTCCCTGTCTGTTCTTGATCCGACCGCCAGTATTATTATATTAGTATAGGTATCATAACTAGTGTATATTATTAGCAATACTACTAAGCATAGGTATTATGATCAATAGTATGTGTGACCGCTCATATTGTGACACATGATCATTACGTATACTTTAATATCATGAGCAGTAGTAACGGCAGCGTATGCTGTGTGCTACCAGGCCATGCCTTTTATGCACTGCGTCTTTTCCTATCACCTTTGTGATTCAGGTACAATCATAACAACTGTCGCAACTACGGCAAACAACAGCGAGAGATCCCTGGGCCCTGTACGTGTTCCAGGTGTCTGCCGAGCCTGCAGATTTCACTTCTTCAAATAATCCGTGCACCGAGCCACTCACTTCTCCCAATAACCTAATAAGGCAGATAAATGTACTTTTAGTGTCGTTTTGTGGTTAAGGAAACTGAGGCTCAGAAAGGTTTCCAAAGGGCACATGGGTGAGCACTCATACCTTATACCTGGCCTTGAATTCAAACCTAGATACGAAGACTGATTTTGCATTTTTATTTATACTGGTTAGGAGCACTTATATGAAAAGTTCCTAAGTAGAAACTCCTGTGAGCCAAGAAGTGATCTGATAGGAGCTCTATGGGAATATTTGCATATTTCAAGGGGATCATTGGCACCTTCACCCAATGGAAGGCATCCATACTGGGTGGGATTTCCCTAGACGGAGGGTGGCATGGGCAAGCATCTGCTCGCCCACTTAGTCGGCTTCCAGAAGGCAGCGGAGGTCCCTTTGGTCAGGAAGGAGGAGAGGTGGGAACACCCTTCCCTGCTGCCACAGTGCCTCTCTGATTGTTGCTTCTGGCCTGTGAGGCCGCAGGACCCTGGGCTGGTCTGGTGGTTCCTCTGAGAATCTCCATCTGAGCTTCTAGCTGCTGTTCCTCACCTCGTGGCCTGGAACTACCTGCAATGAGATTCCTTCCCAGCACAGAGGCAGCTCTACGTGTGGCGTGTAATGAACTCCCCGCCACTCTGTGCTGTCAACCTCCTTCCCCCTCCCACCTCTGGCAAAGCTCTAAGACTACCTCTAGTCTGCCCATCCTCACCATCAGTCTGTGCCTGAAACACCCCTTCCTGTGGGCACCCAGACACCATCTTTTACCTTAAAAGTATGGTGATGCTCCTGGGCAGGGTGAACTTTGCTTGCACAGCCCTGGCTCATACCCAGTCTCTCCACTGACAGGTGAGAACCCTGAAATCATCTCAGGACTTTCGAGAGCCAGCTATAGGGCAAAAGGGACAGGGAGGCTATGATGTATGTTGAGGACTTGCTGTTGCTGAGGAATGTTACCAGCCGAACATAGACTTCAGAAACTGGCTTATCTAAATCTGTCACTTGAAAGCTGTGTGTCCTTGGGCAAATAACTTAAGCTTTCTGAGCTTCAGTTTGTCAGGGGTACCACTAGCTTCTGTGGAGATGCCTGTATGATAGGGAGTAGGAAAGTCTTTGGTAGTTTTCCAGTGATTTCGAATATGTGTCTTTCCATCCACCATGAGGAAAAGAAGGAGGCACCACAACATCTCACACATTAGCCTCTCAATCAGTGGCCCATTATCTCGTCTGTTCAGGTGTTTCATGGAAGCTTCTCTCTCCTGCCAGCCCGGGAGCTTAATGAATCTAGAATCCCCTGCATCCGTGAGCTGGGCATTCCCTTGTAAGATAGCCTCATTGTAGCCATGAACAGGGTTATATTTCCCTCTTTCTTCATATTCTAATGAATAAATGATATTCCCATTGGTTATTTATCTACTTTTAGAATTTGAATGGAATTCTACTGATAATTACGGCATTTCACCATTTGATGGGAAATTGGCACCTGCTGCAAGGAGATAATAGCCCAATTCAGCATCTATGAAATATGGAATTTTCTGCTAATTCCTGCCTTGAAATTTGTAAATCATCAGTGGAGTTGGTTATTAAAATTCAGAAGCTTAAAGACCTGGAGCCAAGGGGGAGCGGCCCTTCTTCATTAAGATTATGGAAACTAACAGTGACTGCCGGACCGAAGATTCTCAGCCCAGGAAGGCTCAGAGCAACTCGGGAGCAGGAAAGCTTCTTGGTAACGTGATTATCCAGGAGACTCACCCGCAGAACAGGAGCTAGCTGGCTGTGGGGTGCTTGTCAGAATGTGCAGAAATGAGAGATGGCAGCAAGGCATAGAATAAAAGGCACAGGCTCTGGGGTCAGGCAGCTAATGGTTAGAATTCTAGCTGCCTCTCTGATCCTCCATGTCTGCACTGGCAAATTGAAAAAAAAATGCTTTTTTTGGTGACGCACAGCAACTTTCTCTTTAACCTTTAAATTGATCTAAGATCAAATCTATACATTTCTCATCCATTTACAAACAATTTACTGCAGATCACCTATGTGCCAGGTATTCCACCAAGGTCTAGGGGGACATTGGGGAGCAAAGCCAGGCTTATTCCCTGACCTTGTGGAGATTGTTCACCAAAGATGGGGTTTTAAGTCTTCCATGATGTCGTCATCATTCTGAAGGAATGTAAAGGCCCAGAAAAGAAATTTTAAAAATTATACCATTCTCCCTGATTGAGGAGAACACCTGCCTTCAATTAGCACCTAGAAAGTTGACTTGGGGGAACTTTCTGGGATGATGGAAATAGTCCGTGTTTTGATTGTGGTGGTGATTAATATGACTGTATATGTTTGTTAAAACTCATTAAACCAAATGCTTAAAAAAGGATACATTTTACTGTAAGTTATAGCTCAATAAAACTGACTTTCAAAACAAACACCCTCTTTGGAAATGAAACAGGCAATGTTATGTACTGTAGTAGTTGCTAAAGATTTTACAGACTAGGAATTCAGAATTCCAGAGGACTAGGAACTAACATAGGTTTTCCAACCTTGCACTTGGGTGTGTAAGAATATACAGACTGCTCCAAATACCATTGACTTTCACCAAGAGCTCATGATTCTGGGCTTTGGGTGGGCCTACCCTTGTCTTGGTGGCCCCTGGGAAAGGAAATTGTCATAATTACTCAATCTCCATCTAATCTAAATATCAACTCCAATGTGCTAGTGGGCTCTCTCATCCCCAGCCCTAGAATGTCTTTCTGAGCAGCAGTGTTGCCAATGGAAGAATTGCAGCAAGATGGTGGTGGTCATGCCTAGTTGATCTACCTGGCCTTGTGCAGATCAAGGAGCTCAGGCTTCAGTGCTCAGAAAATCTTTGAACCCAGCATTGTCCCTTGATACCCAAGATCATCCCTCATGATGACCACCTGCACAGACATCTCCCAAATGCCTACCCTCCCTCTCTCCTTCCTGCTTCCTTCTGCCCCCTCCCCTTCCTCCCCCTCTCCTTCCTTCCCTTCTGTCTCTTTTCCCCTCTCTTACTCTCTTTCCCATTCTTATCCTTCCTTCCCAAATCTATCTGCACTAATCTTTCCCTAGGCACTTCCCTGGGGAGGCTGTTTGTAGCTAAAAGAAATTCCTGCTTCTTCACCCCCTGCCTGGTTTAATGTACTTCTCCCTGCCTGCTGGGGCACACTGGTAGGTGACTTCTCAAGTCAAAGAGCATATGCTTTAATCCCCACTGAAACCTGATTTCCACAGAGCCCTACGGAGTCTTGCTGTTGCAAAAGAAACCCTTGGTGAGGAAATGAGGTAGCGTCGGCTTTTGATCTTCAGCTGAACTGATAATCTTGCTTAAGTCCACTGAGCTCAGAGCCAGGTTAATGAGGCACAGGGTGAACTTGGCTGACATTCTCCTCTTCCGCACCAAGTGCCCAAACTTGTATGTGGGCAGCCCTGGGATGACTTTATATCCTAAATTCCACCCTGGACAGAGAGCTCATCCAAGGCAAGGATGATGTACTGTTCTCTGCAACCCCAGGACTTAGTGCAGGATTTTGCAGTGTAGTAAGATGTGCAGTGGAACCTGATTTAACCAAACTGACCACAAAGAATGACGAAAGAGAAAAGAAGATGTCTCCGAAGGCTATACCACGAGAGAAGCATCTACAGTCCATGGTGGCAGGAATGGTGGGGCCATTCCTTGCAAGGATAGTTTGTTCAGTTTTCCTTAGTTCTTTGGTGTCCACACCGGATGCTTCTGTGGTCACAGAGATATTGATTTTGCCTAGAAAATAAGGGATCATTTTTAATAGCGTCCTTATCTCAGTTTAACTAAAAGGAAGGGTCAGGTCAAGGAGATGCCTTCAAATCTCTCCACATTTCATGGTTCCCATAGTTTTACTCAAACCCAGACAATGTCATCCTGAAGCTGTGCAGAACAGAGCAAGACTGTCCCCTGGTTCCCTTCTTCTCAGTCACATCTAAACTCCCTCCTAACAGGTAGCAAATGTGCCCTGTGACCTTGGCATTAGAAATGCATTTTCTTGTTGTAGGTCCTTAAGACCCAATTCAAATGTTACACTCCCATGACCTGGAAGGGATCTCTCCACCATCTGAGATATGGGTGGGATTTTTCTTACATATGAATTACACTTTTATTATTTTGTTAAAAAAAAAGAAAAAGAAAAAGAAATGCATTTTCTTCTCTGTAGGCATCTTCTTCTCTCCAAGGCCACCTGAGGACATCTCTCCTGCCATGTCCTTCTACAATTTCCTTCTTGCTTCCCCGCCTCGACCCTTCTGCCGTTCTGTCATGTCAGTGTTTGCTACCTGAGGGGGAGGAGGACTTAGCTTGAGTGTCATGGGAACATGCATGAAACTTGTTCAGGGAACTGTGTCCACAATCATGTCATACTGCGCACTAGATGGACGAAAGCATGGGCATGCGTGTGCTCTTTAAAGCTGGGATGTCTTGGTGATCTCCCTATTTGCAGAGGGAACATGACAAAGCCTTGTTGCCCACAGAGGGATTCTGGCATCCGCGATCTCATTCATTGCACTTAATTATCAGCTCTGATGAGGCATCCCAGCCATGTGGTTATCTGTAATCCTGTGAAGCAGCTCTTCACCCCTTTGCTGCAAGCCTGGGCAACAGACATCTTGCTACCTGTTTTGTGCAGGGAGGAAGTGAACTCAGCACCCTGGAGAGATGCTGGGACCTGTGTTTTGGGAAGTTTGGGGTACCGGGCTTTGAAATTCTAAGCTGCCTCCTTTGTTTCAGAATCAGATACATCACTGTCTATAGCAACACTCCCTGAGATCCTTTTCACTTTCCTAAAAGTGCACCAGAGTAGCACTGGGGGGAGGTGTGATTCAGCCACCCACGGCCATCTGGGGCAGCTTCTCCCCCAGTGTCTGCTCCTGCCTCCCCACCCCCTTCCTGCTTCCAATGAGAGAGAAGGACTCTGCAACCCAGTTTCCTAGGTGGTCTGGAGGGAGCAAAGGGTGTCTGAACCTTCTGTGAAGAGTTCACAATGAAGGCAGAGGAGGTTTAAAATTTTTCTTTTCTTAATTTATTTTTTAAACACACTCACTGTATCTCTCTGATTTTTCCTGGGCCAGTGTCTCTCTGACCTTCTGTCTCTGTCTCTTTCTGCCTCTTTCTGCCCCCTCCCCTCTCTCCATCTGCATGTGTCTGTCTCTTTGTATCTCTGCCTTTCTCTCCATCTGTTTGCGTGTCTGTAAATCTGTCTTCCTGTCTCTTTTCAATCTCTCTCTCTCTCCTTCTTCCTTCCTCCCTCTTCAATTTCTTTCTCCCTCCATCTTTCTCTCTCTGATTCTGTCTTAGTCACCCTCTCTCTGTTTTCCCCAGCACCTTCTGGTAAAACAAGGCTGACAATAACGGGTATCTTGCATTTCCCATAATTTACTTGGGTTCCAACATGGGCCCCCTTTTCACTGGATGCCTTACTCCAGCAAGCAGTGTTATCACGTGAGTTCTGTATCATTAAAATAAAATGACTCTGGAAAAGTAATTGGGGCTTAATATTACTTAGTTCCACACATGCCCTATAATTTCCCATGTTATCCTGCCCCTATTTGGCTAAACCTATCCTATTTTCTTGTATGTCATTAAATCTGTGTTTCTCTCCTAAGCAAGGGTACTGAGGGTTTTCCTTTCTACCCCAAATTTCCCTTATATAGAGCTCAGGCTTGTGATGATGGCTGTAGAACTCTGTGAATAAACTAAAATCCATTGACTTGTATACTTTGTGGATAATATGTATGGTATGTGAATTATTTCTCAGTAAGGCTGTTTTTTTTAAAGTAAATTTAAAGGAGGTATAAGGACATTCCAGTGGTTTTTGTCCAGCTTCAGATTTTCCACTGGGTCATTTAAATTTGGGGGGCCCACAGCACATGAACCAGAATTTATTTATGACTCTGTATAAATGCATCACAGTGAAATACCAGACATTATCTCCTGCTGAAATCAGCTGGCTAATCTAAACCTTGGCTAGAGGGGTCTCATGAATGTCAGTGTTGAAGCAGAAAACAAGGGAAGATGGATGAACTCATAGTAGGATCTGCTCTCTGTGGGTTTTCTTCTCTGTGATGAAGACAGGCTAACTCCTACTTACCCCTCACGCAAATACCCTCCCTCCAGAAGGCCTTGCTTGCACCCCAGGCTTAGAGAAAGCTCCTGTGTTGCTATGCTCGCAAAATACCCTGAAATCCTTCTAACAGTTATCATGCCTTTTTATCCTTTTTGGGTTAAGTAGATGTCCTCTCCATTGGACTGTAAGTGCCTTGAATGTGGGGAATTATGTCTCTTTTGCACTTAGTAGGTGTGAAGTAATTGGGCAAAGGCAGATGAATAAACAAATGAATAACGGTAACTTGGTGTCTAGTATGGACATTATACTGGTCCCGATCAAGTAATCGACGGCCAGCACGTACCTGTTGCACACATACAGGTAGACCTTGTTTTACTGCACTTCACTTTATTGTGCTTCACAGATGTTATGTCTTTTGCAAATTGAGGGTTTATGCCAACTCTGCATCAAGCAAGTCTATCAGCGCCATTTTCCAACCTATTTGCTCATTCGTGTCTTTCTATCACATTTGGTAATTCTCACAGTATTGCAAACTTTTCCATTATTATTATGTGTATAACAGTGATCTGTGATCAGGGAATGTGTGCTGTTACTATCGCAAAAAGATTGCCACTCACTGAAGGCTCAGATGATGGTTAGCAATTTTTAGCAATAAAGTATTTTAAAATTTAGCTATGTATATTATTTTTTGAAGACATAATGCTATTGAACAGTTAATTGACTACAGAATAGTGTAAACATAACTTTTATTTCGCCCTGGGAAACCAAAAACTTCGTGTGACTCACTTTACTGCGATATTTGTCTTATTGCTGCAGAGCTGAACCTGCAGGATCTCTGAGGTCTGCCTGTATATGATGTCCTACGTGTCCGATGCTATTCTAGGCACCAGGGAACCCAGCAGTGAGCCAAACAGGCCTCTCTCGTGAGCCTTGACTTCTGGTAGCAGGAAGACACAGACAATAAAAATACATCAGTTAATCATATGGACTATTAGAAGGTGATACATGTTGTGGAGGAGTGCTGGTGAGGCATGTGGCCATTTGTTAAATATTTTTCCTTGGTCTTCATTCATCTGGCATCTGTAGGGAAATGGAGCCTTAATATAGAGGGAGAGAAGACTGGAGAACTTTTCTATAGGACAGAGACAGAGAAAATGGTCATGCTTTGTTGTGTTCTGTACACCCTAAGACTTGAAGCTGGGATTCCAGGAGCAAAAGGAAAACACATGGGGCTGGGACAAACAGTTGTAAAAACAGAGAACACGAGGTAGGGGAGTAAGTGCCCAAGTTAGAGCTCATTTTTGCACGCTCCATTCCAGTTTTGTAAGCACAAGCCTTGGCAAGTTAAAAAGCTGAAAAGGATACAAAAAGCAAATGGGTGCAAACTGCAGCTAGAGACAGAGGAGGTGGATGAGGCTGAGCTGTTGCTAGGCCCCGGAGCGGGGCGGGGGTGGCGGGAAGCATGTGGCCAGCTGCAGGAGAGGTCGAAGCTACGAGCAGGTTTCTTTGAACTTGGTGTTTTTCCACAGCAAACAGAAGCCCGGAGCTTGTTGGCAGTGAAGCCACATCCCGAGGGTAGAGAGGGCAGAGCGGTTGTGGGGAGCCGGGCTGGGAGGAAGCAAACACAGGGAGGAGGCTGGCTTTTAGGGCTTCACATGGGGCTCCCCAGAGAGCCGGCGCCAGTGTTAATATTCACAGGTGCCCCAGCAATCCTTCATGGGAAGGGGGAGGAGAGCAGGGCAGCAGGTTGCCAAACGTGGCGTGATCTCGGGAGGTCGGAAGGGGGCTCTGCCAAACAAGTGCACAGCACAGACCCCAAGACACAGTGCTGGCCACAGACGATTGTTATCTCGATGATAACAGTATTTGCGTGTGCTTATTGAGGACTTGCTTGTCGGACGTGATGCACAAACAACATTATGGGGATTATCTCACTCACCCTCACCATGAATCATTCTACCCGTTAGGACTCATGTGGTTAAAAGTGACCGAAAATCAAACCCAAAATGAAGAGAAGCAGAAAGGGAATTTGTCAACTCATGTGACTGAAAAATCCAGGAGTATCTGGCTTCAGGTTTGGCTGGATCCAGGAACTTAAACAACGTTCTAGGGTCCAGTCTTTTTCTGATCTCTCGACTCTGCTTTTCATTTCTTGGTACCATGCTCAGACAGGTTGCTGTGATGGCAAAAGGGCTGCAACTGCTCAAGCCTACATTCTTTCAAGGTGAAGTCCAGCAGAAAAGAAAGCATCTTTCCCATCCTCAAAGTTCCAATAAATCTCATGGCTTCTCATTGGTTCGAATGGGCACTATGTGCCCATCCTTGAAAAAATGACTGTGGCTGCAGGGCTGTCTCTGCTTCCCATGTGCTACCCTGGGGTGAGAGGTGGACACTCAGTCATAACAAGCTGGAATGGGTACTCAAATGAACATTAGGGGCAGTTCTGAAAATAGGTAAATGGAGGCGGGTGGTAAAAATAAAAATGCCTGTCCCCTGAAGCAAGGATCACCTCTGTTTTGTAGGTGGGGAAACTGAGGCTTGGAAATGGGGAGGCACTTGTCCTAGTGAGTCTGTGGTGGAGCTGGGACACAGCCTAGTATCATCTGTGGCCACTTTCAGCTCATCTCCTTCCCCAACCACAGCCTCACCTCCTGCTGCTTGTCCCTGTTCCCTCCCTCTTTTCTGATCTGTCCTTGGAACTGCGAAGTCATTTTAAGACACCCGGGTGAGCGTTAGGGTCGCCCTGAAGACAGTGAGAGTTGTCACGAGGCCATGGGCCCATCAATTCTGTCAGTTTCAGAGGACCATTCCCAAGGCAGAGGGTCATCGATACCATCATCTCCATCTTCTTTAATGCTAATTACTTTTTTCCCACGTCAACATAAAAATCATCTTAAATGTCCTCATTAAAGCGAATGTGATTTCTGACCACAGAATCATCAACTCAGTCTTGGGAAAGACTTTCAGGGGAGAAAATGTTCTCTGAGCCACAAATGGCAATTCCGAGTGATTTAGAATATCAAGTTTGTATGATTTTTAATCATTAAAGGAGATGTAAAAACATATTTTATACACAATCTTTTATCTTACACTTATTTTTATATTTCTCTATAACAATTTATTGCGGTGCATATATCACCATTACATCAGACATTTATGGCTCCATTAAAATTCAATGCCACCATAAATTTGGGTCGGTTAAAGTGGTGACATTTGTAACAGCTTCCACAAGGACATATTTTATATTTAAAGTGAAACTTTGAGAAGAAACTTTTGTTACAGAAAAAAAAAATCCTTGTAAGGAAGGAGAGGGATATAAGATTTTCCTGCTGTCTAAAACACTGAATGCCTACCCTAATACCTGCTGTATTAAGAAGCCAGACTTTTGCTAAATACTAGGGGAGCTATTTCCAGTATTTAGGGATTAATGGGAATCATATGATAATGCTATCATTGACTAGAAATACTTTGCTCTGCCCAATCCTTTGGCAGCCTGAGACCTGGGAGAATTTCGGAAGTAAGGGAAAATATTAAATCAGACTTTTAAACAATGCAGTGTCCGTATAATGAGAGGTTTTCTGATTCTGGAGTGTAAGGTTTTCAGAGAGTGATAGGATGAGGGGCTTATGTTTTTCTATCATTTGGTCCAAGATGGTGAGTGCTTCTACTGGGAAATTTAATGTCTGTCTCTCTGTCTCTCTCTCTTTCTTTCAATCCACCAGAGGTATTAGAGCAGCTTTTGTGAGCCCAGTGCTTTTATAAATGATCTGAAAAGTAAAAGGGGGTATATATTCCTTGTTGTGATGGAACCTTCTATACTAGGATGCCCTCAAATGAAAGGACTTTTGCATCCTCAGGAGTCGTGAGAATATCTGACACATGATAGATATCCACTAAAACACCCTTTAACTCATTGGAACTGTTGGACGAGGCATCCAACAAAGACACCTCTGGACAATCAGCGCCCAACTGGGCATGACTGAGGGTCCAGGTGTACAGGATAGAATAGGTATCACAAATGACTTCTGAGCAAGAGGAGTGCGTGAGGGCTGTGTAAGCCTGAGAAGGGTTCATGAAAGAATGAGGCTTCAGGTGGGTATGGTTTGACTCTCCAGAAGTAGCACAAGAGGTAGTCTAGGCAGGAAGAACTAGGTGGGCTGAGTAAGAGCAACTGCAAGAACCTCCCTGGAGAGAGGTCTGGCCGAGGGGTGGGATCAAGGTGTCCTTGAGCTTAGTCAACCTCATGATCTGTATAATAACCAAGAGCAGTGGAACCTCACTGAGTGCGAGTGGTGTCAGGCAGGACGCATATGTGCATGATAAAGACAGCAGAGGTCTGTTTCCACCTGCTGTTAGCCTGGTTCTCTTCTGAGTGCTTTTCTCGTAGGAGCCCACTGTAATTCTCATAACCCTCAAAGGTGGAGCTTCTGCTATGTTCTGGTTGGAGAGAATGGAGAAAAGGGGAAGATACGCAGATGATAGATGCAGTCTTTCTTTCTCCCCTGTTTCTCCAGTAGTGTGTCCACTCACCTGAAGAAATAGAAGCTGGAACGCTCATGTCTCTGGGGTAAATTTAATTGGGACATTGGGTGGGAGACTTTTGTTCTCTGAGTTTTTACTGACAGATGCCACTGGTTGTGGGCTGTAATCAAGTTTCGTTAGAGGCAATGCCCATGAGATCAGAGAAATCAGAGTTCTTTTAAACCAAATAATGCCTGTCTAGAGCATGCCCTGGGGAGGGAGGAGGTTTTTACGTTCTCCCAAGGAAATCATAACAACCTAGTGCTGTGCCATCCATACAGGAGCTATCAGTACGTGTCACTTGGCACGTGAAACATGGCCAGTGTCACATATTAAAATCATTATGTTTTTTAGATATTAGGTTAAATAAAACATTTAAAGGGACTTCCCTGATGATGTAGTGGTTAAGACTCCAAACTCCCAATGCAGGGGGCCCGTGTTCAGTCCCTGGTTGGGGATGTATGCTGCATGTATGCTGCAACTAAGGAGCCCACGTGCCACAACTAAGAAGCCTACCTGACACAACTAAGGAGCCCATGAGCCACAACTAAGGAGCACATGTGCTGCAACTAAGGAGCAAGAGAGCCACAACTGAGGAGCCCTAGAGCCATAAGTGAGGAGCCTGCCTGCTGCAACTAAGACCCAGCACAACCAAATAAATAAATAAAATAAATAAATAAAATAAAACATTTAAAAATAATTTTACCTATTTTTCCTTGCTTTAGTGTGGCTACTGGAAAGTTTAGAATCCCATGTGTGGGTTGCTTTGTATTTCTATTGGACAGCACTTTCTTAAGAGTGCATCCTCTCAGTTGGAAGGACGTATCTTATGAAGTAGAGGAAGACTTCTGAAGGGCTCCTTCCTCCCATCACCAGCTTCTTGTCTGGGAGCTGCTTTAGTATAAAACTTTCAAGCACGTCTGACTGGTTACCATGCCCTGAAAACACTCATACCTCTTTGCCTTCCCTTGCTATTCCTCTGAAATTCTTTCTTGTTAACCCTCACCTCGCTCACCTGGCGTGCTCCTACACATTCCTGAGACCCCATCTCAAAAGCCTCCTCCTTCTTGTAGCCGCTTTTTAATTAACTGCTCTGTCCTCTGGGCTTCCACAGCCCCTGGGACCCACTTTCTCCTCTATTACCCTGATCGGCTTGTGTTTTAGTTACCTGCTCACAAATCCATCTCCACAGCTGCTCATGGAATCCCTTGAGGCCAGGGACTCAATGCTTTTGAAGTCATTGGAGGCAGTGTGGGCTGCTGGAACTGGCTCAGACTAGATCACAAGAATCACTGTGTGTGTCTCTTCCTAACTCCACTTTCGGTAGCTTCCTGCTGATAACTTGAAATTGGCCACAGTGGAGTATTGACACCACAGGAATTGGTAAACAGTGAAAAACAGGGCTTTTAATGGAGGAAGGGGAGGAGGAGAAACAGTGGTTAAACACTTACCTGTTCACACTGATCTCAGGTAAAATGAAGTAAACAGCTTTTGCCACCTGAATCAGCCTCAGAAAATGGTGGTCATTTTCCTTTGATTAGGTGGCCTGTATATGAAGAAATGTCACTTTCTCTCCATCCAGGCAGTTTAAGGAGCTCTTTCTGTAGGCTGTACTATTTAGGATCTGGTAGAGAGATGTTGGATTAGACTGGGTGATTATAAAGTTTCTTCGCAGCTCTAAAATTCACTGATTCTGGGCATTATGCATATCACTTGCAAGTAATTAACATTAATAATGCCCTACATTTGTGCAACCCTTATCTTTCTTTTTTCCCAAAGAGCTTTCATATCCATTATGTCATTTGACACCTCTCAGAAGCCACTGAATAGAGAAGTTAATACATCCGGTGTAGACTTCTACTTAAATTCACACAGACTTGCACATAGTTGACCTTGGTCCCAGAGAGGGGATGGGGGCCACAGGGTGATGCTGGATCATAATGTTCTCAGTTCTCAGTAGGATGAACTCTGAGGGTCAGAGAGGGCAAGACACTTACCCAAAGTCACACAGATACAGAGCAGCAAAACTTCATCAGCTCCAGGATTGCACGGAAGGTGAGGAACATTTGGTGTGGGTGGTCGCTCAGAAAAACTGAAAAACAGCATATCTATGTAATATCAGCTATTTTAATAGAAGGGAAAAAGCACACTGTCTCAACACTGAGATAGCTTATCTTTGATTCCAAACATCTGAATATTCTATCCCTTTGGACGGCTCCCTTCCATTTCTGCCACTTGCCGAGCTGTCTGAGCCTCATAATCATGGCTCTGGGCTTCCCAGGAGGCTGCTCGCTTCATGGGTCACAGAATCCTTCTTTTCCCCTCCAGAGAGATTGCCCCCCCCACCCCCCATCAAAGATGAGCAGGCATTTTACAAAGGTTTCAGAAAAGGTTGGTAACTCATCTCTCTGAATTACCTGTGATAAGAGAACCTATTAGGAGGCTAAGGAGGAGAAGCAATTTGGGTTGCATGAAACTACTGAGTAATTTAGACAAGCCTGGATAGAGAACTTTGTTCACTCCTCTACTTGGGATTTGTACAACTCTGAGAAATATATCGCATTTCAAAGTAGACTGAAGGAAATAAATTTAGAGCAAAGGAAAACGTACAAAACAGCTTTCAAAAAAGAATCTGAATATCTGTGTGTGCACAAACATGTGCTAAACGTTAACAACCCCCCCAGTGATAATAATAGCTGAATAATAATAATATGTACAGCTCAGTCCTTATAATGTGCTTATGAAAATTCTAGAAATAAAGATTTCAGTGCCATTATATAGAACATTTAAGAGAAAAAATCTTGGTTGGTGTAAGTTGTCTATAAATTCTACATTTTGTACACTAGTTATTACTTTACTATTCTCGAAAATGTTTAGAATATAATTGTGTAGAATTCGGCTGCATTTTTCACTTGAGAAAGAGTTACAATTCTGCTTCTAGTGGCAGACACAGAGAATCTCTCCAAATATGTGCAGTGAAGTTGCCTCTCTAAGAGCTGTCTGTAGGGCCTGCCCTCCCATGGTGCGTTGGAGCCAGCTCATACTGGCTGGGGAGAACGGATTGTCAAATTTCAAGGAAATCCACCAGTTTGTTGGTGTCATATTGGCACCTTGAAATTGGCCATTGTTGGAATATTTACACCATGGAAACCAGAAAACACTACAAATCAGTGATTTTCATCCCCTGGAGAGCTGGTTGTTAAGCATTTATCATCACACCACTGCTATTCTCTCTATACAGGGTACTACTCTATTTATATCATTCAATCTCACTTAATTTACATATCCATGGACAAGTAGACAACCATGTGGAAGTCATAGGGTCTTAATAGGAAAACTGAAGACCTGAACCCTTCAAGAAAGAAGAAACAATAAAGGATTCCCTACTCATTACCCATTAACCTGTAGGTATTTGATGTTATCTAATACAGTCTTTCTTTTTGTTCCTTTTCCTCATCTAGCTTAACGGTCCTCAAGCTTTAGTGCATGAGTTAATGTACAAGTGTTGATACGTGAACCTGCATGTGTGGCACTTTACGGGAGTATTAGGGGGCTTTTGAGGGTAACTTTGGCCACAAAAGTATTTTACTGGAGTTGACAAAATATGGTAGTTGAAACCCAGAATACCTGGTTTTGAATCTAGGCTGTGCCACACAAGCTACTTTATCCTCTCTAAGCTTTAATTTCTTCATCAGTAAAATGAGAATGAAAATGATACCTTATCTCTAAAGTTCTTATTAAATGTGTTCATATATGTAACATGTTTAGTAGAATTGCTTGGACCTAGTTAGTGCTAGGTGCAAGTTAGTTATTATAAAGTAGAGGAGTGTTTTAATTGATGATCTTGGCAGCTGAGTGTGGATTAGATTGGATGGAACCAAGACTGGGTGAGTCTTGGTTAGAAGCTCATTGCTTTGGTCCAGCCTGACCCTGGTGAACAAATCACTGATACTGTGTGGCTATTGGGTGTTACATAGACTAAGCCAGGGGCTTCTCCTGAAACTTAACCTATGACATAAAGGGCCTTGGTTGACCATTAGAGAAGACTAGTTTCCCTAGGAATCTATTTCATCAGCTTCCATACAATTCATTTGGAGCTGGAGGGCATGAGGAAGAGGGGAGAATGGTAGGAGATGATAAACTTAGAAAGCATGCAGGCCCCAGACCTTGGACATCCTCAGAGGTCATGGTGAAAGTCTGGATATCCTACTAAGCATAGTGGAAAGATTAGGCACTAGGTAAGCACTAGGAGAGATACAACGATGTAGTTGGTCATAGGGACTTGCAGACTAGAAAGGTCCATATCCTCCCTTTTGTCAGTTGTAGCTTCATCTCCATGAGTCCAGTTCTTACATTTTCCAATGAGCAGAAAAATTCCTTCTTACCTCCTGCAGTGGACTGACATGCAAAACGCCACCGGATTGTAGTACATTGTGATAACTATAGGGAAGGGCATGCAAACCATGGGATTTCCTTAGGAAAACTGGAAACCCTACAGAGAGGGCAGTGAGAAAAGATTAGCGTTGCTTCCCTGGTGGCTCTTCCTCTCGCAGTTGCTCATAAATGGCCTCCTTGAGGACCGTCTCTGCTGTGAAGTTCGTCATATCTCTCAAATGCCCTGGCTGGTCTTTTACCTCCTTCCACATCCAGGCCCTGTCTCATGTCCAAGGGCCAATAATAAAGATAAATTTGAGAAGTAATGGATACAGACCTAATCCTCGTAGAGCAATAAAATTTATCGTGGCTTAACTAATCTGGCACCATTTATGCCTGCTGCCTGCCTTCCCAACCATCGAATGACTAATTGATAACTAATTTCCTCAATTTGTACTTCATTACTTATTGCAGCAGAAAAGCTTACACCTAACTGTATGAATCAAATAGAATCCATGAATTCAGCAGAGATGGTATTTGCCAGAGTTCTTGGCAAATTGGCCAGCTTCTCAGGAAAAGTGACCTCTTCTCAATAATACACCTAACGGATACTGAGTTTTCATTGTGTGTCTGGAACTGGGCTAAGAATGTTGCATTACATAGTCAAAGGTTGTGCTAGATGATAAAACTGTGGTAGCTTATCACAATAGAAGTTTATTTCTTTATCAGTAACTATTTAATTCAGGTGTTCCTGGTTGGCAAAGGATGGGGGAGCTTTGGTCTATGCAGTCATTCAAGTTGGTTGAGTCCCCACATTAAAACCCAGGTGATCTGCCATCATCACTGAACAGCTTCCAAGGTTGCCCTTGGCATTGGCATTCAGCCAGCAGAAGGCAGAAAGAGCATGGAGGGGCATAGGTGGGAAGCGTTTAATGGGCTAGCCTAAAAGAAGATATCATTTCAACTCATATTGCACTGGTCATAATTCATGCACAGGGAGACTGGGAAATGTAATAACATAGATGGGACCCAAGAGAAGGTGAGTTTTGCTGGATGGGTTGCCCCACACTGCAATTTCACTTAATCCTTACAACAATTGTGTGAAATTGGCCATTATCCCCACTTTATAGATGAGGAAACTGAGACTTGGAGAGGTTCAGTAACTTGCTTAAGGTCAAAGAGTTAGAAAGCGGAGGAACTGAGTCTTCACATCCAGGCATCTGTCCGATTCCAAGACAATGCTTTCAACCACTGTGCTAAACTACTTCTGTCAAGTCTTAAGCGATAGGAAGGTCTGACGATGGATCTTTCCCCTCACTGTGCTCTGGTCAACACTAACATACTTGACCCTGACCCACGATGAAGTTCTCCACTTCAGAGGTAAGCTGTCACCCCTGCCTACAACACAGACTCTTCTAGTGAAAACAGAACCAGGACATCTTGTGAACTTCCAGGAACTCAGGTTTGGGTGCCTGATGGTGCCCAGGTTTAGTGATGCTGAATTCTGAGGCTGACCACCCATAAGTGCTTCCTCTGTGGGAGGAACAGAGCAAGTGTCAAACTGAGCCAGGAAAGACTGCACTAATTAAAGCTTTCCTGAGCTCTGCTGTCCATTGGCTTTTTAACAAGTGATGCTATTAATCCTACATGTTCTCAATTTTTCACTTGTTTGTGGGGGAAAAATGTTGAAGGAGATACTGTGGTATTTATCCTTGGAATAATGTTGCCATAGTTACCTCTTGACTTTATTATACCAGTGGTGCAATAATTGAAGCAGGGGGACCTGAGGATGCTCTCGTAACTATGAGCTCGGTCCCCAGGATGGGCGTGAAATGTGTATCTTAGACTGGGGGTAAAAGAAGGGAGCTTGGCCTCAGCAGTTAACCCCAAAATGCAGCACAGCGGTCCCATGTATTTGATGAGGGTGTTGCTTGGTGATGTCCAGAGTGAGCCATTTCTATGAAGTTGCTTTGTTTTCACATTGTTTTACAGTGACACTCTTAGAATGCAAGAATGTAGTGTCTCCATGGAAACTGGGAATGTACAAAATTAAGACCCAGAATAGGAAAGCTCCTATGAGCACAGTTCTGCTGATCACTAATAAAGAAATGATGTGTTGCAAGTACAAGGTGTTGGATGTTAAAAGAGGCAGGAAACGATAAATTTGACATCCTAATCTAACCAAGGACCTTCGCTTTTTGGACATAGTGGAGAAACGTTATGAATGTACATCCAGGTAATTGTGGTGTTTTAGATAGGAGGAAGCCTCCTTAATACCCCGCTGTGGGGAAGGAGCTACTGACTCTCCATGGAAAGTGCACCTTGACTCCACTTCCCTGTAGAACCCATTCAGAAAGTTGGTGGGACATGAGAAAGGCCATGCGATACAATGCAAAGACGCGGCATTTGCAGTCAGAAAAGGGTTAAGTCTCAGCTCCCGCATTTACCACCTCATGACTTTAAGCAAATCTGTTCAGCTTGCTGAACCCCCGTTTCCACATCCGTAAAATGGGAATGCTAATAGCGTATACATTTCTGAAGTGTTGTAGGATTGAAAGCATGCACACACATTTTATAAACATATATATGTTTCCTTTCTTCACTTTTCTTCAGATATTTATTTTTAGCAGTGTCAGAAGGGGTTCTTTAGCCTGACTACCTATATAGAAGGACAAGGTTTAGGTTAGAATGTTTGAACTACTAATGGCATAATGGCATGAGAGGTACAGCTTTACAGAGTAGTCAGTGGAAACATGAGGCCATCTTCAGGTACACATGCGGTTTGTTCATGGTGGGGACTGGTGAAGTCAGATGTGTGTCTGTTCTGATGCTCCCACTTCTTTTGTGGCTCCTCCTCTGAGTCTCTCATGGTCCTGCCTGTTTGATCCCTGACTTCTCTTCTGCCTCCCTCCACGCACATCTCACACATTCACTGAAATGCCATCCAGTTCTATCAGGACATTCAAATACACAAAATTCTCAGGCTCTCCTTCTGCAGTCACTGCAAGTTCAGAGTCTTTTCAACAATTTGTGTAACTATTTCCATCTCTATTTTTTTTAAATTATTTTAAAATGTTAAACCCCTTTATTGACGTATGCTGACATACAAAAACCGTGAACATATTTAACGTATACAACCTGATGAGTCTGGTTGTGTCTGATAAGTATGCACGTATGAAACCATCACCACAATCTATGCCATAAACACAACATTACCTCCAAGTTTCCTTCCGCCCTTTTTATTACTATTATTATTTTGTGATAAGAACACTTAACATAAGACCTTCTCTCTTAGCAAATTTTAAAGTATATAACGCAGTATTGTTCACCGTAGGCGCAATGCTGCAAGTAAATCTCTAGAACTTGTTCATCTAATATAGCTGAAACGCTGTACCCTTTGACCAGCATCTCTCTGTTTGTCCCCTCCACCCCCAGCCCCTGGCAACCACCCTTCCACTCTCTGCTTCTATGAGTTTGACTATTTTAGATTTTTCATTTAAGTGGTATCTTGCAGTATTTGTCCTTCTGTGTCTGGCTAATTTTGCTTAACATAACGTCCTCAGGTTCATCCATGTTGTCACAAATGGCAGGATTTCCTTCTTTTCTGAGGCTGAATACTATTCCATTGTATGTATAGATCGCATTTTCTTTATTCATTAATCCTTAAATGAACATTTAGATGGATTCCATGTCTTGGCTATTATGAATAATGCTGCAATGAACATGGGGGTGCAGTATCTCTTTGAGATTCTGATTTCATTTCCTTTGGCTATATACCCAGAAGTGGGATTGCTGGAGCATATGGTAATTCTATTTTTAATTTCTGAAGGACCTCTACACTTTTTTCCATAGTGGCTGCACCAATTTACACTCTCCCCAACAGTGCACAAGTGTCCCTTTTCTCCACATCCTTGTCAACAACGGTTATCTTTCTTTCTTTCTTTCTTTTTAAATATAATAGGCATTCTAACAAGTGTGAGGTGCTATCTCATTGCTGTTCTTTTTTAAAATAATTAATTAATTAATTAATTGGCTACATTGGGTCTTCCTTGCTGAGAGTGGGCTTTCTCTAGATGCGGCAAGTGGGGTCTGGTCTTCGTTGTGGTGCTCAGGCTTCTCATTTTGGTGGCTTCTCTTGTTGCGGAGCATGGGCTCTAGGTGCGTGGGCATCAGTAGCTGTGGCACACAGCTCAGTAGTTATGGCTCATGGGCTTAGTTGCTCCACGGCATGTGGGATCTTCCTGGAGCAGGGATCGACTGCATGTCCCCTGCATTGGCAGGAGGATTCTTAACCACTGTGCCACCCAGGAACTGGTGTGAGGTGCTATCTCATTGCTCTTCTTAATGGCATGGAATGAAAGTAGGTTCCTTTACTTCCTGTGCCAGACGTCTGCTGGATCTCTGCTTGGTTAGAACCAAAGCTCTCATAACTAATCTCCATCCCTGCCTGAATGCTCTGCGGTATTTCCCACAGGCCTCTGCCTTTCTCTAAAAAGATAGCGTGACTGCACTCCGTTATGAGCAGTGTTTTTCTGATCTGCCCAATCTCACTCAGTAGAAGGAAGCAATATTAGGCTCTGGTTTTTGGCATGTGAAGCTGTTCTTCCTCACCAGCACAGGGAAGCCTTGATACTACATGGGCATCTTTATCAAACAGCCTTAATACGGCAACCAACTGCAGTTTCATGATTTAAAACTTCCACGCTCCCTTCTGTGTATGCCTCAACTGCACTGAAAGTGTGGGTTTCTGTCATCTTACGGATTGCTGTTAATACCTCATTGGGTTTAAAACACCTTCCCTTTAAGCCTCCATATGCTGAGACATGTCATGATTAACTCAATGCTGAATAAATGGCAGGAACTTTTACTTTTAAAAATATTTACTGAGTAGCTGTCCCATGTCACATAATGTCCTAGATGTTGGTAAAGTGACCAGCTTGTCTAGGTTTGTCTGGGATTTTCCCAGTTTTATCAGTGAAGTCCCACGTCCTGGGGAATTCAACAGTCCCAGGCCAACCAGGGAAGTTACCTTAGGCTCTAAGGGTAAACTGGTGAACAAAACCTCCTCCCTCAAGGATCTGACAGTCTAATAAACCAGAAAATAGAAACAAACACCCAGCAGTTCCACTCCTAGTTATAGACCCAAATAATTTGAAAGCAGGTCCTCTAACAAATACATGTCCACATATGTCCATAGCAGCTCTACCCACAACAATCAAGTGGTAGAAACAGCCCAAATGCTCATCATCAGATGAATGGATACTCAGGTTCTGGTCTATCCATACAATGGAATATTATTCAGCCATGAAAAGAATGGAATGACTGATCCATGCTCTAACAGGGGTGAACTTAGAAAACATCAAGCTACGTGAAAGAAGACAAAAAAAGCTCATGTATTGTGCGATTCCATTTATATAAAATGTTCAGAGTAGATAAGGCTACTTCTGAAGCATATATAAGAATGTGAAATCTGTAATTGCCCTGCTTCTAAAATGGTTCTTTAGCTACTCTGCTTCAGTGAGAAAGATCTGGACCCGCCATTTGTTAGTTACTCTTTCCAAGTATTTTCTAGGGAACATATTCCTAGAGGCTCTTAGGCTACAATGATAAAAATAATTTGAGATGGCAGGTTTTCTGACGAAGCCATTCAGTGTCCAGTGACTCGGGTGCAGGGACAGGACCCCAGTAAGGACCAGAGCATCTTAGTTCCTGCTCTTATACAGTTTCCCTCGACAGAGTGACTCCAGAATCAAAGAAAGTTTAAACACCCTCCCAGGAGACAGTGCTGGGCACGAGTTCCCATGTGGGGTTTGATTTCTGCTTCTGCCCTTGACCCTGCATCCTAGGACAGGTGTACCCCCCACGGTGTACATCATCACCTATAAAGTGGGGAGAAAGATAGACGTGTTGTAAGGATATGTGTTTCCCCATGAAGCCAGTAGTATACACTGTCTGGAAAATAACAAGCACGCAATAATTATTAATTTTCTCCATTCTTTCCTCTTCATCCTAAGACTTAATTAAGATGTATCGTCAAAGCTATGAATAAGCAATTCACAGGAAGGGAAATTTAAATGGCCAGCACACATGGAGAAACGTTCAGGCTGGCTAGCAACAAAGGATTGAAAAGTGAAACAACAAGACATAATTTTTCTCCTACAAAATTGGCCAAAAAAAAGGGGAAAAAAAAAAGTCAATGTTGCCAAAGAGTTTGGAAGCCAGGCACTTGCATCCTAGGCTGGTAGCAGTACAACTTGGAACAACGTTTTGGGGGGTGATTTTGGCAATAAGGCTAATGTGCTTGTTTCAGAAGCCTTAAATGCGCACTTGTGTTTTGACCTGGCAATTCCAGTTCAAGAAATTTATCCTCAGGGAATAATTAAGAATGTGCTCGCAAACTTAGCCACAGAAGGCACTCTATAAATAGTTGTTAAATGAAGGAGTGAGCGATGCTCATCGCTGCATTGTTTATAATAATGAAAATTCCAGTAAGAGGAAAAATCAAATAAATTATGGTCTGGCCATAAAGTGGAATCCTCTGCAGCCATTAAGTCTGATTTGGTAAACACATTTGGATAACTCTATCATTTACATGGGCCTGGGAAGATATTTCTGATTCCTCGAGTGAAAAAAAAATTATGTTAAATGACAGATCGTATGGCTATGGCTTGTTTAAAAATATGTATCCATAAATAAGACAGGAAAGAAAAACTCTCGAAGGGTGTACAGCGCAACGTGAAAAGCCATTATTGCTGAATGGTGTGACACGGTGAATGATTTTTATTCCCTTCTTTCTGCTTTTCTGTGTATTCTGAGCATGTACTATTTGCACATATTTTTAAAAAACTTAATGTTAAAATAGAGGGACTCGCTAAGATGGGGGTGGGTGGTTGGAAGCCAAGATAAGAAACTAGAACGAAAATGTGCTAGTCAGGGAAATGTGGGGTGTCTGGCTAGGTTGAAAGTGCAGCATGATTCGGGCAGCCTTCCCTTCCTTCCCTTTGTCATTTTCAGCTTTTTTGACTACAGATCAGCACTCTGAGACCTCGGGAGGCTTGATCTGGCTGCACTCTCCTTAGGATGTGTCATGTCTGGGAAACACACAAACGCTCTCCTTTGTCTTTGCTGCTCATGGCCCGGATTGGCTGTGCTTGAGGGTGACTCACTCCTGGCCGTGTACATTGATGAGAGCTGGTTTGTACCTGGAAATCAGAGGGCACACCTGTACCTGAAGCTGTGAAGACAGCCTGGACCAGCATCCTGGAGAGAGAGAAAGCCAGCTCCCAGCCACGATAAAGGCCCCCAGCCCAGGAGGCCCTTGTGGGGAAGGGGGTGTATTTACCTTTTTTGCTCCCCAGATTTTCGCTGAGTAAATTGCTGTGATGGAACATAATTGCTTTTCATTTTATTTTTAAAAATTGCTGCCAAGGCAGTCTGCTTGCCTCCTGAAGTCAGCACAAATCCAAGAACACTTACTCCAAGGGAATATTTTTAAAACTTGGGTTTGAAAAGTGACTCCCCCTCGATGATGAGCAGGTCGAGGTCCCACAGACCATGGTGACTCGGTTGCACTTTAGACCCAGAGATTCACAAACCTCATCATCTTGTTCCTTTCACTCAGGCCTTTGCTGAAATGGCACGTCCAGAAAGAATCCTCCTCTGAGCTCGCTGTCTAAAATAGCACTTCATCTGTCGGCTTTCCTGGATCTGTTTTTTTCCCCCAGGCATCTGTGCCGCCCCGGCATTATAGTATTTTTTTATTCACCAGTTTACTCTCTCTATCCCCCTAGTAGGATGCACGCACCTCAAGTGTTCAAGTGCTGTCTTTTTTTCATGGCAGCATCCCTGCGCTTAGAACTGGGGCAGGCACATAGTAGGTGCCCAGTAAGTATTCGACTGAATGAGTATGTGAGAAGGATCTGAAAGTCTTTTACAAGCTGGAAGATGCGGTGGGGCAGCAAAATGTGGGGCAGAATGGTATGATTGCATTTGGGCTTCTGAACCCTCCAGCTCACCATCAGTGCCATCTGGGCCCCATGTCACAGGGGGATTGACTGTTATGGCTCCCAGAACACCGGTAGCATCTATAATGCAGTTCAGCCTCCATGCTAGGCGCTTCCATTGGCCTTGAGTTTTCCTCAAGGTTAGGATAGTGCTCCTCAGAGGATAGGGCTCCAAGCTGTTGGCTGCCTTTTATACATGTGCTACCACGCTGGCTTCTACCATCCAACTGGACTGAACTCTGTGTATTGCAAACCAACCTCAACACCCCAGAAGCAAAGACTGTAACAGCAGTAACCAGTAATCAGCTGGGAACACTTTTGTTCTTCATTCCTTGTTCTTTCCGTTAGTGCCTAGAACTCTGGGAACAGGCATTTTTTAGTTGCAGCAGAGCAAGAGCTATATGTACAAAGGCTGCAGAGTCAAACACCAGTCTGAGTTGCTTTGCTGGCTGATTCTGAGAACACAGGACTCCCTTGGGGTGAGTCCAACCCCTGCCATTTTGGATTCCATTGGAAAGTGCCATTTTCTCAGCATTTCTACGGAGACAGTTATTTCTTTAGTATGCACTTACAGTATGCCAGGCACTAGACAAAGTCCCTGCCCCCATGGTACTTCTTCATGCTCCTTCATGCCACTTCAACCAGTGGTAACTGGTTGAGTTTGAGAGAGAAGAAGAGCCAGAGGTCGTCTTGTTACCCAATCAATTATCATATTTTGATAAGAGTTTTTAATGGTATTTTTTCAAAGACATGGGCATTGAAATTTGCCTTCCCCTGTTTCGACCCCCTGGGAAAACAGCTGGGGGACTGGTTAAACCTGGTGCTTTATAAAACCACATTCATTTGCTTTGGTTTGGAGGGTGCTCTGCTGCCAGGTACACTTGGCCCTGCCCTAGTTGGGTCTGAGCTCCAGGGATCAGAGGTAAGAATGTTCTTGGGGAGTGGACATATGAATTCTCTGAGCCTACCTACTTCGTTTTAGCTGAAAATAGTCTCTCAGCTCCCACCTTAAGGGCCTCCAATAATTAGAAGAGATGCTTGCAAATCCTGTGAACACATTTGGAAAGAGGCGTGTAGCATTTGCTGGTGCCTTGTGATTTGTAAAGCACACCATTCAGAGCCCTGTGAATCTTGCTCTGACACCTGCAGCCAGAGTGGACTTAGGCAAGTGTTTATCCTTCCTTATCTAGCAAATGGGCAACGTGATTTTGTCTCCTAAGGCTATAGTGGGAACTGAGTGAGATGCTGTATGCAGAATACCCACTTCTGTGAGTGGCATGTGATAAATAATACATTTTAATGATAAAAATATGAAGATGGGTCTAATGAAAGTGAGGCAAGGAAGATTGTATTCACCTTACTTGAGGGTTGGAGACATCGGAGCTCAGAGAGGTTATTTGGCCAAAGTCCGAGTATACAGGGGTGAGGAGACTAAATCCAGGTCAGAGCATATAATGTATGCCCTATGTACCTCCCTTGGGCTTCTGATCAGGTCCCAGGCTGTAGGCATCAGCATACAAAGGACAGGCTCTTACCCTGACCTTTGCATACAACTCCCTTTTCACTTACATCTTTGGGAAATCACAGAAGCTAAGACAACACTCCCATCTGCCTTGGAAGTCCTCTCTATCCCTTCCTACTAAGTCCTCACTCATTTCCCTTAATCTCTCGTTAGGGAGCCACTATCTCCAAACTCATCTGGTCTTTAAACATCTACTGATGGTTCAGTCTGTGCTACGTCTTGCAGATAATGAGTCTTCTACATTTAGTGCCCGTCATCTTACTGCAGGGTTTTGTTTGTTACTGTTTCTGGTTTTCAAGTTCCAGAAACATATGTCTCAGTCACTTGTGCAAGACAACTCCCACCCTTTGAGACAGAGTCTGTGTCTTTCACACCATGAGTGTTCCCTCTAGATCCCCTGACTTAGAGCCGGCTGTTCAGTACTGACCACAGATTAGAAGGGCAGGGGTGTGTTGGTGGAAGGGCTCTAGATGTAATTTGGAAGCTTCAAGACAGCAGCTCATCTTAATTTCTTATGGCCCATGCTCTTTTCCTGACTTCAGGATAAAGTGGGGAGCTGCTTGTAGGTGTGGGATTGTGGGAAGGAGGAGGATTCTTTACGTCCAGGTAGGTCAAGATGGGATGCTGTCCAGAGACCATCCATGGAAATCCATAACTGAGATAAACAGAGCAATGAGAGTGAAAGGTGGCGGCTGAGTTCCCGCATGGCCCACCACTTGGGGAGGGGTGGGTGCTGTGTCCAGAAAGGAAGGGAGCATGGGGTGCAGGTACTCAGGAACCTCTTACAGATATCACACTCAGATGGATGTGTCCCAATCTCACCTTGTTTGGGCGTTCAAGCTCACAGAAATCTCGTTTCCTGCAGTTACCACCAGCCTTTTGAGTACCGTTGTCCCTCAGTATCCACAGGGGGTTGGCTCCAGAAGGCCCCACAGATACCAAAATCCTTGGATGCTCAAGTCCCTTGTGTAAAATGATGCAGCACAATGAATACAGTCTACCCTCTCTCTTCGTGGGCTTCGCGTCCATGGGTACAGAGGGCCAACTGTACAACAGGGCTTGCTGGGGTATCTCAGTGTCTTCCCCATGGTATTTAGAGGGTGGCTTTCCTCTTGACTCCTAAAAAGGCATAAACGAAGCTTTTTGTTTGAAAGGGGAAGTCTGTTTACTGTAATTAGATATTTAAAGACCCTCATTAGTCGTCTTTGCTGGACCTAATACTCAGCAGTATCAAAATGAGAGGCTTTCAGCTCTGTTGCCTCCTTTCCCTCCCCCAGCATCATTCTTTGAGGATTCCTGTTTGTATTTGTCCTCAGTCCTTAAGCTTCATGACCATACTCTTGACCTAATGAAGTCCCATTAGTTTCTCTCTGCGGATGAAAAAATATATATATATTTTTTCCAGTTAGAAAAGGTTAAGAAACAGTCAGGCCACCCAGCAGAGTGAATGCACAGCTCACCCAGCTATGCAATTATCCAAAAATAACCCATTTCCATTTGCAAGAGTAGACTGCATTTAAATAAACATTCTCTTCAAATAAACTTTCATTAAGTCAGTTTTCTCTATAGTGTGCGTGCTTAATGAATGCGTGTGTGCCCGCATGCGGTATGTAGCATTTACCTCCACGCTTAGTTTTTGGAACATAAGAGAGGCTGAACTGTAATGAGATAAGTGAATGCATTTTGGCAGAGATACCATTGACTTAACAAAGGAAACACTGAAATGTGCATCAAATGGGGGTTGCTAAGATATCCACGCTTCTGAAGAAATGGCTGCTAAAATTTCGTGGGATACAGTGGCTTCCCTGCCCCCCCACCCCCGTCATGTCTTGTTAGAAACTGAATCCAACATGCCCTCATTGCTTAGACCCCTTTAGAATACCCTTTCCCTCCCTTCTCACGGCATCATTGGGAAGTGATGTGTGGCTGACAGGGAGCATGGCTACAGGTGCAAAATGCAAAATACTATTTTTCTAGTGTTTTCAGCCCAAATGAAATACCGGCATGGATCCTGTTCGAAAGCTACCAGGTGGTAGCGTTTATTTTGGCTCAACCTCTGCACCGTCGCCAAAATCTGCTGTCTGTGCATTACTCGTGTGCAGATTTGAGCCCGCCTGCTGCGGAGGAAGCAGATGATTCTGGGTTCAGCCCACGTGGGCGCCGTTGAAATGGGAGGTCAAGCCAGCCTCTGCTGCTTCCCTGGGGTGCTTTATTAGAAAATGACTTTTGTTGTGTCCAAGTGGAGACACTCTCTGTGGGACATAGGTATGAGATGCCCGGATGAGGAGCTCGATCACACTGACCACCTCTGTTGTTGTTTTTCTCAACCTGTTGTACTCAAGTGTTTTACATTTTCAAAGGAATGAAAAAATAGAGAAGTCAGAGATTGGGATAGAGATGGGGTAGATTGGAGGGTGGTGCCTTTGGCCTCATTAATAAGTTTCAAATAGCTATGTTAGCAGAAAGTCTTGTTGTAGAGACTATAAACTGCCATAAGGTCAAAGAAAGATGAGTCAATTAAATATTGATACAACAGGAAGTAGAAGAGAAGTGAGGGACTGCATTCTAAATCTGACCTTTTCAGTTGAAAACACCTTGTCAGTGTATTATGGGGTGAAATGTGTCCCTTCAAAATTCATATGTTGAAGTCCTATGAGAATGTGACCTCATTTGGAGATGGGGCCTTTACAGAGGGAATCAAGTGAAAGTGAGGTCATATGGGTGAGCCCTATTCCCATATGACTGGTGTCCTTATAAGGGGAGAAATTTGGATGCAGATGCATACAGTGGGAAGACCATATGAAGACACAGGAGAAGATGGTCATCTACAAGCCAAGGACGGAGTCCTGGGACAGATTCTTCCTCGCAGCCCTTGGAAGGAAGCAATCTTGCCAACACCTTGATCTTGGAGTTTTAGCCTCCAGAACCATGGACGATAAATTTAAGCCACCTGCCTTGTGGTTCATTGTCATGGTGGTCCTGGCAAATGAATGCAGAATGTATGTGGTAAGGACCTCTTGGAAGAAAATCAGGTTGTGAGTATGTGTAGCTCCTGGATATTTGCTCTCCTCTGGTTAAGGGAGAGATTACAGAGGGTTGAGGTGGAAAGAAGATGACCTATGAGGGAGGTTCACTGTGGGAAAGTCTGGGAGCTTGGAGGCTCTGAAAATTCCAAGAGCTAAGAACAGATGAGGCTCCAGCCAGAGTTAAGTTGTAGATGGATTTTTGTGTGGGTGTGTGTTGTGAGTGTTTTAACACCTGAGGGGATATCATAAGTTTGTCAGAAACTCTCATGTTGAACTGATGGTACTGTTTAAACATCAACTATCCAATGAAGTGGCAGGATGAATTCAGCCCAGAACAAGGTAGCATGCATCTCATAGAACTCTATCCCACACCCATGACAGACATCACTAATTGATCACAGCACTCTTTCCCTCTGAGCCAAGTCTTGCCTCCAAATCTTTCTCACCTGGTAAGCCAGGCAGGCACAACCAATCATTCCAACATGGCATGTGAAATGAAACCCATTTTTTGTCTCTTGTCAAGACCCTTTCTGCTGAATATGCCATCTCTGGGATGGCAGCTTGGGGGAAATGCAGAATCTGGTGGCCCTCCCACACCCACTGAATTGAAATCTGCATTTTTAAATAGGATCCCTAGGTGATCAGTGTGCACATTAGGTGTGAGAAGCTCTGACCTGGAGGGATTGTCCTGAACACGGAATCAGGGTGAGTTCTACATATGCCTGAGCAGTAAAATCTATTCTGATTAAACCAATAGGCAGAAACTATTGTCTCTCAGGCGAAAGCACTTCATTTTGGGATTAGGCAAGTGAAGATGTTCAGAGAGAAATTTGATTCTTGCTGTATTCCAGCTCTTATTTTATGTGTCACAGTGTCAGTTCAATCAGTATGTTGCTTTTTTAAAGTCTAGCTTGTGAACAAGAATAGCGAATTCATGGGGCAGAGAATTACCACAAAAAGGACCTCAGAGAGCATAGTGGGAAACAGTGGGGCTCACTGGCAGGCTCTCTAAAGTGGACCACCTCTTGCAGAATCTCCCCATGTGCTTCGCAAGAATCCAGATTCCTGGGCTCCACCCTCAACCTGCTGACTTAGAACCTCAGTGATTTGAGGCCCAAGAATCTTCATGCCAATCAAGATCCGCAGGTGATTCTTAAGCACCCTCCAGTTTCAGAATCACTTGAAGATTCAACCCAATTATGTGATAGTGAGCCTTATGAAAGAGTAAATAATGAGTCATTTATACTATAGTATGAATTAGTATATCTGCAAATATTTATTAATAAGTTATATGGGTGAGTAGGAAGGATGCTGATTGCTGGTCTATTCTGGAAGAGATAGGCAGCTAAGAGGGAGGAAAGGGGAGGGACAGTTTGGACCAAGGACAACTGACTGAAAGGGATAGGCTTCAGGGATAAACTAGTGTCCCTGGGCTCCTGGAGCTTACCTTCTGACTGGGGGAGACAGCAACTGATAGCACAGTAGAAAGGAATGAGTGCTGAGCGAAAAGCAGAGCAAAAGGCTGCGGGTTACAATTTTACATAAGAGGACAAGGACAGGTTATGAAGAGAAAGGTGTTCATTTTGTAGAGATCTGGAGGAAGGATTTTCCAGGCAGAGGGAGCAGCCTGTGCAAAGATCCTGGGACTGGAGCATACCTGGTTTGTTCAAGGAAGCCACATGGCTGGAGAGGAGTGGGCAAACTGAGAAACTGGGGGTATGGTCAGAGAGGGGTGGGGCACACAGCTTTCTGTGGAGATGGCGGGGACTTTGGCTTATGAGTGACCTGGGGAGCCTTGGTGGGGGCGGGGGTGGGGGGCGGCGTGTTGAGCAGAGGATGGGTATGATCTGGCTCAGGATTCAGCAGCAAGACTCCATCTTCTCCAGGGGGTAAGAGCAGAAGCAGGGAGACCAGTTAAGAGGTCATGGCAATAATTAAATGTATAAATTGATCAAGCATATAAAGAAAGAAGTGATATTCCTTCCTACCTGTTGTAGCTCACTCCCCAGAAGTAAGTATTACTAACAGCTTCACGAGCAGCCTTCCAGATTATGTCTATGGTCACGCATGCGCACTTACATACACACACTTTTACATAAATGAGATCATGCTATACACATTGCTACATAATTTATTTTTTTAATTCATCACGCACAGTTTCTAGATCCTATCCTGTTCTAAGAGCTACATAGCTTTCCATAACATGGATGGGCCACAGTTTTTATATTCAATATATTAGTTTCTTATTGATGGGCATTTAGGATGTTTTGGGGGTTTTTTTTCCCATTGTGAGCAGTGCCGTGGTGATCGTTTTTTTGCAATGTCTGTGTGCGCCTGAGCATGTATGTGCATGGGATTATTTTCTTAGAAATGGAATCACCAGGTTGAAGGGCACACACACTTTATATTTTAATACATACTGCCAAGTTGCCCTCCAAATGGGCTGTAGTAATTTACAAGCTCACCAGCAGTGTGATGTCTGCTTTTTATGTTGTTTTACGTTTTACAAAGCCCTTTGGCTGCATGGTCAGTTGGTCTGATGATGTGAAGGAGGGAGAGTAGTAGGTTTATTCCCATAATGCAGATGAAGAGAGCGAGGTACAACATGGGACCTTGGGGGAAAGGGAAGAGACAGGCTCCATCAGTAGATGGAAACCAACAGATGCAGACCAACATTGCTTTTCTATTTCTGCATTAATAATACATGGCTTTACTTTGACATTTCTGTGTTAGTGGAAATACTTGATTATATCATTTGTTATGGTATATGAGTTGGTATTTTAGTTTTGTATAGATTTTTTAAAGACTGCTTTTTTGGAGGAGTGTTGTGTTTGCAGGAAAATTGAGAGGAAGGTGCAGAGATTTCCCATATACCCCCTGCTCCCCCACATGCATAGACTCCCTCATTATCAACAGCACCCACAGAGTAGTACATTTGTTATAGTTAATGAACCTACATTGACACATCATAATCCCACATGGTCCATAGTTTATAGCAGGACTCAGACTTGATGGTGTACATTCCACAGGTTTGAACAAATGTTTAATGACATGTGTTCATCATTATGGTATCACACGGAGTATTTTCACTGCCCTAAAAATTCTGTGCTCTGTCTATCCTCCTCCCACCTCCCCCCTGCAGAACCCCTGGCAGCCACTGATCTTTGTACTGTCTCCATAGTTTTGCCTTTTCCAGAATGTCATATAGCTGGAATCATACAACATATAGCCTTTTCAGATTGGCTTCTTTCACTGAGAAATATGTGTTTAAGGTTTCTCCATGTCTTTTCACAGCTTGACAGCTCATTTATTTTTAGGGCTGAGTAATATTCCATTGTCTAGATATACCACAGTTATTTATCCATTTACCTACTGAAGGACATTTTGGTTGATTCCGAGTTTTGGCAGTTATGAATAAAGCTTCTATAAAGATCTGTAAGCAGGTTTTTTTTTTTTTTTGGTGTGGATAGAAGTTTTCAACTCATTTGGACAAATACCAAGGAGCATAATTGCTGGATTGTATGGTGAGAGTGTGCTTCATTTTGTAAGAAAGTGCCAAACTATCTTCCAAAGCAGCTGTACCATTTTGCATTCCCACCAGCAGTGAATGAGAGTTCCTGTTGCTCCACATCCTCACCAGCACTTGGTGTTTTCAGTGTTTTGGATTTTGGCCATTCTAATAGCTGTGTTGTGTGGACATTTTTAGAAATTATTTTCACAGAGGCAATATATAAACCTACACACAATGTCTACAAAAGTTTAATAAATGTTCAATAATGTTCAACAAATGTCAGTTCCCCTCTGATCTCTTTCTACAGACAGAGGTTATGCAGCTTCTCCAACAAATCACAGTAGGTGGTAGATATCAATAACTAAGCAATTGATTTATTTAATCATCCATTTAGTAGTCATCATTCCATACCATTTAAAAGATCACCTACTATCCTGTGTCAGGGCTTCAGGATACCAGAGGAATTTCCTTTCCTATGTGTTGAAGGATTTAAGTTTATTTTAAAAATAACATCTCCCCCACCCTATTTTCTCCCAACCAGCCCTCATATGAAATTGGAAAGTCTGCAAAGTTCTCACAAAGTCATGGTGCATGTGGCTTAATCCCTGAGTGGTGGTGTGGACAAAAGAACAGAGTCCACACCCTCAAATTGACTCAAAGTAACTCACATCAGTTTTTGGAGCTGAATACCCTACAGGGGACACCATATCCCAGACTCCATTCTTTTCCTTCACTGTCATACCTATATCCCCTCCCCTCCCCTGCTGTAGCTGCACCCCATTCCCTCACCAGCCATACCTGCACCCCCTTCTTTCACTTGCTGTAATTGCTCCTAAGCTTATCTTCCACAAACCTCCCCACGTCCTTGGCCCATGATCCTCTCCCTTGCTTTCTTTTCTCCTATTTCTCTAGGCCTGATGTTAAGCCTGGGTCTTTCTTGAAGAGGAAAAGGCAGATGCAGCTGGGATAGGCACTGCATCCAAAGGTCCGATACAAGCCAGACCAGAATTATTTATGAGGCAGGGAGAAAATAAACAAAAAATAAGCTAGAAATCCATATTTTCATAATATTTTGTGCTATCGATTGTAAACTATAAAAGCAAAGTTGCCTTGTTTGGCCAGAGGTGAGGTTCTGAAACCAGACTCACTGGGCCCACCCAGTGCCCGCTATGTCTCTTGGCTGTCTGTTTGTCCATCCATGCATCCATCCATTGCTTGGCCTGCCACAAGATAGGCCTCGGAAGCTAGAAAACAGAGGCATGAAACCAGAGGTCTGCTGTTGTGCATTCTTGGAGCTGGCTGACATAGTGGAGCCTCACTGTGCTGCAGTGTCCAGAATGAGCGTTTTGAAATAGAGGAAAAGTATCTGTCAGTGTCCAGATGAAAGAAAATCATTTCTAATGGTGGCAACACAGGCATCTGTGGGAGAAGGATTGGGGAGTGAGGCCAGACAGTTCTTTTTCCATTTTGGAGGTGCTGTTTCTTGACCTTGAGGTGCCCCTGTTCTTGTCTGGGTGACTGTTTTTGGCTCCCCAGGAAGAGCTCTCCATCACCTGGCCCAGCCTTCAGGGCAAAGAGCTCTTCAAGAGCCCAATGAATCTTAATAAAAAATGGAAATGGCTTTCCCCCTTCATTTTAATTAACATTATGTCTACATTTCTGGGATAATGGATAATTAAGTGAGTTCCCTTGGCATTACAATGTTCTTGGAAATAATTTATGGTTTCGTTTCACTCTGTGAAGGCTGTTTGGGTTGGTGCTGAAGTTTCATCATAAATATTTCCAAGGAGTATTTGCACATTGGTGATTTGTATTCACGTGGCTGCGATACCACATTCTGGGGAAGTGTCATATGTAATATTTTCTCACAGGCAACACTTCCATTCTTTGCTTGCTTTGGGGCACAGAGTCGGTTTCAGAATTTGCACCCATGTGGTAGTATGAGACAGTGGCCACTGTTTTTAACCTGTGTTCACCTGTGTGAAATGGTTGGCCTGAGACAGAAACCCAGTGGACCTTCTGAAACTGGGCTGGGCTTAGGTCTTCCTGTCTGAAAGGGAAACACTGATAATGATAAGGGTTCATATGTGTTAAATGCCCACGAATCTGTGCCTGGTACTGGTGCTCAAACACTCTGCCTTTATTGTCCACATTCAGTCTTCATAATAAACCAGTGGCTTAGGTGCTCCTATTGTCATCCCCAGTTTATGCCAAGCTAGGAAGTGGCCAAGTTAGGGTTTGAAGCCAGGCAGTCCTCTTCCATCACCTGTGTTGCCCAATGAACCCCTTATGCTGCCCTTATGGAAATGCTTGTGGGCATGCAAACATGCTGACCTTCTCCCTCCAGGAGACTTTCTGTGATTATGGAAATGGCCCTGTCTCTCCACCACAGTGGCCACTGGCCGTGGAGGGCTATTGAGCCCGTGAAACATGACTAGTGTGACTGTGGAACTGACTTTAACAATTAAATTTAATTACCTGTTTAAATATCCACGTGTGGTTACTGGCTGCCATATCGGACAACACAGGTGTAGAGTGAATGGTCTGCTCTTATGCAATAATACTCTGACCCCGCCCATTGCTGCTGTAACAAATTACCCAAACTTCATGGTTGAAAAGAACACAAAGTTATTACCTTACAGTTCTGGAGGTCAGAGAAGATCAAGCTGTCAGTAGGGCTGTGTTCATTCTGCAGACTCTAGGGGAGAATGTATTTCCTTTTCTAGCCTCTAGAGCCTGCCTGCATTCCTTGGCTTGTGGCCCCTCCTCTCTCTTCAAAGTCTGCAGAAGAACATCTTCAACTCTCTGATTCTTACTTTCCTTACTTCTTCATATAAGGACCTTTGTAATTACATTGGTGTATCTGGATAATCCAGGACGATCTCCCCATATTGAGATCCTTACTCACATGTGCAAAGTCTTTCTTTTTTTTTTCATATATGGTGACACTTTCACAGGTTCTGAGAATTAGGACCAGGTATCTTTGTGCAGGGGCGTTATCTAGCCTCTTGCATCATCCAGATATCCTTGTGAGAATATCACTCGGAGGTTAAGGACACAGGCTCTGAAGTTACACTGACCTGGATGTGAATCCCTTCTTGGTCACTTAATCCCTGTGGAACTTGGCTTTGAGCAGCTTGCTTCATCTTTCTGAGTCTCA
Organism: Hippopotamus amphibius kiboko; assembly: GCF_030028045.1. Taxonomy (NCBI): domain Eukaryota; kingdom Metazoa; phylum Chordata; class Mammalia; order Artiodactyla; family Hippopotamidae; genus Hippopotamus; species Hippopotamus amphibius. The sequence continues at coordinate 125,774,385 of NC_080194.1, forward strand.
ATGAACTTATCTTTGGAAGGGGAATAGTGCTAATACCCACCTGATAGTGTTGTTATAAAAAATCAAGTGAGATGCTGAGGGGAAGTGCTTAGCACAGAGAGGGGCACATTATAAACATTTGAAATTGTTTGATGCTACTTGTACTTTGTTTTTATTATTATTTGGTGCGGTGGTGTACCCTTAGTTTGTTGCTTAGTTCCTTTAAAAAATATCCCTGGTATGTATAAATAGAGCTGATTCACTTTGGTGTACCTCAAAAGCTGGTACACGAGTGTAAAGCAATTATATTCCAATAAAGAGCTTAAAAAATTATCCCTGGGATCAAACCATCTAGAGATGATGACAATTGTGATTGCAAGTAGTAATCTCTTTCATTTAAAATGCTTTCTAGAGGACTATCTTCTATTTCGTTTAATCTTTTTAGCCACCATGTGAAGTATGTGGTAGCATCCTCGATTTGCAGAGAAAACAAAGGCTCGGGAACGTAGGTCCCCTGGACAGCAAAGCTGGAACCCAAACTCTTATCTACTGGTTCCAAGACTGATGCTCATTCCACATCACACCTGGCTTTCCTTCTATGGTGAAATAGAGGAGGAGGGTCTGTAGGTTTGCACATGGGGTGGAAGGATAAATCGAAGAAAGTGAGGAGGAATGGTGATCGTGTACCAGTTGAGAGTTACTGGCCTGGAGTCATCCGTGTGTTGTAACATTTGGAATTTCATGTGCTTCCTTGATGTCTTTGAGCCATACAGGGCCCCAGAGATCTAACTGTGAGTTCTCCTGCTCCTGCCAGATATGCCCTCCACCCAGCAGGAAAGGCTCTCCACCTGTCTCCTTCCCTTATGAGCTGGACCAGCTGCACCCCCTCTGGTCCTCCACCTAGTGGGTATCGCTTCCCTGCCAGCCTGCAGAATTATTCCAACACACTGATCACATCCTCCTGTGGGAACAAGGGGCTGTCTCACCCTCTTGTCACTACAAAGCCTGGCTCCACAGCCCCTGCTGGTTCACTGTCGTCCGTGTGGCCCTGTGTGTTGTGCAGTGCCTTAGCTCTCCTGGGCTGTGTCTATATGTGACTAATACACTGTGCTGATCTCATCTGTCCACTATGGGGTGTTGTATGTTAGGCCATCTCATGCTACTTGGGGTGGGGGTGGTCCCCTCCACCTGTGGGGTGAATAGGAGGTGATCAGAGTAACCCTCCTGAGTGTGAGTCTAACTCTCCCCACTCAGATCGTGTACAATCTCAGGCCCTCTCAGTGCCTCAGTTTCTTCATCTATTATTGGTATAGATGAGTCATATGAAAGTTACACAAAATATATGTTTATGTATCTGGCATATAAAACACTCAACAACTTCCTTCCTCCATCACTCCCTTCCCTCCCTTCTTCTTCTCCTTCCTTCCTTCCTTCCTTCCTTCCTTCCTTCCTTCCTTCCTTCCTTCCTTCCTTCCTTCCTTCCTTCCACAAATACATATTAAGCACTCACTGGTTTGTGGGGATGGAAAAAACTATTATCAGAAAAATCCAGGGCTTCTCTGGTGGTGCAGTGGTTAAGAATCCATCTGTCAATGCAGGGGGCATGGGTTTGATCCCTGGTCCGGGAAGATCCCACATGTTTAGGAGCAACTAAACCCATGCACCACAACTACTGAACCTGCTCTCTAGAGCCCGGGAGCCACAACTACTGAGCCCACGCATGCAGCAACTACTGAAGCCCATGCACCTAGAGCCTGTGTTCCACAACAAGAGAAGCCACTGCAATGAGAAGCCCACACACCGCAACGAGGAGTAGCCTCCCACTCGCTGCGACCAGAGAAAGCTGGTGTGAAGCAACGAAGATCCCCACCCCCCAAAAAAAAATGAAAAATCCAGATCCCCAATTATGAGTTGAGCTGCCAGGCTATCAATGACTACTTGGACATGAAATCAAGATATTTTAATAAGTTAAGGGTGATTTGAAAATAATTCACATGCTTATTTTTCAAAAAATGAGAGTATTTCCATTTTTCCTACTCCCCCAGCCCTTGCACAAACCTCTCTGGATCTGGTCCCTCAATGTATCTTGAATTTAAATTGTGAAAAGTTAAAGCCCCACACAGTTGTTCAACTTCTAAACGTGAGCTTTGCTCATGCCTGCATTTCCAACCCAACACAAAAGTATTTTCATTACATGATCACCCAAGCTGTAGCCAATGTTCTACAATTCCATTTGGCACATAAAAACGTATTTCTTTCTGACTGCATTATATTACCCTACTTATTGAGCCATTTATCACATAGTGTGGGGCCCAAACTCTGTTTTTTTGAAATTACAGAATCCAATATCCGTGTGTCCACATATCCCTGCATCTCTGCAGGTCCTTTTTGAAGAGAGTTGCTTCTTATGCATGCTGACAAGCTAAGCAGTCTTCCCTCTCCATTCCCCTGGGTTTAGTGTGGATTCCATTGGAAATACATCCATCCTAGAATATATATCCATCCCCCCACACCCTCAAGTGGGATGCTGGGATTGCATTGCCCCAGCATTTAGCATTGGATGCAGAATAGTGGAGTAATTATGGGTCCTGATACAGGAGGCTGCCAGACCTGAGTTCAAATCTCAACTCTTCCACTTTCCCACCTTTGGACCTTAGGCCATTTTTTTAAAGTCGGCTGATCTTCGGTCTCTTTATTTGTGAAATAAATGGAGATGATAATAGTACCAAACTCAGAGAGCTGTTGAAATGAACAAATGAGCCAAAACACATACATGTTTAGAAGAGTGTTGGGTATCTTTTAAGTATGTTAGCTATGATTTTTCATTTTCTTTCATACCTTACTATCATTCTATAATTCCTTCTGGGTAGAGAGAAGGATAGAGAGGATGAGATGACTTTTATTCATTCATTCATTCATTCATTCATTCATTCATTCATTCATGTATTCATCCAACATTTATTATGTGCCTGTTGTGTATCACGTATGATACCAGGCATTGAGGACGCAAAGAGATTGAGATGAATAAGACTTAGCCTCAGCCCTCAAAATGCTGAGTTTACTGAAAGACAGACATTTAAGCTTTCACAGGCAAAACAGGCTGAATCCTGTCCTACTTCCCATCCCATTCTGTAGCCTGACATGCTTTTGAAAGGTTGTTCAGCTTCTGGAATTCCACCGTTAAATTGCTTGAGTACAATATTAATAGGGAGGTCCTGAGAAAGGCCTGCTGACTTCGAGGCTAAGTTCAGGTTACCCACTTAACCTTGAGCAAATCACTTCTTTGCTTTCTCCTCTTTAAAACTGGGAATTACTCCTTCTGCACAGCTTGCTACACAAAGCACAACCTACTGTATCCAGAAAGTACTTCGTCAACCCAAAGTGATGATTCCGATATGAGGAGCAGAACACCCTTCCTAGGTTCTGCCGGGAGAGGTGGAGAAGGTGTGATAAAACAAGTTCGAACCCTGGCAGGTATTTCTGTCTCTTTCTGTTAAACTTGGGTTTGGCAACTTTTAAAACCCTCCTCTTTGATTCTAAAACTAGGTCCTAAGAGAACCTGTGAGACAAGCTGTCAAACAATAGCTGAAAAGTCAGATAAAGTTAAGGAAGCTAAGAGGTGGGTGCTTTTTTGATGCTTCTTGCCTAAAGATAGAAGAAAAGGGGGGAGGGAAGTGCATCTCTCTAAATGGGGGAAATGAAATCCTGCAGAGATTTTAATTGCTTGGAACCCTAAGTCTTGACGGTAGCCGCCTCCTCTAGGTCCTGTACCTACTTGGTATGTTTCGAGAGCAAGTTTCTCAGTGGGGTCACTGTTACAGGGCTGGGCAGGGTGGTTCTTCACTATGGAGTGTAGTAACTATGCCAAATAAATGCCAGTAGCAGCCTCAACTAAATCCCTGTGGCAACCCCAAATACCCACACATTTTCCCAAATGTTTTCTAGGGAAGGACTCAGCAAGTTTTTTCTGTAAAGATCTGGATAGCAAATATTTTGGGCTTTGCCAGAGTATGATCTCTGTCACAACTCAGTGCTGCACTGCAGAATAAAAGCAACCACAGACATGGGGACAAATGGGCATGCCTGTGTTCCAATAAAATTTTATTTACAAAAACTGGTGGCAGACTGGCATTAGCCTGTGGGTTGTCCTTTAAGGAGCCCTGTTCTAGGGGATTGTGTCACTCTATTGGAATTCCTTTTCTGTAAGGAGAAAAGTGGGCAGAGAAATGAGCTGGTTGTCCTTAATAGCACTGGTCACTTCTATGGTGGCTTCCCCATAGAGAGAGAGAAGGAAGTGCTAAAATGAGAGATTTTGTTTTGACTTCCCTCCACCCTGAATTAGGATTCTTCAGAGAGACAGAACCAATAGATGGATAGAGAGATGGATAGATGGGTGGGTGGAAGGATGGATGGATGGATAGACCGATAGATGATAGATAGATAGGTAGGTAAGTAGGTGGATTGATTGACTGATTGATTATGAGGGATTTGCTCACATGATTATGCAGGCTGAGAAGCCCCACGATTTGCCATCAGCAAGCTGGAGACCCCGGAAAGTTCAGTACGAGTCCAAAGTCCTGAGAACCATGAAGCCACTGGTGTAAATCCTAGTCCTAGGGCAGGAGAATATGAGATGAGACATCCCAGCTTAGGCAGTGATGCAGGAAAGGAGTGAATTCCTCCTTCCTCCACCTTTTGTTCTATTCAGGCCCCTAACAGGTTGGATGATGCCCACCGACCTTGGGGCGGGGTGGGGGAGGGTGATCTGCTTTACTGAATGCACCATTCAAGTGCTCATCTCATCCAAGAATACACTCACAGACACACCCAGAGATACTGTGTAACCACATATCTGCACATCAGCTGATGCAGTCAAGCTGACACATAAAACTAACTATCACACTCCCTATACTTATATTTTTTAAATTGAGGCATTATTTACATGCAATACACACATACGATTTACATATAATAAAATATACAGATCTCAAATGATTTTTTGACAGAAATATACCCAGGTGACCATCGTCTCATCCTATAAATAGGACATTTTCCTCCCTTCAAGAAATTATCCCATGCCCCTGGCCAACCCACTGTTCTGATTCCTATACCTAGAGATTAGTTTTGCCTGTTTTTGTACTTTGTGTAGTGGGAGTGTACATTTTATACCTTTTTTTTTTTGCATCGTTTTGACTTTTTATTAAATAAAAGGTGGGTATCAACAATAATATGGGGAAATTTTATCATAAAAGTCATCCTAATCCCATCACCTGAAGAGCACATCCGTTTTCACCATGGTAAATTCTCTTCCAGATCTCACCCATGTGTGCACATATTTTAACATAATTATCTTCAGACTTTCCACACCATTTCCCCTGATTTTTTATTTAATGATACACCAGACACATTTCCCTTGTTTCCATGGAATTACCTTAATAATTGTTTAGTGGTTATCTAAAACTCTAGCCCACTGATGTGCTCAAATGTACCAGAACCCCTTCCTGTCAAGGAAAGAGCCTGTATATCTAGGTACATTTTGAGGAGGCCGACCTCCAGGTCCAAATCCTGGCTGTAAGGCTTGGTTGCTCATCTACAAAGCAAGGGTCATAATTGGACTGACTTCATAGGGTTGTTGTTAGGATTCAATGAGTTCTTTTCTGTCAAACACTCAGAGCAATGCCTGGAACATAATAAGTGCTGTCATTATTGAGCATTTATGCTGTTGTCCAGTTTTTTGTAGATGATGTTATCACAGGTACTTAAGGGCATACAACATTTTACCTTTCACAGAATTCTTCTTAGATAAATTCCCAAGAGGAGAGTTAAAGAGATGGGATATCCAGTGGCCCTTGCTGTGTGCTGTCCAACCTCCTGGTTCCCTTCTCAGCTAAGGGCATCCTCCCCCTCCCCCTCCCCTGCCCCAGATCCTCATCTTTGAGGATCCTTCTCCCTTCCTTCTCCCTGTAAACTATCAGGTTCTCTGGAGAGTGTCTCCAGTTTCCTGAATAAACCCGCCTTTCTTCATTTCCACTCTCCTTACCTCGGCCTTTATCCACCCGTGAGGATAAAAGGGCCCTGTAGATGATCCCCTCATTTTCTCCAGGATCTCCCCAACTATCTTGCCCTGAGGATGAAATTCAATCTCCTCAGCTCGCTCCTTGCCCGAGCCCCAAACCTGGACTTCATCCTCGATGATGCTTCTCTCTCGCCTGGCTGCACCTACTCATCACATCCTATTTCACGTTTGACTAGCTTTATGTCAACTCTTAATGAGATGACAGTGCAAAATTGGAGTTTGGCCCCATTAGGAGTGGTGGGAGGGAAGGAATAGGAAGGGGTCAGAAAGGTAGGATGAAACAAGAAGAGCTAGTGATGTTTCCCTTTGTGAAGTAGACCTTGTAATAACTCTACAGGGCCTTCCATTGGGAAAAAAGGGAGCATGTGAACACCCCGAGGGCACAGTTGTCTGGGATTCTTCTCCTTGGGAGCCTGGTTCTACTGAACATCAGAGGGGTTCTCCAGCACACACAGAAGCTTCTCACAGGGAAATAGATGGAAGGCCAGTGATATTTCCTGACTATGTTCGGAACAAGGAATTTATGCTGTGGGAGATGCAATGTAATCCTCTCAATAAATCAGTCAGTGGAACAGTAAGGTTATTGGAGTTTGTGGTGGGCTCGCCTTAGGCTTATCCGTAACGGGATGGCAATGTAGAAACCTGACTCCTATCCTCAAAGACTTTATGGTTTAGGTGGGAAGACAGGATATGCAGCAGAGGAAAATATAAAATTATAGGTAATTTTATGTGATTGCTGAAGAAGAGAAAGACATGACAGAGCCTCGTAGAGATGGCAAAGAGCAGGTGGGTTTCGGCAGATGCAGAGAATGGGGCAGGCAGCTCAGGAGAGGGTTATACCACTAGCAGAGGGATGCAGGTGGAGTGAGCCTGGGACATTTGAGGCTCAATGAGGATAACTTCCTGAGGATATCTGAGAGAGGGTGCACATTGGCAAGAGCTGGTAAACCACATTGGAAGGGAAGTATATGCTGGGATTGGAGAGTGTTCACACTCAACGAAAGAACTTCTGTGCCCTGCGGCAGGATGTTGGGCTTTTTAAAAGGACTCGGCAGAGACTAGAGAGAGACAGCCCAGGACGCAACACCAAGACTTCCTGGCTCTGAGCTTCTGAAGAGGTCATTCCCTCTACCCCTGCCAGGAGGGTGGGAAAAGAAGCCACACTGCCTTGGTTGGTAGTGTGGGGGTAATCTAATAATTGATGTGTAGGGGTGTTGGGAACCTCCCTTCCCAGGTGCTCCAAACATCATATTGGGAGAGTAGCCTTTGGCCACCCTGGGGTCACTTCTAGGGCTACAACCTGGATCTCTGTTGTTTGTCCGTAATTTGCATTTGCCCTGTGAGAGAGGAGGAATGACTGAGTCTTCAACCCAACTTTTGATTTTGTTAACTGCTGTCCTTATCAGAGATACTTGGTGCAAGAAAAGCATTTTTTTAAGAGAGCAAATCTCCCCCTTCACAAGAGCAAACATAAGCCTTGTTTACCAAGCTGTCAGCTTTATCAGTGAGTGTGAGACACACACACAAACCCCACTCATCCTGAGAATGATGTTGTCAATGAGAGTCAAATGCTTTTTGTTTCACCACCCATCTCCAAAATTACAACAAAAATTATAAAGGAACAATTATAAGAGGTTCCAGAAGCAGGTCAGATCTGTGAAAAACCCCCATCCCATTTTACCCCTATAGGGAGGGCTTTCCTATGTCCCAGGAATGGAGAAGCCCCTTTCAAGACATCTCCCCCCATCCAGCACACATGGCAGAGGGCTGTCAGCCAGTGCTGCTCCCCTTCCGGCTGATTCTCAGGTGACACACAAGCAGTCCATGCTAGCCAAAAGTTTGAGAGTCCTGGAGGCCTTGTGCACAAATCCTTCCCCCCTCTCCCCTCTCTCACACAACATGAAGTAAGAAGGCCTAACTGTGTAAGGAGGATTCATCAGAATCTCTAATTAAATACATGGCAGCTGGTGAATTAAAGCGTTTGTCTTAGCTTTGCCACCCTCTAATACCTTATAATCCTGAGAGTCCAAAGTATGAATTAATTATAATTTCTAAGAACCCAGGGAGCCAGCAGCATTGAGGAAGGAGGAGTAGAGAAGGAGAAACTAGGAATGGTGATGATAAATGCTTATGAAAAAGGGACAGAGCCATCACTGTTATTATTTAGAAGAAGCCACCTTATTGAATTTGTGAGCCTGCATATTTGTATGTTTTGCATGAGTGTGTGTGTGTGCGCGCGCGTGTGTGTGCATGCACATGTGGGTATATTCAGGGTCAAGCTTCAAGCTCTTACTATTGGGCATTTAGCAATATCAGTGTTTAATCAGTTGTAGTAGTAGCAGCAGCAGTACTTTACCAGCTACTGAGAGGTTGTTGTTTCCCTACCATATCTTAAGACCCATGACTGTATGTTGTCATGACTATATGTTGACAGAGTTAGTATCACTCTTTTACCGATGAGATGAAGCTCAGGGAGGATAACTCATCTTCCCAAAGTCTCCCACAGCTCACAAGTGCCAGAGCCAGTGCTCAGATCCAGGCTGACCTGATCCCAGAACCCCTTCCCTAACCACGAGGGCAGCCTTCCTGAATTTACTGTGTGCCAGGCCTCTTGCTGGGTACCCAGAGTATAGGATTTATTAAGACATGATTCTTACCCTTAAGGAAAGGGCCTACCTTTCAGTGGGATGTGCTGGCTAAGACAATGTGTGCTCCTGTAACAGACAAACCTCCATATCCCAGGGGCTTAATACAGGAAAGGTTTATTTCTCCTTTGTGCATTGTGTGACCATGCACACAGAGTAGGCACAGTGCCTTTGTAGTTTATTCAGGACCCAGGTTCCTACTGCTCTGTGACTCTTCCATCTTCTCCTTCTGGCCTCCAAGGGAAAAGAGGGTGAGGGTCTCGTGGAGAATGTGTACCCACCAGGCCTGGGAGTAGTGAGCAGTCCTTCCCCTCATGCTCTGTCCAGTGTAACTCAGTGATGGGGCCATGCCTAGTTGCAGGAAGCTGGGAAATGGACCTACCTGTGTTCCCAGGAAGGAGGGTGTGTGGGGGTATATAGGAAAGTCTTGTAAGTGGGAGAAATCCCTGTATTTTCCAATGTCAAATTTACAGAGACCGTACAGAGAAGGACGGGACTATACAAATAGCTTTATTTTTGTCTCTTTCCCCTCTAGAAGTAGTAAGGTCAGTCTTTAAAAAAAAAAGGATGATGAAAAGAAAATGACTCATAATGCTAAAGAATAAAACACATGCAGTGAAAGGAACATTGCCCTTGGTGTTGCCAGGGGTTTGGGTTCACATCCTGGCCCTACCAGGGGAAAACATTTCCTACCCTCACCACGCCTCATCTCCCTCTGTGAGAGAATGAAGACAAAGCACCTACTGCATGGGGGCTGCTGTGACAATGAAAAGAGGCAGAAAAGGTGCACTGAGTGCCCGGCACATGATGAGTGCCCAACATCTCCATTTTCCTTTCTGCGGCAGCGGGAGGCTGTGCCACAGTCTCTGTAGCTGCTCTCAGATTCCTGTGCTACTTTGGGGGAAGTAGATGTTGGGTCTTTCTCTCAATTTCTTACATAGCAAGTCAGCTAAATCATCAAAAAGCTCATGCTTAACAGATGAACCTATTTACAAAACAGAAATGGAGTCACAGATGTAGAAAACAAACTTATGGTTACCAAGGAGGACAGATGCATGGATAAACCGGGAGATAGAGACTGACATATACACACTACTATGTATAAAATAGGTAACTAATAAGAACCTACTATGTAGCACAGTGGACTCTATTCAATACTCTGTAATGACCTATATGGGAATAGAATCTAAACAAGAGTGGGAAAAAATAGCTCATGCTTAAAGGCTCACCAAACTATACAAGCAACTATTTCCTTTTCAAATTCTCTATTGCCCTAAAAATTATCTAGCTCTACCTAATTAAAAGAAAATGATCAGGAGATTGCTAGTATTATTATCATTATTATTATTATATATTTTGGGGGGCTGTGCCATGTGGCTTTCAGGGATCTTAGTTCCCCAACCGGGGATTGAATGTGTGCCCCCCGGCAGTGGAAACGTGGAGTCCTAACCACTGGACCGCCAGGGAATTCCTCATAATTATATTATTTTAACAGACATCATCTGTTGAGTGATGGCTCACCAGGAGGCACTGTTTTGAGACTTTAACATGCAATATCTCTAACCCTCACAGCACACCTACACAGTCTGGGTCCTTTTATTATCCCCATTCAGATATTAGCCAAGAGCTCTGAACTTTGGTCTGTCTTGTTCACAGCTCTACTTTCAGCACCTAGGACAGTGCCTGACATGCAGCTGGCACTCAGAAGTTTGTGGGCGGAGGGGATAATTCTCCCATTTCCAGGAACAGTGAGGCTTAGCAAGGTTATATGACTTGCCCACAGTCACATGGCAGTGTGTATTAGAGCTGATCCAAAGCCAGATCTCTCTGGCCCCAGACTACATTTTGCAGAGTAGAAAAAGTTAGCCAAAGCAGAGGTTGGCCCTTATGTATTCAAAAGCAAGTGATCCTACCACCCTATGAAATGTTTGATACATCTAAATGCCCTTTGCTTGATTTACACTTAAAGGGACTTTGTTCTCTGGAAATAAAGAGGTAGGGAAAATCACGATTGCTGCTGTGGCCCAAATGGTTACTTTGAAAATAACCAGAAAGGTGACTGAGCCCACCATCTGGATTTCTTGGGGTTGCCTCTGGGGCTTGGAGGTTCCCAGGATGCCAGGGACTTTCATGATGACCTTGACAGGGCTCTGTCCTCATGGAGCCTGTTTCCTCTTCTGTGAAACCAGCAACTTAGAAGAGATGATTTCTGAATCCCTCACAATTGGTTATCTTAGACAAGTGATTTAGAATCTTGGGACCTTGGTCTCAGGGTCTGTGAAAGAGACCATGGGACAAGACCATTCTTGAAGAAATGGTGTCGTGTGTAATCTGGGTACAGAGCAGCTTTTCTGTAAATGGTCACCACGGTCACTATTCCTGCTCTAACCCTCTGTAATCCTTTCGTAAGTTCTTTTGAATATACTGGAGAGACAACACTACAGCTTATATACCTCACGTTTTCTAAACCTCAGGCTATGTCCTCCATGAACCCCTCTCTATGGGGCTGACCTCAGTTTTCTCTGACTTTGTGATTCATCCTCTGAGAAGAGCTTAGAAGGACCAGTGTCCCAGTCCTGGTGTGGCCCTCTGTGCTGACTGTCCCCTCCGGCCACCCTTGCTGGCCAGAGACAGCCCCCACTGATCTCACTTCTTGCCGGCTGGCCTCCAAAAGTCAGCTTAACTGTGTCTGTTTCTGTCTTTTCTTGTTTTGTCAACATGCCATTGAAAAGGAAATGCAAACCTGAGCCTTGATTAGACATCTCCCTTGATGCGGATTTACCTGATTTTCTCTTCAGCACGGTGTAGGTGCTGGGGCACAAGCTTCTTGCCATTGAAAAGTCCTGGAGCTGATGTGGCACTGGCCAGAGTCCTGAAAAGGGCTTTCTGGGAAGAGGTGGGGTGTCCCCCACCCCTCTCCACCCCTGACTTTCCCACCTGTTAGCTATTCAAGAGCAGTGCTCTGGGCTGAAACGCAACCAGGAACTTGGCAAATTGCGAGGAAGCTGGGAGGGTCCTAGACCTTCTCACCAGGAAGGTGCTCCAGGGCTGTTCTAGGTTTGGAGGGAGCCTATATCTGTGTGTGCACATGCGCACGCGCGCACACACACACACACACACACACACACACTCAAAAACTTCCTGGGAGGCTGGAATCTAGGAATCTAGCTCCGATCCTCATACTAAATCGTAACATTGAGTGAGCCAGTGTCTCTCAGCTTTAGTTCCTCATATCATGGGTAAGATCATAAAACTGTGGGGTCTTGATCAAACCTCTTATTTTCTCTGAACCTCACTTCTCATATATGTGATCATTTGTAGTTAAAGGAATGGGCATTATAAGTCTCAACCTTGACATCCAAATCGGTGTGTAGTCTTGGGCATATGATTCAGTCTCTCTGGGCTTCAGTTTCTGTATCTGTAAAACAAGAGCAGTAACAATCCCCACCTTGTGGCATTATTGTGAGTGTGGCATGAAAATGGACAAACACTTAAGGAATGGTTCCTCTTCCCCTTTCTTTTTCTTTCTCTTCCTCCTCCTTCTCTTCCATCTTTGCCTTTACCTCGTTCTTCCTTCTATCCTTTCTCCACTTCCAACATCATTATCATCATCGGCATCATCGCACTATGAGGCCAAATTCAATTACATCCCTGAAAGTGCTTTGTCATCTGTAAAACATTTTTAAGCATACCAACATAACTATGGTATTATAGGTAGACTCACCTTATGTGAAACTCGATGTCAGCGTGTGTGTGTGTTCAGCATCTTAGATTTGCTCAGTGGTGGAGTATGGCTGCTGGGCAGGTCAGATGCTGTGTGTCAAGGCATGTGGTGAGTGAAATGAGTTTGCCCATGGATGGGGGGTCCAGCCGGAGGGGTTGGGTGGCCCAGCGAGGGGGGAACCAACCAGAACACCTCAATGATGGCTTAAGAAACTTACAAATAAGGCTGAGGTTCTTACTGTTTAATTTCAAGTGACTGAACATTAACATTTAATTAACTCCTGACTGCTAAACCAATATTAAATCTTGGCAGAGGCTGGTGCCGTCTCTTAAATATTAGCAGCCAAGAGGTGGTGGTCCTGTCATGGCGACTTACAGTGAGATGGAAGCTCACCCGGCAAGTGGGATCCCAATCTACACACTCCCTGTGCGTTTCTTAGACACATATCCATTCTCATCTATCTGGTTCTTGGAATGAGAAGGGGAATCACATGTAAACCAGTACACCTTGCTTCAGATTCCCTCTCCCTCTCCCTACTGGACTGACTACTGGCCAGCTTACTCATATGATCTGATCTCAGGGTCTCACCTGGAGAATGGGAAAAGCCATCCCTACCTTGTTGTGTGGTTTCTACAGATCAGTAGCAATAGATGGGAAACATCTAACAAAAGACCATGCAGCCCAAGCAGACCATGCAGTCCATGCTATGGGCTACATGTTTGTGAAATCTCCCTCAAAGTTGAATGTTGAAACCCTAAACCCCAATGGGATGGTATTAGGAGGCGGGGCCTTTAGGGGATAATTAGGTTTAGATGAGATCATGAGAATGGAGCCAATGGAATTAATGGAGGCAGTGATGGAATTAATATGCTTACAAGAAGAAAAAGAGACTAGAGTGTCCCCCCGCCTGCATCCCCCTCCTCCACCACCTTGTGAGGACACAGCAACAAGATGGCCATCTGCAAACCAGGAAGCCTTCAGGCCCTCACCAAATGCTGAGTCTGACAGCACCTTGATCTTGGACTTCCAGCTTCCAGAACTGTGAGAAATAAATGTTTGTTCTTTAAGACACAGTCTATGATGTTTTTGTCACAGTGGCCCAAATGCATAGAGACACCCGTAAATGTCAAGACATGATTCTGCTTCCGCTTCACTTTCCTCCTCCCTCTTTCTCTCTTTACTGTGCCCAGATACACTGGGCTTCTCACTTTCTGTTAAGGACCAAGATCTGTTCTACCTTGTGGTCTTCAGTGTGTTGTTTCCTTAGCCTGGAATTCTTTTTCCTCCCAATCCCTTGGCCATTTCTCTTGCAAGTCTCAGCTCAAATACCATTCCTTCAAGAAGCCTCCTCTAGCCTCTTTAGATAGATCAGTTTTTCCCCATCGTATATGCCCATGTCTCCCTCATTACCTCTGACTTTAAGCCTGGAAGATATATGATTCCGTTCTTCCCTTCTGCTTGTGTCCAAGGGAAAGCATCTTCTTCCTTTCATTGCCTCCCAAAGCCATTAGGGCCTCACAATATCCCTCATCCTCTAGTGAGTCAGTTGTCTTGCTTACTGTACTAGTGACATTTCTGACAATACTCACCACTTACATCTATAATCCCCCTTTTCAGAAGATCAACTCGAGGATGGGTGAGGACTTAGAGGGGTGGGATAGGAAGAGTGAGAGGGAGTCGCGGGAGGGAAGGGATATGGGGATATATGTATAAATACTGCTGATTCACTTTGTTGTACAGCAAAAACTGGCGCAACAGTGTAAAGCAATTATATCCCAATAAAGAGCTTAAAAAAAATAATCCCCCTTTTCAGACTTTGGCACTGCACTTGGTTTTTCATATTTGCCTAGGGCTTAGCAAGGCATTCTAGAGGGTCGTAAGCGGGTACTGCAGTTCAGCTCTCAGATTTGGGGGTAAAAGTTAGCTCTTTGTGAAGACGTGGTTGGGCCTTGGTAAGCTATTATGGATGGTCATCATCTGCTCACAGGCTGGGGTCAGGAACGGTGAACCCCATCATCAAGGGACCCGCCTGCCTCTGGAGGTGGATTGTGAAATGCAAAGATTTGGATCTGGAGGGAAGTAGATGCAGCCCACATGGGGTGGATTCCAGAACATGGGAAATGCAAATTTGTCAGGGGAGCGAGGCCAAGAATAAGGAATTAGGGTTGTGTTGGTCAATCCAACATGAGAATGAGTGTCCATGTTGACTGTGTGTCCATTTCCTTGTAGGTCCTGGGACAGTGGAAGAATATGGGATGTGATCAGTGGCTTCAAAGGGTATCATAGGGGGTCAGAGAGAGGAAGAGGAGGGATGGTGCTGTCACAGATTAGATTTCAAAGATGAACTAGAATAGGCTAGAGAGGATGATCCTATCCCAGAGATGATAAGGCCAGTGATGGTGGGGGGTGGTGATGATGACGGTAACGATGATGATAATGATGAGGATGAGGATAAGGAGGAGGAGGTTGGAGATGATGATGGTGATGAGGAGGAGGAGGAGGAGGATGAGCATGATGATGATGAAATGATGAGTGATGATGGTGATGAGGAGGAGGAGGAGGAGGATGAGGAGGAGGAGGATGAGGATGTTGATGTTGATGATAAGCATGGTAATGATGGTGAGGAGAAGGATGAGGATAATGATGAAGATGATGATGAGGAGGAGGATGACAGTGAGGATGATGATGAGGAGGAGGAGGATGATGATGGCAGTAGCAGTTAACCTTTCATGAACACAAATTATGCTCCAGCTACTGTGCTGACTATTTTACTTATCAACACATTTAATACTTTTACTCTGTAAAGGAGGCACTTAACCCCATTTTACAGATGAAGAAACTGAGGCACAGAGAGGTTAAATAACTTGTTATGGTCATCCAGCTAGCAAGAGACAATGCCAAGATTCAAACCCAGCTCTGTCTGACTCCAGACCTGGTAGGCTCCAGCTCTGTTATCTGTTGCTTCTTGTTTCAGATTAACCTCTGTGTGACCCTCTCATAATTCATCAATTCATCATCATTTGTTCATCAGTTAGTCATTCAACAACTATTTATTGAGCATCAACTATGTGTTAAGTACTGTGCAAGGTTTCTGCCCTTTTGGAGCTTATAGTCTTGCTGGGTATGGGTGGAGAGTGCAAAAGACAATTAAACACATACATAAAATTCCTATAAAAGATTGCAGAGTGCCATGAAGAAAATTAAACAGGGCTTTGTGATAACTGATTGAGGGGAATGGTGGGGTCACCTTTATGAAGGGGGTTTGGAGGGCACCCTGTAGCACTGACATTTACACTGAGACCTGAAGAGTAAGAGGAACCAGTCTGCAAGAAGCCTGTGAAAGCACATTCTCATGTCCCATCTCTCTTGATGTCCTTTTGGGTCTCTGGGGGTAAAAGCCATATGTTGGGTTCTCATCAGTGGTGTAGCATTCCAGGACATCTTTGGGGTGGGCAGTCTCAGAAAGGTGGCTGTGTGCATCCTCTTTGTGGGACCCTCTTGCAAGCGCTCCTGAGAAGTTACTCCCTGCTGCTCCGTTTCTGCCCTTGTTGTAACTGAGGACATATTTGTGTTGTCTTGGTCACATTTGGCTTCCAAACCCTTGTCTAGATGGCTCCCCAGGGTGGCTCGACTCTGGGTTGCTGGGGACCAATTATGAAGCTGTCCTCTTCCCTTATTCACTGCTGAGCACAGCCATAAGCTGATGCAGAAAATCCTAAATCCAGTTAAGTGTTATTTGCTTGAAATATTTGAAAGAGCCAGCTTGGCCCATCTTCAAATATTTTGTTAGCTAATCAAAGCCAGATTGCGGTCAGAGGCCATATCTAAATTTATTAGGAAAATTAATAGACCATTTAGATTTTATTGGAATTAAGCTAAAATACGATAAGCAGTCACACCAGCAGATAGTCATTAATTATTACACTGACCTGCATGATGGGCTCATAATGAAATATTGACTTCTAGGTAAGTCATGAGGCCTTAGGACAAGCAGGACAATGACTAGAAAGGTGTCCTCACTCCATCTGCTTGAGGTTAATTGGATGGGACATGGTAGGAGAGGCTTTCAGTAAATACGCACCATTTACTCTTTCAAACAGCATTTATTGTGCATCTACTGCGTGCTAGGCCCTGGGAATATATAGTGCAGACAGCCTGGGTTTGAATCCTGGTGCCAGAACTTCATAGCTGTGTGACTTTAGACATGTTACTTTACCTCTCTGAATCTGCATTTCCTTATCTGAAAAACAGGGATAAATAGAACTACTAGGGTTGCTCTGAGAAGTCATGGAAACGGTGCACATGACATGCTTATCGTAGTTCCTGCACATAGATGTTGCTATGATTTTAGTTCCCATTAGTAGCAGGATAAAAAGACAGATTTTCCCTCAGAGAATTCAAACAACCTATTACGATACAGCCGAGCCGCCAAACAGAGTTGGTTTACCCCTGCTGTGTGCCACATACATGCTAGGGAAGGACAGAGAAGGCTTTGATGAGAAGATGTTTGGGCTCGGTTTCAACGGGTGAGAGGGTTTGATTCCCATGTGGACCAGAGAGATATGGGGCTTCCAGGTGGATGGCACAGCACAGGCAAAGGCACAGGGGCTTGAATAAGCTGACAGTTGGTGGAACTTTAAATAGTTCAGCATGACGGGACAGCAGCATCTCCACTAGGTTATTATTAGGGCAGCAAGAATTGGAAACTGTGTGATGTGCTCTAATTACTCACCTTTATGCTTTTTTCCATGAAATGTACATGGATCACATACTGCTTCTGAAGATGACTATTCTGTTTACTTACTTATGTTTGCCAAATGTTTCATTTTTCCCAATGGAGTCAGAAGGGAAATCTTATATGTTCCAAGGGTCAGCAATTATGCTCAAGGGGTCTGAGCCGTGAGGCTCCCCCTGGGTACCTGCTCTGTGTGGGCATCGCATACACTCCTTCAGGGTCAGTGTGGGTGTGGCCTGGAGCTACAGACCATTGCCTGAGTCAGAGAGGCCTGGCTTCAGAGCCAGCTCTGCCACTCGCTTCCTATGAGAGCTTGGTAGAGGCTTTCTAGACCTCAGATTCTCCATCTGCAAAAGGGAGGTTTCTAACAACCACCCCATTGGGCTGTAGACAGGATCATTGAAAAAAAATCGAATAAAATATATATATAGCTCTTTGTGTAAGCTTTTAGTACATCTACATATTCAACAAATGTTAGTTCCCAGAATATAATGTGGTATGTTTAATTTTTTTAATTAATTAAAAAATAAGTGGGGGAGGATTGCTATATCTGGGTGTCCATTTCATATACTAAATATACATCTGTCCTCAGAAAATAAATATGAATTTCTCCAAAGATGTATATGCTTGTTCCATTTGCCTATTAAGTATATATGTCTCTTTTATGTATGTGTGTGTGTATAATTATATAAATATATAAGCTCAATATATAAATATATATCCTACTTATGCACTGAGAGACATATGTAAGTAGGAAGAGTAGATATAGAAAACTGTGGAATACGCCAGATTGTTCCAGAAAAAGTGTGACATGTTCTGAGGACAGGAGAGCCAGATTAACCCCACTGGCCACACGTGCTGAGCTGATCTGAGTCTGATGGTGCACTGCTTAGCTTTGCATTTGCCAAAAGTGCTGGGGGGACCTGATCACAGAGCCCATCCTGTTTTTCCTGGGTAACGGTGTCCATTATAACAGGAAGTGAACAGGCAAAAGGAAATGAAGAGCACAGTGTTGTGGGACATCCTGTGACCAGGATGTGATGGACAGGGGGTGGAGGGAGGGGAAGCTTGTGCCTTTGTGTTGAAAACAGGCTCTGCCGCCACACCCCCAAAATGCCCTAAGCTCTGGCCAGGCTGCAGGTGGAGCTAGAGCTGGTTCCTTCCCAGGGCTGTGGCAGGAGCTCCAGGCAGCCAAAAAAAGGGGCCGTTCACCCTGGCCAACTGCTTGTGGAATCAGGGGAAACAGAGCTTGAGAGTGACATATTACCTAGTTTTAGGGTGACTTTGGGACGAATTGGAGGAGAAAAAAATCACTTCTGCTGCTATTGCTGCATCATCATCATCATCATCATCATCATCATCATCATCATCATCATCACTGCCATCGCAGGGAAGACTGACCACAGTTTCTGTCCTCAACGGAGGGACAAACGGGGCCACATGGCAGCCCAGGCAGAGATGGCCTCCTGTGGCTCTTGGTTTTGGCTGCTTGCTGCTGTGACATCCCTTCCCCGGACAAAAGTATAGACAGGCCTCTGCTTGAATGGGTGAAAGAGCAAGGGAGGGAAATTCCAAGGGAAAATGAGTTATTGTTGAAAAATACCTTGCCACATGGGGGCAAATGGGATCTGGCCTTTTAGACTTGGAGTAGACTTACTGGGCGGATAGAGGGGGTCTTCCACACAAGGAACCGTCTGATCACAGGATTGCCAGTTTTGATGAAGACGCACACGAGTTAAAAATAGTCCCTGGTCTGGAGTGCAGAGGGAAGCAGGCCTCCGGGTTCCTGGGCGCATGTGTGACCGAAATGCAGTGGGGCATTTTAATTAGATCCCTTTACCAGAAATCCTGACCTTCTGTGTAGCACATTAATGTATTTCGCTAATTATAAATGCAATTAAAAAGTACTGAAATAAAATTAGGCTGATCTATCTAATTTACATTAAGCACTTTCAAATTATGCAGATTTTAAAGTCTCTCTTCTCTCTCTCTGTCTCTTTTTTTCAATTTAGGTTTCAGGGTAAAATTGTCTGCATTAAAACAGCTGGAAAACAACCTTGTAGGAAAACAAATTTCTTTTCTGTGATTATTCTCAGTGTGCGAGTTAATTTTCGAGGCAGTAATATACTTAGCTGGCATCGAGCAGTGACTCATAAAGCCGAAGACATATGTGTCTGGATGCAGGCGCGGGAACAGGGTCCGTGGGGGAATTGAGCGTGGTTTGGTTACTTTGGGAATAAGGTTGAAAGGCTAACTAGGCAAAAAAATACTGACGTGATGGTCGCTAAACAGTTGAGATTTACAAAGAGTGAGATGTAATGGCAGGCATGATGTGCAGTTGATAGAAATGAACCATCTGGTGGGTTTATCCAACAGCACAGGATTTTTTTTTTACCCCCTCTATGCTGACAGGCGAAGAGAGTGATCCGGGTGATGAAATTACTGCCCAACATTATTAAGAATCAGGACGTTCAATTTTGCTGGCGATGGAAGTTACGTATGCAGAGCAGCTATATATTAGGTGGGGAAATGGAGCATAAAGGAGAGTGAATGGTTACATTGGACACTCTCTCCCCAACGGCTGGCCATGTGTGCTTTTCTGCCGTGGCTGGAGAGAGAACCGCCTTTCAGCCTGGGTCTGCTAGAGGCTGTGTTCACCCGTGGAGGAGACCTTGACAGGGCCTCTTTACAGATTAAATCTGATCCGCACTTTCCCTGGAAGCAGAGGTGTAATAAGGTCTTCTCCAGAGTTGCATATAAGCTCCTTAAAATGTTCCTGGTGTGGTGTAACTCTCCTTTGCACAGTGCACTCAATTTTATTTGCAGCCCAAACTTTGCCCTTTTAGCTCCCCATCAAAAGGAGGCCTGAAATAATTCTCCAAATTGGAGCTGTTGAGTCTGAGCAAGGAGAAGATTTGGAAAGCCCTTTCTCCTCTTTTCTTTCCCCCCTTTTTGATGCTAAAGGAGGCTTTCTACTTCAGATTCAGGAAGCAGTCTTGCCTACTCTGACATGGAAGCCAGAGTGGATGCTGGTTTTCCATCATTTTCCCTAAAAGATGGTTGAACTGTAAGGCATCAGACAAGTGTTGGAGAAAAGGGTCCTTGTGTTCAGAGATCTTCCAGCTCTGGGGGGGGCTCACTAGGGTAAAGTGATTCTTTGCCCCTCCATTCTCCAAGCCTCTGCCACCATAAATTCAAGCAGGAAGTACTATTGATGAAACTACTCATCAATCCATGAAGAGAAAGTATTAAAATCTTTCTCTTCAGGAGAAGAAAGTCTGGACCCATGTGGATGGCCAGATGCTAAATTGGAGCTAAACCTTGCAGGTTTCTCTTTTATGAGGACCCAGCCATTGGAAAGACTTGATTATATAGGAATACAGTCACAGTTTCCCCCTACCCAAAAAAAAAAAAAAAAAAAAAAGGCAATACAAAAAACTTACCTGCTATGTTTTCATTTCCATTCTGCAATCCTCCCTGGCCACCTTGGTATCAAGCAAAGTGCCCATCACCCTTTTGGCTCCAAGCTTGGTCCTTCTCTGATAGACAGCTCCAAGGAATAATTTGTCCTATGTTAGGTTCCTCTTTCTTCTGACTTTGGGAGGGATGCTGGATGAGTGGCATGGAAGTATTAGGTGCTTTGGAAACAACACCCCTGAATTCTAATCCCAGCTCTTGCCAGCCCCAGCTGTGTGGTCTTAAGCAAGTTGTTTAACTTCCCCCAGCTTTAGTTTCTTCGTCTGTTTTTGAGACCAATACCACTTTCCTTGTAAGGTTGCAGTAAGCATTAAAATGACATCATGAACATGGAGCACATGCATGACACCTGACATTCATTCTTCTACTGAACAAATGGTCATGGAGAATCTGCTCTGTGCCTGGCACTGCGTGCTCAGCCCTGATGTTTTAGGGTTAATGAGTGCCCACCATGTGTGCCTCTGCCCTGGAAAGGCCTGATGGGCATTCATTAAACACTTGATGAAACAGGGCTGAATTAAGAAAATGATGGAATTCTACAAATAGTTATTGAGCTCCCACTGTATTTAAGATACCATATTAGGTACAGAAGGGATATGGCAAGTTGGATAGGATGTGTTACTTCTCTCCAGGACCTCATGTTTCACCATGATTACGTTGCTTCATTTAGGTATTTCAAGACTTCAGAAGACATATAATTCTCTTTCTTGGTCTTCTGTCTTACCTCTTACAATTCCCACCAGTGATCAAACTCCCATACCTTTGCATATGCTGCCTTCTTTGCCTGAAACGACCTTGACCATCCCAACTCATCCAACTCATGCCCTTCTCTGCTTGTCAAACTGCTGCTCATATTTCAAAACCCAGCACTGGAATTTCCTCTGGGAAGTCCTGCCCTAGCACTGCAGATGGTCTGCTGCTATATTCATTTTTTCTGGGGCCTTTTACCCAGGTACATGTCTGTTTCCTTCTCTATACTGAGAGCTCCTTAAGGTCAAGAATGCACATCTAATTCATCTTGGTATCCTTCATGACTACCATATTGTCTGGAATTGAGTAATTGCTCAGTTAATGCCAGTTGACTGAATAAATAAATTCATGAATGGATTGTTGGATGGATGGAGGGAGAGAGAGAGGACAAACATTCATACATGAATGGGTGGAGGGATGGTTGGTTGGATGGATGGATGGATGGATGGAAGGATGGATGGAGGAAGTGAGAGAGAAAGAGGCATGCAAACATTCACACATGAATGCATGGATAGATGGATGGATGGACAAACAAATGAAACAATACACAAGTGAATGCCTATACTTGGTTTAATGGTGGCTGTGATCACGTCTTTGTAATCCCAAATGGCTTTAGTTAGTGAAACAACAAAGCAGAGCTATTCTGTTCTGATAGGGTTTGAACCCTGAGGATAATTTTGTAGGGAGTTTCCAGGGCATTTCATGAGCTAATAAATCTGAGGACAAATGAACATGTCAACATGCTGTGGACCCCAAGTATGAATTGCATTCCACCCAGTCCAGGGGAGCCTGCCCACTGCGTGCTATATCATCCCTCCCACCCTGCTCCACCCTCCCTTCCACTCCATGTGTGCTGTGGTAGCCAAGTTCTATTTAATTATGGTGACCTTTCAGCAAGCTGGGCCTGGACACCAGGGTTTTCTCTGTAGCCACGGCTGCTGCTGCCCTCGCTTTCTGCCAAGCTCACCTCCCATACAAGCATACTTAGCAGGTGTTTTCCCCACATTAATAATCAGAATTGACACATTCTAAATGAGGGCTTCCTTGTCGTGCAGGGCAGCACTGATGGATGTGTGGGGGAATTGACGGCCCCAGAGAAATGTTTTTGCCATTACCAGCATTTCTCTGACAGGTTTTTAATAGTCCCACTAAAACTGCAGTATATTGGAAAATTTTGTAGATAAAGTGTGAAAGGGCTCCTCTGACTCGGAGGCTCTGGGGTGGAAAAATACAGTTTGGGGAACACTGAGTTCCTCAAAAAATGGTGCTCTTATAAGAAGCTGATCTGGTGTTGGGTTGGCCTGAAAGCTGGAGAAGGAACAACAGCCAAGAGTCTTTGAGGAGACCTAGGTTACAGGTGGCCTTGAGCAATGATTCCTGTGAACTGTGGATGAAGTACATTTGAAGCCCAGGAATTTAAATCCTAGATTAGAGAGGGCGGGATTGAATGCATTCACTCATTCATTTATCTATTCAATAAGCACTTATTCACTTCTGACTCATGGGTCACAAATGTAAATTAGACACCATACGTTGAAAATTCTATTAGCTAATTTATGGCCTTGGGCTATTTATGCAGATTTGAGGTCCAATGCAGACTTTCTCATCTCCAGTAGGAAACTAATAATGCCTATTCTTTAGAATTGCATTTGAGGGTTAGGAATCAAATAAGGTAGATTCTGTATGGGTCATGGTCCCTGCCAGAAACAGATGATGTGTACTAATGGGAGAGTTGAGGGGAGTTTATTATGGGGATTGCTTACGAGAGAGGGGGCAGGGTTAAGGGAAACAGGTGAGGGAAGATGCAGCTCCCCAGAGCTAGCAACAGTGGGGAGCTGTTGTTGCCCCTAGGCCTCAAAGGGCCAGGGAAAGGGGGGTTCCTGGAATCCAGATGTTGCCTGACACAGCTGTGATCTTCAGGAGAGGGTCAAGTCATTGCCAGCCCACATTCCAGCAGCGAGGGAGTCAGGAGGACAGATACTCCCATCTCCCTTTCCTCCCACCCTGTGCTGTCCTGGTGATGTCTCCCTTTGGCCAAACTCCACGGAGAAGGGGACTCATCACTACAGTCCATAAAGGCAAACCTTCCAGGGCACAGAGCAGGGTGGAGAGTGGCTGCAGGGGTGCAAATGAGGGACATCCATCCAGCACATATACCAGCACAGCTGGACTCCCAGTGAGTCAATATACTGTGGGTGTAAGGCACTAACATCCCCGTGATGGTAAGGGGATGGCCAGTATTATTATTTCCACTTGACCCTGAGGCTTAGGAAGATAGGATGGTCCCCACGTCTTTGCTGGCAGAACCGACTCCCCCATTATCTCACATTGTCTCATTTCCTCTTATTCTTCCGTGGCCACCAGAGGTGGGGCAGCAGGTGGCAAGTGTGCTTTGCTTTCCAGGGGTTGAAATGAGGCCCTGAGAGTGAAAGAAGCTGTCCACATTTCATTAGGAAATCAGGTCCTTTCTAGGGACTGCAGTTGGTGGGAGAGATGGGATCTGAAAGCTAAACAAACCCAGTGATGCCCTGGGATAAGCTTGCCTAATTAGCAGAGGCGGCTGCCGGATCACTGACTCTCTCCGCCTGGCTCAGCCCTCCTGGAGCTGACACGTTGGGGGGCCCTTCTTACTCCTTAGCCCACTGATCCTCCCAAAGGCTCTTTCTAAGCCTCTCAGAGCCACTTTCCCAAGCAGTCAACCTTTCTAACAGGAGGGGCAAGACCCTCAGGAAAAGATGGGATGGCCTGATAGAGAAATGTCTTTGCAAGACCTCAGGTGGAAACTAATGTTGCCCCCTGACAACCCTACCAGCACAGGCTGAGCCTGGCCCAGTGTGAATGGTAGGCACCCAGCTGTTGTTATCAGACATCTGGGTTCAAATCCTGATTCCTTTGTTCATTCACTGTATGAAGGCATTGCTACTTAACTGCACTGAGCCTCCTTTTTCTCCCATGAAATGCAGTGACTGAACTGACCTCCATCAGTGTCGTGGGCCTTTCCCTTCACTGGGCCTGTGGATCTCCATTGCATCTCCTCCGGTCCTCAGTTTAGAGCTCCAACCATTTCAGCACCTCTCCTGGCATTTCTGACATCATTTTGCAGCATCCTTGTGAGCTGGCTCCTCCAGGGTCATCTCTGAAGGCTGCCTGGCTGAGAAAGGTGGAGCTGGGTTTTTGGACTAATTTCACTTCCTATTAAAATGGGTCATTACTGAGCACATTTGCACAACCAGGAAATCAATGGGGGTGCAAACCCGTTTGCTAATAGAACTCCTTAGTGTCCTTTTATAACTTAATTGTGTAGGTAGCCACAGAAGTGTAGAAACAGGGATGGAACAAAGTTGAGGATGGGGCTTCTGAACAATGGGGTTTCTAGAAATTCTGGCTTCTGTAGGGGAGGGAGCTGGGAAGAAGTTGAGGGTCTAGATTAGTGCTTCTCAGACTTGAACAAGAGCGGGAGTCACCTGGGAATCTTGTTACTGTGCAGGCTTGTTTAGTTGGTCTGGGGTGGGGCCAGAGATTTGCATTTCTATCAAGCTTCTGGGAGGTGCCAGTGTTGCTGGTTTGGCTCACACATTGAGCAACAAGGAGCTGAACCCCTAAGCATTTCCTGGAGTCACATCTGCCTGAGACAGCACAACTGATAGAGAACATTCCACATCATATACCTTATTTGGATGTCGTATCTGGGATTTTCCCATCCTTTTCTTTTAGTATCCTCTTCCTTCCTTGCTGTGGCTCCTGAATACCTATCAGCCTTGCTGGTTCTACACCCGTATCCTCACAGGGCGTTACGGGCTGAGTCATGTCCCCCCTAAAATTCAAATGTTAAAGTCCTAGCCCTTAATACCTTGGCACGTGACTGTATTTGGAGATGGCATCTTTAAAGAAGTAATGAAGTTGGAATGCAGTCATTGAAGTAGACCCCAGTCCAATCCTGGAACTCTTAAACAGCTACACTCTTCTCCCTTCTGTATGATCAGACCTCAAAAGCAGGGTCTCCATGAAATAAACGTACATTTCCATCCCCCTTGGGACTGAAACCTCATAGTTAACTCTTTAATACTTAACCTCACCCCTGGTATCTCCCCTCTGAGTCATGGGTGTGTTTGCAAAGGGTGGTAATCCCCCCAGATCAGGTTGCCCTCAGCTGGGAGTCTCCTCCTTAAAAAAAAAGGACTGGGATTAACAGATACACACCACTGTATATAAAATAGATAAACAAGGGTTTGCTGTATAGCACAGGGAACTATAGTCAATCTCTTGTAATAACATATAATGGAAGAGAAGCTGAAAAAGAATATATATACACATATATAATGTATATATATACACACACATATATCTGAATTACTTCACTGTACACATGTACAATATCGTGAAACTAACATGATATTGTAAATCAACTATAGTTCAATAAAAAAAATTGTTGAGGTCTAGCACCCAGAAAACTGCACATATTTAGAGTAAAATCTGATGTGTTGACATTGCCTGTAGCATTAAAACCATCATCGCGATCAAGACAATGAAAATACCCATCATGGGACTTCCCTGGTAGCGCTAGTAGTTAAGAATATGCCTGCTAATGCAGGGGACACGGGTTTGATCCCTGGTCCGGGAGGATCCCACGTGCTGTGGAGCAACTAAGCCCATGCACCAAAACTGTTGAGCCCTTGTGCCACAACTACTGAAGCCTGCACACGTAGAGCCGGTGCTATGCAATAAGAGAAGCCATCGCAATGAGAAGCCCTTGCACTGCAATGAAGAGTAGCCCCCCTCTCTGCAACTAGAGAAAGCCTGCGTGCAGGAACAGCACCTAACACAGCCAATACATACATACATACATACATACATACATACATACATAAATTTATAAAAAAAAAAAGAAAGAAAATACCCATCACTACCTGAGCCCAACCTCCCTAGGCAACCAAAGATCTGCTTTTTGAATATGTAGATTGGTTTGTATTTCCTAGAATTTTACATAAATGGAATCATATAGTATATACTGGTTATGTATAGAGATATAATTGACAGACTGTAATATTCACCTAGTATTCATGTAGGATGCAATAATTTTTAGTAAATTTGTAAAGTTGTGCAACCATCACCACAGTCCAGTTTTAGAACTTCCCCCTCACCCCCAAGATACTCCTTTTGCAGTCAGTTCCCACTCCCCCAACTTCTAGCTCCAAACAACTTCTGAATCCTCAGGACACTACTGATCTGTTTTCCATCTCTATGAATGTGCCTTTTGGGGGGGCATTTTATATAAAGTGAATAAAAAGTATACTGTCCTTTGCATCTGGCTTTTTTTTCACTTTCCGTAGTGGTTTTTGGGTTCACCCAGTATTTCATTCTTTGCATTACTGAGTAGAATCCCACTGAATGGATGTACCACATTTTGTTTATCCATTTACTAATTGATGGACAATTGGTTTTTTCCAGTTTGGGAGTACTGCAAATAATGCTGATGTGAACATTTGTGTACAAGTCTTTGTGTGTGAAATTATGCTTCCAGTTCTCTTGGGTAAATACCTAAAGGTGGAATGGCTGCATCATTTGCTGGTGACCACTTACTTTTAAAGAAACTGCCAAACTATTTCCCAAAGCAGTTGTATCATTTTATATTCCTACCAGCAGCATATGGGCATTCTAGTTTCCTACATCCTCACTGATATTGGTATGATTAGCACTTTTAATTCTAGACTTCTAATAGGTGTGTAGTGCTATCTCATAGTGGTTTTAATTTTCATTCCCCTAATGACTAATGATGTTGGGCATCTTTCAATTGCTTATTTGTATACTATTGTCCTTGGTGACGTTTTTATTCAAATCTTTTGCCTCTTTTTAAATTTGGGTTCTTCATTTTCTTCTTATTGAGGTATTTTTAGTGTGGTAAAATGCTACCGATTTAAACCACTTTAAAGCGTAAAATTCAATAGTAGTAAGAACATCCACAAGGTTGGGCAACCGTCACCACCGTGATTTCAGACCCCAAACAGAAACTTGGTACCCATTAAGCAGACACTCCCCATTCGCTCCTCCCCACGGCCCCTGGCAACCACTAATTTGCTTTCTGTCTCTGTGTGGCCTATCCATACAGTAGAATATTACTTAGTTATAAAAAAGAATGAAGCACTGATACATGGTACAACAC
Source organism: Hippopotamus amphibius kiboko (assembly GCF_030028045.1). Classification (NCBI taxonomy): domain Eukaryota; kingdom Metazoa; phylum Chordata; class Mammalia; order Artiodactyla; family Hippopotamidae; genus Hippopotamus; species Hippopotamus amphibius. The sequence goes on from NC_080194.1 coordinate 125,801,931, forward strand.
GGATGAACCTTGAATACATTATGCTCGCTGAAAGAAGCCAGACACAAAAGGCCACATAGTATAGAATTCCATTTAAATTAAATATCAGAATAGGCAAATCTTGTTATTGAGTTTTAAGTGTTTTTAATATAATATTGATCCTTTATCAGATATGTGATTTGCAAATAATTTCCTCATGTTATGAGGATTAGATGAGCTAATATATCAGGTACTTAGTATAGTGTCTGGAATAGACCAAGTGCTTAATATATATTAGCTACTATTGGTATTGCATTATTTGGATCCGGTATCACTGGGAATTTTAGCGATTTGTTCTGACCCTAAGCTCAGTACAGAGTCCTTTATGTGTAATTAAAGTATTCATGCTTGGATTGGGTCCCTGGAATTATGGTAGATGCAATTCCAGCACATGGCAGGTTCTCAACTAATTTTTGAACAACGTGACTTAATTTAAACAACAACAATAACAATAATACATTTTAACGACTAACTAACCTGTCATTACTCTTGCCAGAGGGCACTTTCCCCTGTTAAAAATCCTCCAAGGACTTCCCTGGTGGTCCAGTGGCTAAGATGCCATGGTCTCAATGCAGGGGGCACGGGTTCAATCCCTGGTCAGGGAACTAGATCCTGCATGCAGCAACTAAAAATCCCGCATGTGGCAATGAAGATCCCACATGCCGCAACTAAGACCCAGCGCAGCCAAATAAATAAGAAATAGATATTTTTAAAAATTAATAAAAAAAACCCTGCAGGGAAAGAGTCCCCACATACCCCTCCTCGGCTGCCTGAATCTGACCGTCAGGCCCCTCTTCCGCTCTGGACCGCATCCCGTGACTGTCTTTTCTCAGCTTTGGGTGAAGTCTCTTTGGCAAATTGTCCACCTATTTCCTGCACACTATTCCTAATGGAGGAGAGATGAAGGAATTTTATTCCCTAAAAGGCCTTCAATTTATGCAAAGATCACCCCCTACCCCAAATCCCAGCCTCACCAGTCTTTTCTCTCTTCTCAATAATATCAGTAGTAGTAACAATAAGAACAAACGTAGGTCCTATATGGAGAATTCATTTGTTTCAGTTCATTGAATCCTCCCCCTAGTTCTACCAATGTCCATTTCACAGATGCGGAAATTCAGGCCCAGAGGTCATGTAACCTGCTCAAGGTCACAGAGCTAGTGGACAGTGGAATGTGGTGATTCCAAGTCTGCGTCTGGCCCACTTGTGTATGAGGCTGCTTAGTTCTTTTTATTTTTATTCCTGACTTGCATTCTGATGTCTTAATCACACGTGGGTCTCCTTTAAATTCCCTTCCATCCCTCAAGCTCCAGCTTGGAGGACCCTGGTCAGCAACTGACCTGGGCCTTAGGCATCGAGAGTCTGCTCTGAACTACTTCTCATGTTTAGAGCAGGGGCAGCTCTGCAGACCAGAAACCCAAGCCAGCATGGCTAAGAAATGAGCCTGGAAAATGGGCATTTGGTCACTAATGGACCAAGAAGAGGCCTGAATTCTGTTTGGACCCCACTCTGAAAGTCCATCTTCCTCTCTCGAGAGGAGCCTGCAGAAAGCAAAATGGACCGTGTTCCAGGAAAGAAGCCACAGCAGCTTCCACAGAGGCAAAGAGAATCATTTTTCTTAGGTGTGTGAAGGTCCTCAAAGAGTGAGGTAATAGGTTTCTTTATTAAAAATTAATCTTCTTGTAAAACCATTGCCATACAATGCACTTTAATAAATCATCCCACGCTTCCGAACACATTTATTATCCCTTCTCGGGAAACCATGGAGCCCAGAGAAATTGGTGCTGTGGAGAGCACTGATGCTGTACTCAGTAATGAACTCGGTGGGGGCAGGGCCTCGGGCCTCGGGCTGGGGACCGAGTTCTGGAATTGATACTGCGTGGGCATTACAGTTGGTTAATATCTCTTGGGATTATTTGGGTATCATAGCTCCTAGGTGTGTGGCTTGTGGGACCTCTGGGTTGGGAAGGGGCCAGTCAGTGGGACAGCAGCTCTTGCTATGGCCAATGGAGTTGTGTGAGCCTCTAGTCCTCAATGTGAGTGCTCTGGGAAGATGGGAAGCTTTGGTTCTGGTTTGCAGACCAGCACCCGCCATTAGCACCCAACAGCTCCTTAAAGGTGCTCTTCCTCATATGTCTCCATTTTGCTTCACTTGCTGCATCCTTAGCCTTTGGGGTTTTCTGAAACAACTTTAACTCACACCACCTGTTCATCTAAGCTCTATTCCCACCTCATCTAGGAAGGCTTCCCTGACTTTTAGTACCTGAAATTACAAAAGCCTCCACATTCCTTTGAGTCTCACTGGCTGAAGCAACACAGTTTTTCTCCGTAGAAGAGACAAGACCAACTCTTCTTCACTAGATGGGCCCCCAAACCATGCCACCTGAGCCCCAAATTCCACAGTGTCTCATGAAAGCTGCTCCTTCATCTCCTGTCTGAAGCTGTTTTCTCTGCAATTCTTTATCCCAAGATTCAGGCTAAGAAAAATGCCATTCCATCCACTCTGTGTTTTCTTCCTTATTGGGAATCCAAGAAAAAATATTTCTTTTCATAGCCTCTCTTCCTCCTATGCAAGTAAACACCAGGGCTGGAGATCCACCCACCTGTCAGTAAATCCCACAAGAAACAGACTCCGATTTCCATTTTGGGTTCAGCTGAGGATACCCCCTTTCCTGTACTTCCTTCCTACTGTATAATCCGATTCAGGTCTTCTGCTAGGACGTGTGTGTGTGTGTGTGTGTGTGTGTGTGTGTGTGTGTGCGTTGGGGGCGGGTATTTCAGGGAGCAGCCATACTTCTATTACCGTAATTAAGCAGCTTGGGTTTCTGGGATCAGTGACCTTCTAGCCTACCTCATTCCCCTCACATTTCTTTTTAAACCGAGCTTGCTTACAAGTAGGCACGGGTGGATGATGGACTACGCATTGCTATCCTGTTCTTGGTGGGAATTTCAGGCACTTTGGTTTCTACAGTGCCTGGCACAGAGTAGACAGAAGATAAATTACTTTTGAATGAGTAAGAGAGTGAGAAAGTAATGAGAGAACAAGTGAGTAGACCAAAAATCTCACAGGTTAGGGTACAGGAGAAGGTCTTGCTGATATTTGGCTGGGTGGCAAGTCACCAAACCCCTTAGTGAGAGAGGGGTGGGGGGGAGAATGAGAGAGGGAAAGAAAAGGAGGGTTCATCAAGTCGGGGCTGAAGATACCAGCAGGAGTCAGACGGTAGTGGGTCGTGTGGGCCATGTTGGGTGTCTTTGTCTTTATCATGAGAGCAGCGGGAGCTTTGAAGCAGGGGAATGATGGGTGAAGACATTCAGTAATCTTCATCATCATCCAGATCAATAGTAGCAGCAAATCACTGGGGTTGCCACCACTATTAGCATCATTACTAATGACTGAACTGCTGCTGAGCCAGGCCGTGTGTGGTGTGGTTTCCACATCTGCCTCAGTGACGCTTCCAGGTGATCAGTACCGTCATCATTGTATACGTGGGGAAACTGAGGCTCAGGGAGGGAAGTGACTTGTCCAAGTAGGGTTCCCAGGCATCCCTATAAGTCCCTGCATCATATGGCACTCAAATTCCACACATAAGGGGACACTGGGAACGTTGGTTCCTGTGCTTGGGAGATCTGTAAACAGCACAGGAGCTTCTGCCTTCCTTCACTCAGTCCACAGACTCCTTGGGCACCAATTGCAGTCAGACGCCGTGCTAGACATATCTTGTGAAGCCCTTCTCTGGAGACACACGGAACCTCTGGATGAGAGATGGTCAAAGTCCATTTCTAGAACACGTCCCTCTGCTTGCTTTGGGGAGGGAGCAGAAGAGTAGGACGGGATCTGGTTTCCACACAGTGTTGGTGAAGATGGAGAGCCGTGACCGTGGAGGACAGCAGGGAATGGGACACAACACGGGAGTCGGGGACATAGCTGGATGCTGCCACCCACACCTACATCTCCACTTGAGTATCCAGCACACACATCCCTCGAATGTCACATCCTCCTCACTCAACAGGGCTGCCCCAGAGACTCCTTCTCCCATGAGCCCAGCCTCAGTCAGTGGCTCTCCATCTGCCAAACACATCACCTGGACTCGTCTCTCCATCATTCCCACCATTCCAAGGGTGAGCCTGCACATCCCATTATTCCCCGCCTTAATTCCCCCTCAGATCTCCCCAACCCCATCCTTTCCCCTCCCCTCCTCTGCTTTCTCTCCATCCACAGGGCCACCCTCCTGCCCTGAGAATTTAGCTATATCTTCCACCCAGGACTTCTCTGCTTCCGGCCATGCTCTGCCTCCACCCCAGAGTGATCTTTCAAAAGCTTCACCTTGTGAAGTCTCTTTGCAGTTTGACCCTGCAGAGGCCCCGCTTTGCCGATAGAAGCACTGCAAACTCTCTATCTTGGAAACCAAGGCTCTCTGAGCTGGAACCTGGACCCCTGCTGTGTTGCCTTCTGCCGTTCACCCTAATGTCCCATGAAGGTGGATCCACCTGACATCTTATCAGAGTCCTGTCCCCAGGTCTCTGCCCATGTGATCCCTCTGCCTGGAATGCCCTTCCCATCTGCCATGTCTGCCTGCTGAAGCTTGGCGCATCCTTTAAGACTTGGCTTTAGTTACTCTCAACAGATACGTTTTGAGCCCTTTTTCTACATGCAGGCCCTGGAGCCACAGAAATGACAAATAGGTGTTCTCTGCTGGGAGGGGCTGACCTGCACCTCTTTGTTTCCTTCATGGCTCCGTCAGAGAAGGCTGGCCTTTCTGTTTGCCTCTTGTTCCATCACCTTCCGTTGCAATAACTTGTACAGGAGCCAGCTGACCTGCACTGGGCTGGGAATGCCGGCGAGGCATTCTAGCCTTCAGGTGACTGGATCGAGCGCTCACCGTGTACGAGGACCAATGCCCTGTGGATTCACATGGTCTCTTTCGCTAACTCTATGGAGCGGGAGCTGTTATCCCATTTCACAGTCAAGGGAGCTGGGGCTCACGGGATGAAGACACTTGCCCGTGGTCAGCCCTCAAACCGCAGCCTGAGCCGAAGTCTGTTTTCTTCACCACCTGCCATCCTGCCTTTCTCAGCTCTGTGTCTTCAGTGCCTTGCATGGAACTGAGTACACAGACGTTTGCTAAAGGAACCTGATTGTCTGCAGCATCTATCTGAGAGGAGGGGAGGTGGGGGAGAGGGCACTGGGGGAGCAGGTAGGGCGAGGAGGGACCATCCGTGTGGCCCCAACTGGTGGCTGGACTGTGCTCAGGGCATCACCTTGAGGGAAGCAGCCCCATCAGGCTTCCAGGCAGCAGGGAGGGGGCTTCCCCACCGAAGCCCCACACATTTTTTTTTCCCCAGCTCTGATGCTGTGCTCGCTGGTCCGTTGTCAGGGGCACCTGAAAATGAGCTTTGTAAGGAGGAATGTGTTCCCTATGAGAAAGAGATGTGAAACCCTTTCTCTGAAGAGTGTCGCAGAGCCCCCTGAATCGTCACCTGTGACTCCAGCAGCATCTTGGTGACACTGTGCCCCCTGTCTGTCTCCCGGCCTCTTCCAGCCTCACAGGGTTTTAAGTGGATCAGACCGTTAAATACCCCTGTCTGCATCCAGCCCTCTCTTTGACAGCAATTTCTTAATCAGAGGAAGACGTGATCCCAATTTCAGAGAGCGCTGTCCCCTCTCTGAGTGACAGTTTTCCTAACCTTTGGCCCCCAAATCCCACGTGGTTAAAGTGGTCCATCATCACAGCACCCACCTGTGAGCCCACCTGCCCTGGGGGGAGAGCAGGGAGGGCCCTTGCTAGCCATTGGCCCCGCAGAGGCTGGCTTCCCCCACCCCCCACCTCCTCTCCCATGGACCCACTGCCCAGAGATGCTCCCACCAGGATCTCTACTGCAGCCCACCCCCATCAGGGCAGAGGCACTGCTCGGAGAGGAGGAAAGCTCCTTACAGCTGACTGCTGTCATTTAGTGCTCAGCTGGCCTCAGAGATAACACGGGAGCCACCTCAGGTGCTGTACAACCGAGGCCATGGCCAGCATGGGCACCGCCCATCCCAGCTGGGGCAGGGGGAGTGGGTTCCCATTATTCTCTCGGCCTCATGGCTACCAGACCCCTCCACCCTCCCAGCCGGTCCTGGGCAGTTCAACCCAACACATGTTTACTCGTTGTGGGGAGGGGCGGCACAGAATACAACAGACTGGCTAAGAGCATGTTCTCTGGAGCCAGATTCCCAGGCTAGAAATTCTGCTCCACCTCCTATGATCTGTGACACCTCGGGCAAGTAACTTAGCCTCTGCTCCCAGTTCTCTCACCTGTAAAATGGGGCCAAAAAGAGCTTGTCTGTCAGAAAACTGTGAGGCAAGGCTTTGGAGCACTGAGAGCAACCCCTGGCACAGAGGAAATGTCCAGAAAAGAGCATCAACTATTCTATCATCATTATTATTATTATTGCTGGTGAGAACCCACCTTGCACCCGGCTCAGAGTTCCACCCCTTTTAGCACATTTAACCCTCTATAATACCCATCACCTTACGTGTCTACCTTCCCCTGTTCATTGAGGGTCCTGGAGGGCAATGGTGGCCCCTGGCATGTAGAGGGTGGTTAGATATTTGGGCCGCAAGTGGACAAAGGTCCTCTCCCTTTATTCTCATCTGCCAGCACACGGCCTGGCATAGAGTGGGCACTCCGTAACTGTTTTGGGAATGAGCTGAGGGCTTGCACCTGGGACTTAATAAACACATGGTTGAACTCTGGGTGGTGAGTTTCAGGGAGATGACCAGCTTGCAGAGTCACACACCATGTGACACAGCACTGAGGGATCTACCAGAGGCAATGGAGGTGTTGCTCGTTAAGAGCCTGGTGCCGTCAGGCAGCGTCCTCTATGGGATGGGAGTTAAGGTTCGGCGGCCGGACTCTGGCTTTGAATCCAGGTTCTGCCACTAACTAGTTATGGGAACTTGAGTGAGTTGCTTAACCTGTCTGTGCCCCGGAGCTGGAGGGACTCACCTCCACGTTAAGTGGTACGAAGCCAAGGTCGAGAGTGACTACATTTATTTTCTCAGGGTTATGGGTTCCATGATTTCTTGTTATTTCCAAGGACTCAGGAAGGGCCCTCCATGACACTGGATGAATAGGGGCAGGAAGACTGTCCAGAGGGAAGGGCCAGGGGCTGCTTCCCTCCTCAGTCCCTCAAGCATGTCACTCTCGCCAGCGTGAAGCTTGTCTGACTCCCTCCTTGACAGGGAAAACAAGTGCCAGACAGTGTCCTGGAGTCTGGGGCAAAAGGCCATCTGGTGTCTCCATTTGTCTCGGAAGAGCCAGGGCACGTTCCCAGGGCCCCGCTCCTGCTCCCTCCGTGCGGGGTGACTTCAGGCTGGTCCACGGCCTTCAGGGGTGATTGACATATGCAATTTCTCTCCTCCTGTCTGGCCGAGGTGTGAAGGGAAAATTGGATGTTGTTGAATAATTGAAAATGAAAATCCCTCCAAATTGATTCTTATGAAAACAGAATTGAGTTCCACAATTAGGCATCCTGCCTTTGCAGGGCGTGTGAGGCCTCTGTCTTCCCAGCTGCGGGCTCAGACATGGCTTTTCACACGATCCCTGCATGCGCGGGGCCCCGTGGCCTCAGAGGTCTGAGAGTAGCTGCACAGCAGGCAGTATACAAACCCGAAGCATTGCTAAAACGGACCCTTGGGGGCCTCCTGTCTCTGGTTCCTGGGTTCCTGCGGTGGGGTAGGAGATTTATTTTTTCTTGCACTTCCCTGGGCCACCCCTGTGACATAACCACATGCTCTGTCCTGGCTTGTGTGCCCAAGGGACTTGAAAGTGGGCTCTGCGGCTCTGCTTCCCTCGCCACGAGGGTCAGCCTCTTGCTTTCCCTCCATCACATCCAGCATCATTACGCTTTCCAGCCCACGGCCTGAGCGTTTCTCTAAGAACTTAGACTCCTGGAATACACTTGGATTTTTACCTGGAGTTCATGGATGGTATTCAGGGGGTCTGTGAACTTGGATGGAAAAATATATCTTATTTTTTTTAGTGCGTTTTTGGGGTGGTAAAAACATAAAATGAAATGCACCATTTTAACCAATTTCAAGTATACAATTCAGGGACATTAAGTACATTCACGGTGTTGGGCAACCATCCCTACTGTTCCAGAAGTTTTTACCTCCCCAGATAGAAACCCCGTGTCCATTAAGCAATCACTCCTCCCCCCAACACTTTTTAACCTAAACTTTACCTGAAATTTACTCTGCCCCTCAGTGTGAATTTCAAAGCAAACCTAAACAGTGCTAGGAGTACTCAATTAAATAGTAGTACCTTCGTTAATAGAAGTTCCAGGTATTTTCATACTGTGTTACAGATATCTTGAAAGTCCCTCATGCTAGGAGTCGGCAGACTTTTTCTGTACACGGTCAGGGAGTAAATGTTTTTGGTGTTGTGGTGCATGTGGTTGCTGTCTCAACTGTTCAACTACACCATGTAGCATGGAAGCAGCCTTAGTATGTAAACAGATGGGAGTGTCTGTGTTGTTGGGTTTTCTTTTTTTTCTTTTTTTCTTTTTTTGGTAAATATTTATTTATTTGGTTGTACTGGGTCTTAGTTGAGGCTTGCCAGCTCCTTAGTTGCAGTATGTGAGCTCCTTAATTACAGGCAGTTTCCTTAGTTGTGGCATGTGACCTCTTAGTTGCGGCACGCATGTGGGATCTAGTTCCCTGACCAGGGATTGAACCTGGGCCCCCTGCATTGGGAGCGTGGAGTCTTATCCACTGCACCACCAGGAAAGTCCTGGAGTGTTTGTGTTTTGATAAAACTTTATTTACAAAAACAAGTTGTGGGCTGGACTTGACCTTTGGACCATGGATTGCTGACCCCTACTTTATGCTCATGTCTACTTCAAAGTTACTATAGACCATCACTGCATATTGTTATTTAATATGTCAGTTAAAAAGCACAGACATATTGTTCTCTTTCAAATTTTTAATATCTGTATTTTAATATAAGTTCCCTTTATAATTCTATGTTTATATTTGTGCGTTTATAAATGCTATTCTGAGAAGTGGTGCTTAGGTTTTGTCTGACTTCAAAGAGAGTTCATGACACAAAGAGGTTAAGAAGCCATAAATCCTGAACCAACGAATATCTTTACACTCTTCTGGAAAGCGGCTTTTTAGTATCCCCCTGCACACCTCCAAGACAGAGTGCTCACTGCTTCCCTGGGAAGCCTACTTTTGGGAGCAGCTCTGACTCTAAGAATATTGTCTCCTGTTGCACCCACATGTGTTTTTTTACACATTAGTCCTGTTTTCTACCCATTCAAAGCTACATAGGGCAACATATTCTACTTCTATACTTGAAGACACTCCTTCCACCCACCCTAAGAATCCCCTCTCTTTAGATCAGGAGTCAGCAAATTTTTCCTGAAAAGGGCCAGATAGTAACTATTTTAAGCTTTCTGGCCATGCTGTCACTGTCTTGACTACTCAACTCTTCTGTAGCAGCTCTAGACAGTATGAAAAAAATGGGTGTGGCTGTGTTCCAATGAAACTTTAGTTGCCAACTCCTGTTTTAAGTTAAAATTCCAAGTCCTCTTGCTATATTGGCCATCTTCCTCTAAACACAAACCAGTGTGTCTATGTGGCTCTTTCTCTTCCTCATCCATCATCCACCTATCCACCTGCCCATCCATCTCTCCAACTTTCCATCCATCCATTTATCCCTCCAGACATCCACCCACCCACCCACCTATCTATCCACCCACCCATCTGTCCATCCATGCATCCATCCATCTGTATATTTCGGAGAGAGTCATTTGGCTTATATATCAATAACTTATAGTTACTAACCATGGTCAGATCTACAAAGGGAACTAAAGAACTAAGGGGTATTAAGGAACACTGGTGGGTGGGGTAACTACTTAGATGGTGTGATCAGGTCACTTCTCTGAGAAAGTGACATCTTAGCCTAGAAATAAAGATGAAAAACATGCAGCTTTGTGAGGGGTGGGGGTGGAGTGTTTCAGGAGAGCGTAGAGTATGTGGGGTTCCTGAGGCAAGGAAGACAGTGGTATACCTATAGACTGAAAGGAGAAAAAGGTGGCTGGATACATGAGCTGTCTATTGCTGTGTAACAAATTACTCCAACACTCAGCAGTTAAGAGGACAACATTTATTATCACTTTGGGTCAGTAGTCCAGGTGCAGCTTAGCTAGGGCCTCAGTTTCAGGGTCCTGCAGCCTGCAGTCATCTAAATGTTTAGGAAGGACCTGGTTTCAAGCTCTGTCACCTTGGTTGTCTTCCCTTCATTAGAAGCAAGTCTCAAGGTCTGATTCACACTCAAGGAGAGAGGACCACACAAAGGCATGAATGCCGGAAGACGGGATCTTGGGGACCATCTTAGAAGCTGCCAACCTCACTGGAGTGTGGAGGGTAGAGGGGAGAGCGAGGCAGGGGCCAATCCTGCAGTGACTTCTATGCTGCAGCCAGCACAGTGGTTATCGAAATACCATAGGAAGCTCCAGAATGGTTCTCAGCTGGGAGTCACATGATGAGCTGTGGGTTTTGAAAAGATCATTTTGACTGTTGTGTGGCAAATGGATTGAAGGGGCAAAGAGAAGTGAGGGGAACAAGTGAAAGGCTCTTTAAGTCCTAATGATAACTTGGACCAGGGTGGTGGCAGCGGAGATGGAGGAAGGAAGAAGGGTGTCAGTCGTGTTTTGGAGGCAGAGACTGGAGCACATCCTGAGGAACTGCATAGAGGAACTCAATGGTCCTCCTCTGCTTCCCCCCTTCTCTTCCTCCATCCCCTCCTCCTCCCCCCTCAGCAGAAACCCCTGCCATGATCTCCCTGGGCGCCTGTGGGCTGTGTAGCTCTGCTGTCCATAAGCCAGGCATTGACGCAAGAGAACAAAAACATCGCTAATGCTGTAAATCCTGGATCCAATTTATTTGTTATTTCCACTCATTTGAAATGCACCTGTTACCCCGGAGGCCTTTGAATGCTATCACCAGCAACTACAGAAAAAAAAAGATAAATTGGAAACTTTCGGAAAAACTCTCAGTTCAAAGGGGAAACAAACAGAAAAAAAGTTTTTTTTTTTTCTTCCTTAGATAACTTATTGGCATAGATGACATGAAAGACCCCCAGGGGCAAGATCTGAGGATGTTTGCCCTTCCTTCCTTCTTGATTCCAGTTCCTTCGTTTACTCTGTGTATTCAGATGGCCCTGACATTTCATTACAGGGTTTTCAAAATAAATTGCCAATGTTGTCCAGGCTAGGATCGTCCAGCACCCATGTCATGGGCTGCAAAGGCCATTTGCGAATTATCTCCGATATGGTGGCCACTCAGGGTCTGATATTGCCTGGCTACCTGTGTGTTGGGTTAGAAACCATGTGCTCACAGTTGGGTGGAGTTGGGGAAACTTCATCATCCACACTGGGCACCAAGCCTACTATGCATGTTATGATGATGTTGGGGGCGGGTATCGTTTCAGCCCCACCAAGGCTATCCTGTTGTCCACAGGCACTCGGGAGTGTAAAGGAATCACTGAACTTCCAATTACCTGTTCTTAATTGGGTTTTTTTTTTTTTCTATAAAAATGAATGTGACAATGAAAGCTCGGTGTCCACCATAGACTAGCAGCTGGTAGAAAGAGGATGAGACAGGGCCAGGATTGAGGGGAGCTGAATTAGGTCTGGAGGACTCTTGGGAGGGTGGGGACCAAGTCCCAGCAGGAGTGGTGCTTCCAGCTCCATTAGGGTGGCTGTCTGTGGGTCTGCTCCGGGAAGGGAGACCCCTATGGGTGAGACCCATGGGAAGATGACATACAGTAGCTGGAATGATCTCTGAACCCAAATCAAATCATGCTGATGCCTTCTCTATGTGTCCCCACTGTCCCCATACAATGACGTCCACGTCCTTTCCACGGCTGCAGGGTGCCCATCTGGTCTTGCTGCCACCTGTCCCCCAAGCAGGTTCCACTCTCCCTGCCATTCCTTGTGGCTTTAAGTCTGACCATCTTGTTTCAATGGCCCAAAGTCAGTCCTGTCATCCAGCCGTTCCCTAGCTGCTCCCTCTGCTCCCGTGCGTAGAATGACCAGCATCTTCTGAGCATTCAGGTCTCCTCTCACATGCCACTCCCTCCACTGGACCATCCCAGACCGTCCCATCTAAAGGAGGTTCCCACCTGCCATTCTGGCAAATTCCCCAACTATGTTTCTTGGTGAGCCTTATCACTGTGTAAAATAAGCTTGCTAATGTACTTGTTGGCTAGTTGAACATCTGTTCACCTTAATCACAGTAATACAAATGTCTACACTTCATGGTGCATAGTAGTTGTTCATTAAAGGTTTCATTTAAAAATGAATGCATAAAGCTCCTTTAGATCAGGAACTCAGTCCTGTTTGCACATGTTTCCATTGCTTAAAATGGGGTCTGGAACATGGGGAGCTCTCAAAAAACGTGTATCAAGTGTCCTAATTCTAATGGGAAGACATGTCCATTGGCTGAAGGAAGACCCCAGTCAGCAGCAGGTTATGGTCCAGGACTGCACAGAGGAGGCAGGACTCAGGTAAGGACTCAGGGCAGAACTGGGATCTAGAAGAGAAGGAGAACCGGCTAGGCAGGAAGCCAGTCATCTGGGTCAGATATAACCTGAGAGGTATAGGGAGGCTGAAGCTCAGCAGGTACAGGGTAGTGCAGATCTTGCCCCACACCTTCCTGAAGCTGGAAGGAAGGCAGGGAAACTAGATCCTGAGCCCAGTAAGTTCCAACTGCACTGGCTAATGGATTGGGGAGGGCAATTCCACAGAAAGAAGGCTGGGGCAGACAGGGACACGCTATTCTGCCACTCCCTAGCTGTGTGACTGTGGGCTGGTTTCTTGGCATCTCTGTACCTTAGTTTTCTCATTGTAAAACGGCGATGAATAATAGTCCAGTTCTTGGGGCTGTTGCAAAGATTAGCATGCTATGTGTGAAATGCTCAGCTCACAGCCTGACATGCAACATCATCATTATGTTTCTGATTGTACTATAATTCCATCTTATTGATATGCCTCTGGCCCATGAGGGCAGGTGCACATTCGTGGCGCATTCTGTGGAAACCTGTCAAATGTCCAGTCGCTTCTTAATTGGAGCCTCATGGACTCAGCAGAGGGAGAAAGCTGGGTTCTGGGTCTTAGAAGTAGAACGAGAAAAGAAGGTGTTCCAAAAAATGATCTCCTATGGACTTCAGCTCTCTGGGACCCCTGCAGGGAAGGGCTTTCCTCTGGGAGTGAATGGAAGCCTCCTGCAAATGATAAGGTTAAAAGCTCCTCAGAGGTCATCTTGGTCATTCCCCTGCTATACAAACCTTACAACTGAGAAAGAGATTCTTCAATGGTGCTTCTATCTCTTTTAGGGCCACAGATGTTTCTGGGAATCTGGTGAAAGCCAGTGACCCCAAAATACATATTTTACGTTCAATTTCAGGGTGTCCGTAGACCTCTAGAAGCTAAGTACGGGGGCCAAGGTTCTGGGTAAGAATCCCATTCTAGAGTCTTAGTCAGTAACAAGTGTCACTACCTTTGCCAAGAAAACCCCCTGTGAGGAATAAAAGGTGACAAGTCATCATGATTTCCTAATTCAACAAATATCTGTATTAATAAGACATTTGCAGAATGGTGCAAGTGAGGGGGGCAGTCCTCACTGTATCTTTCAATTATAAAGGTGACTTAGCTGATACAATGTTGCCTGTTAAGCCACTCTTAGAGGGTCTCCTTTAACTGAAAGCTAAGGATGCCTTGTGATCAGTAAACCGAGAACTGGCATGTGTGTTGGTCCTGGCAATGTTTGATGTTGGAGAGAGAACAGAGGTATCCCTTTCTTCAGTCCAGCCCCTGTCCAAATTATTATAATATTATAATTTTGGAAAGATTGGAGTCTCTCATGTGTTTATTTGGAGGTAAAAATACTCATGCATATGCTGCTCTCCCTCTCCAAACCCGAGTGGGGAGGATGGCATTTTGCAGCACGTGGTTGAAGCTCCCTTTCTGAAATGTAACTGACCTGCTTATCCTGCACATGCATGGAAAACAGGGAAACGTGAGGGACTGGGGGGTCGATCCCTATGGGACAAGACGCGTGTCCTCCCCAGATCAGGTGCCTGACCTAGACTTGGACATCCTAGGAGACAGGACACGTGAGCTAAGCACAGAGTGACTATGGGGCAGGCATTCCTGGAGGGGGTAGAGCAAGGCGTGCTAGCGCAGCTGCACACAGCTTTGTGGGAACTGCACACGCATGGATCAGCTTTGTAGGAAACAGTATCATACATCTTGTTCTGATTAATTCTGATGAGGAGGATTGGGGAAGCTTAGTGGAGAAACAGGGATTTGCAGACCTCAGTCCTAGCACAGCCAGACGTTATGGATGTCAAAAACCTGGCCTATATGTTGAAATGAATCTGTATTCCTGCCCAACCCTCTCCACACTTAGATATACTGGATCAGCAACTTCAGAGACAGGGCCCAGGAATCTGCATTCCCAGCACCTCCCCACCCCTCGCCATGGGATTCCGAGGCAGGTGGCCCTTTGAGAAACGTTGGACTAGATGGTCTCCAAGGACCCTTCTTTCTCAAGGTCTTATGAGGAAAAGTCTCATCTGCCGCCCCCATAAAACGTGTTTCCTGTCTCACCCATTTTAGTTCTTGATTAAACTCAATTTGGCAAGTTGTTATATCTGATTACTTATTCATCTTCTTCTGCAGTCTTTTTGTGGGGACAATTGATGATAAGCTCCTCAAGGAGCCATGCTCGTAGCCTCCTGTCCTCCCCCAGCACCATCCCGGGACATACCCCTGACCTGTCTTCTCTCTGCTTCTTTTGGGTGTTGGGGACACAGTGACGTCCAGGGATGACAAGGGACGTTGGGGGCCAAGGCTGCTTGGAGGAAGGCTCTGGGCTTCAAGTTTAGAGCTCAGATTAGTCCCTGCCAGAAGTTAGAGCATGAGGCAATTTAGCAAATTGTAGCTTGCTGCAGATGTCTAATTAGTCGTGAGGCTGGGGGGTGACTGAAGTCTGGGGAGTGGGAGGGCAGCTCCGTCTGCTGCTGACGTTGACGCCGCTGCTGCTGCCGCCGCCGAGGGGGAGGTGGGCTCTGCAGCTGAGGGCAAGGCTGGTCGAGGAGAGCCAGACCTCTGCCCAGAGAGCCAGGCCACCAGGAAAGAAATGCAGGGGGCAGGGCTCGGATATGGGAAGCCCAGGTAGCCTGGAGGGATGGTGAGCCTGAGCCTCTGACACCCTTTGTCCAGAGAGCTGGGAGCTCTGGGGTATTTTCCTCTGCTCATGTCCAGGCACTGGCCTCAACATGCCCCAAACTGAGTTTTTATCCTTCTCCCTTCCTTGCTCCTCCTCCTCTCTGCTCCCCATGTCAGTGGATGGAACCATGATCCTTCCTGTTACTTAGGACCCATCCTTGATACTTCCTAATTCTTCAACCACCACATCCAATTCATCACCAAGTCGGCCAATGGTACCTTCTGAACACAACTCAAACCTACCTCTCCATCTCTCAATGCCAGGACTTCTCAGCCTTGGCCCTGTTGACATCTTGGGCTGGGTAATCATTTGTTGTGGTGGGGGGAGGCTGTCCTGTGCACTGTAGGATGTTTAGCTGCATCCCTGGCCTCCACGCACTAGATGCTACTATCCCCCCCCACCCCAAGTTGTGACAACCTGAAACATCTCCCATTGTTGCCAAGTGTCCGGGAGGGCAAACGCTCCCGGTGTGAGAACATGTTCTCCACCAGCCCAGGCCACCTCTTTCTCCCCAAGGATCTTTCTCCCCAAGCTCCAGCTTCCTGACTTGTCTCCTGTCTCCAGTCTTGCTTCCCCCAATACATTCTCTACACTGAAGCCAGAGGGGTGTGTCCCTAATGGAAGCTGGACCATGTGATGCTTTTACCTACCATCCTCCAGTGGCCCTGGGCACGTGCAGAAGGTTCCACGTTCCTTGATGTGATTTGGAGGTATCTCAGTATAAGGACCCTGCCCATACTTCTGGCCTCATCATCTACCAGGGTCCCTCTTGCCCGCTCTGCTCCAACCCAACTGGACTCCCGTCATCGTCCTGACCACCCACCTACCTCCTCCCACGGAGCCTGTTGCACATGCTCTTTATCTTCTAGGCCCACTGGACTTTCCTCACTGCCTTGAACACACACACGTGGCTTACTCTGCCTGAAACACCCTCGAGGATGTAGCCCTGAGGGTCCTGGAGTAACACAAATTAGGACAAGGTTTTCTCCAGCTGACAGGATCCTAAGTGATCATATTGGTCATGTGGTTTGTTCTTTTGTCCCCATCCAAATCTGATCAGAGATGGCTTTCTCAGAAATTACATAAGCCTTAGAATCAGAGGGACTCCTGGCCCTACCCCCACATCTCTCTGCTCTCAACCCCACAGGCTACCACCCACACCCTCTTATTGGGGCAGGATGAGGTGGGGAAATGCCTTTTTGGGAAAGCCAGTCAGCTTTCCCAGCTGACTGGCTGATGCCAGCGTTCTTCTCTGTCCTGGGAGCTTTCTACCCCTCATTTGGGAAAAGGGTGGCAGAATATGTTTTCTGGACCTGCTTCCAAATTTGGTTTATTTTGGGGCTCCTTGTGATTCCAAGTGCACCTCATCTGTCATTATTTGTGTAATGTTGGATTTTCCAACCAGACTTCATGAGGGCAGGGTAGACCACGCTCATCTTACTGATCACTGCATCCCTGGGATTTACCGTGATGTCTGGTGTGAATTCTGTTCCCAGTAAACACCCTTGAACTGACTGGAGTTGAGGGTCCTGTGGGAGGCAGTGTAAGCAGATTTCTGCTTCAGAAAGAGACAACACAGGTCAGCATTCAAAATATCTGGACTCTGCTTCTGGGGCTGTGACACTGGCTAGGTCACCGTCTCTCTCTGAATCTATGTTTTCTTGTCTGGAAAATGGGGAGTTGGATCGATGAATACCTACATTCCTTTCTGCTCTGGTGAGTACCAAGTCATGAAGCAGGCACGGCACAACCTGCCTCAAAGAACAGTGATCATCATAATAGCTCACATTGAGTAAAGCGCCTTCTGCAGACTACCTTGGTGAACTCTCTCACCAGCTCCAGCTGGTAGTTCTCTTCCTATTTCCCTTTTCCAGACGAGAAAAAGGAGGTCCAGAGGAGTCAGTCCCCTTGCTCACAATCTGTTAGAGAGGCATGTTTCTCATCCAGGAAAATTTGCACCCCAGGGGGCATTTGGCAATATCTGGAAACATTTTTGGGTTCACAACTTGGAGAAGGCAGTACTCCTGGCCTCTAATGGTAGAGGCTAGGGATGTTGATAAACGTCTTATAATGAGAACTCCTAAATCCCTTTTAATGAGAATTCCTAAAGCAAGGAATTATCCAGCCCCAAATGTCAACAGTGCTGAGGTAGAAAAATCCTCACTTAGAAGACCTAGACTCACTTGGGCTCAGCTTAGCCAGTTCCAGAGTCCCTGCTCTATACCCCGTTGTGACTGGCTAAGACACTAGATAAACTTCTCCGCCTTCTGCTCAATATTTTCCAGGGAGAAAAAGTCTTACAAAAATCACAGAAAGTCAGAACCAGAAATATAATGTCTCTAACTGGGAGGGACTAAGATTTTTCTGAGACCCACTTTCCATCAAAAGTTATTTTCTTAGTTTTTGGCCTTAATTCTTTCAGCCTTTCCCCCTCCCCAGCCATTATGTGCCTTATTGGATTTATCTGGTCCTGACTCACTAGGTGGAGACTTCTTATAAGCCCCCCTAACCCCCACTGCTCCAGTACAACTAGGGAAATATTTATCAAGTGCTCCATCAACTGGAGTTCCCTGACCTGCAAACAACACACCTGGCCAACAGAGGCTTATCAATACAGGCACTAAGTATCTCGCTCAACAAGGAGACTGGGGTCAGGTAGTTCCTGGACTAGTTCAACAACATCAAGAATCCAAACTTTGCTTCACAATTTTGCTTTGCCACCCTCAGTACAGACTTTCATCCTCATGTTCATGGTTTCATGATCACAAGATGGCTGCCACAGCTCCAGGCATCACAACCTCCCACTGTGTTTCAAGGCAGGAAGTGGATGAATGGAAGCTTTTTCCTCTTGAGGCTCTTTTTATCCAAAGAATTGCTTTCTGAGAAGATGCCCTCTGGCATCCTCCTCTGGCAGTCCTCCTCTTGCAGCTCCTTGGCTAGACTCAATCTGTGGTAACCCCTAGGGTTTATTAAGACTGAGAAACTAAGGCAGATAACAGAGAAGGTGATTGGGAGTGGCTGTTGGATAAACAGCCAACAGTGTCTGCCATAAGCTCCTGCTGTGTACCAAAGACCCTGCTAGACCCTGGGAATAGTGACCAAGGCACTCATTGTCCATTGCTCACAGTCCATGTAATACGTAACTCAATAACACTCCCCTTCCTCAATTTCCCCACATCCAAAGTCAGCAAAGAGTCATTAGGTCCCTGCTGTGTTTTAGAAACTGACCCGGTCCTTGCGTCACAAACTGAGTGACAAATATAGGACAGTTTTCCGGCATCTCAATTGCAGCCTCTTCTTGCCTCCCCTACCTCCCTGCGGTTCTGTCCTTATCTGAACCAGAGGCAGCACATCTGCACAGCAGTGAATCAGACAGCTCTTCTAAAGAGTCTGGAAGAACAAAGCCACTCCCAAAGAGGCCACCCCCTCTCCCTGGTGTCTGACGGTGCAGGGGATGAGGCTGGGGCCCTGGGGAATGCTCTGCTCTGCTGGGGAGAAAGCCTCCACATGCTGCCTATCCCGAGGGTGACTTGGCTTTGCACCTCCTCTCTTTTGTGCCTTTGTTACGCCTAGAACACAGCTTCCCCTGTGTCATCATAGTTTTTACATAAACACAGAGCTCTCAGATGGAGGAAGGAACTGCTGGGATGAGAATCGGCTTCACATATATGAAGGGGTGTCAAAGGAATGGGAGCTTAGGTTAGTTAGAAGTGGGACCCATGGTCAGAGTTACCTGAAGGCCCGTGTGGGCACAGCAGAGGGAAAAAACCAAACCAAACCAAACCTGTAGCAGCAGGTGGGCTCCAATTAGGACAGGGCCATCTCCCTGGGGAGGCAGTGGGTTCCTGTCCTGGGAAACATGCTGGCAGAACCTGGAGGAGCCCCTCTCAGGGTTGCTCTGGGAGAGAGTGTGGGCCGTCAGAGGCATTCCTGTAAAAGAGTCATAGAGCCTCTCTTGCTCCTAAACGTCCTGGTTTCTTCCAAGCTCCTTTGCCGTTGTGAGGGAGTGAGCTTCCTGCCCTTGAGCGTGCTCCTCAAGCTGGCCACTGCCTTTCAAGGAGGCTGTAGGGAGCACCTCCCCAGGAGGTAAGGCCTGTTGAGAGTGAGTGTCTTTTAGAAAGTGTTGCCTTTATTTGGGTCAGAAGCACTTGAAGGAGAGGGAAGGAAGCAGAAGGCTCTGTGCATGGAGGCCAGTCTGAACACTTTCCCTTTCCTCTCCCTCCCTGGGGAGCAGGAAGTGGGCTTCCCCCACTTCCTGCTCCCCAGCCCAGAATCTCTTACCTGCCAGATGTGAGAGCCCCAAAGGGGACCCCACGCCCAGTCACACTCTGCAGGTTTATAGGGGTTCATTCTTCATTCCCAGGTGCAGGGCTGGGATGAGAATGGGTTAGGGTGGTGGCTTGGCATCTGCCTTCTCTGCAACTCCTTGGTGTGATAGTTTGAATAATTATGCCACCAAACATGTCCACATCCCCAGAACCTGTGAATGTTACCTTACATGGAGAAAGGGACTTTGTAGATGTGATTATGTTAAGGATCTTGAGTTGGGGGATGACCTGGATTATCAAGGTGAGCCCAATGCAATCACAAGCATCCTCGTAATGGCAAGGTGGGAGGAGTTGGGCAGAAGGTGACGTGGTGATGGGAGCAGAGATTGGAATGATGTACATTGAAGAGGGAGGATGGGCCACAAGCCAGGGAATGCAGTCGATGGGTTCTAAGAGCTGGAAAAAGCAACAAAAAGGATTCTCCTCTCAAGCCTTCAGCATGAGCACAGCCCTGCCAACACCCTGACTTATAGTCCAGCGAGACTGATTTCTGACATCTGACCTCCAGAACTGGAAGAGAATAAATTTGCGTTGCTTTAAGCCACTAAGTTTGCAGTAATGTGTTACAGCAACAATAGGAAACTGAAGCAAGGGGTTAGATCAGGGATCCACAAACTTTGTCTTGGGCCACCTAATAAATACCTTAGGCTTTTAGAGCCACACAATCTCTGTGGCAACTATGCAACCAACCCTGCCCTTGTAACATAAAAGCTGCCATAGACAATATGTAAAGGAACGAGTGTGGCTGTGATCTCGGGTGGCCTCAGCCTGTGGCGGCTTCAAGCAGGATCTCAGTTGTCTGACCAGAGAGTGAAGCCAGGCCATGGCAGTGAGATCACTGAGTCCTGACCACTAGACCATATGGGCCAGTGGCGAGTGACAAGGCCCTGGCGTGTTTGCTTTGGAGAAATGAATTTCAACAAAGAGACAGAAAGTAGTGAAACAGGTAAAAAGTATTTATTGGAAGGAAAAAAGAGTACATGTGGATACAGTGCGTGCGGATAGCACATATAGGGCACAGAGAAAGAGTCACACCTTCGTGGTCGTTTAAATCACTTATCTGGGGCAGTTCTTCTGGTTTCATCCGGCCAGTCATCTTGCTCTGCTGGCTCTGAGTCCACATTTGGTTTAACTCAGGGTCCTCCCCATGTGCATGTGCATCTCTTAGCCAAGATGGAACCCAGCACAGAGGCCTCTGGGGAAGCTGACACCACTTACGATGGGGTGGCACCCCATCCCTTTTTGACCCCCGAGGAGACGTTCTGTTCTGCATGTGTAGTCAGGGAGGTCTCCTTGACCTCAAGACTGAGAAATATGTGGTCTCTTTATCTTGTGTCCAAGCAGGACTCAGCTCCTCCTTGCTCCTGTTATTATCTTTATCTTGGAGTATCTGCCCACAGGGGACAAGTTCCAGCTGCTCAGCTTGGGGCCTACCTATCTCCTGCCTCAGCTAAGTTCCAGTAAAACTTTATTTACCAAAACAGGCAGCAGTGGGAGTTTATCGGCCTGTGGGTTAGGGAATCAGGGAAATTGCCTTGCACTGCAGGTCACTGTTCGGGCAGGTTAGCAAATGCTCCCAAGTTGCTTTGCAAAGGCCCCCATAATAACTATGATGCATAAATGACATGGGTTGAGTGATTTCCAAGCATTGCATCCAGCACTTTACATAGATGGTTACACTTAACCATCCCACGCACCATATAAAGTGGTACCATTACACCACCAATCCCATTTAGTAGGTGAAAAGATGGAGGCATGAGGAGGCGAAGTCACTTGCCCAGATTCAACAGCTGAGAAGCAGCAGAACCGGGATTTAAATCCACAGAGCTGGACCTAGAGGTGTCTCCTTAACCACGGTATCGTGCTTCTGCTCAGGTAGCTTCAGACTCTGAAAAATCCACCCAGCCACTTTCTTCCTTTCTCCATGGTATTCTTTTCCAGAGAGGAAGGAAGGCTCTGAGAGATTGGTTTCTTTGCTGGCATAGCAAGTAAAAATGCACGATGCCCAGTTACCTTCGAATAGCAGAGAAACAACAAATATTTGTTAAGCATAAGTATGTCCCGTACAGTATGTGGGACATAATTACATGATTGAAAAACCTATGTTCATTGTTTATCTGAAGTTCAAATATAAGTGGGCATTGGGCATTTCAGGAGGCAATGCTACTCCCTCAGCCTACAGCCTCAAGGACCTGGTTCCCTGCCCACCACCAACCAGGTCTGGTGTAGCCCAGTTGTCATGTCAGCCAGGATCAAGAGCTTCCTCCTACTGACAGACAAAAAGAAGCAGAAATAGACGTGTCTGCTTTAAAATACACCACTGCATGCCCTTGACCTCCTCTGCTCAAAGTCCAAAGTCCCAGGTGTAATTTGAAATAAAACACCACTGTGTCTCTTCTCTGCGAAAAGACCCTCCTCTTCCTCTATTCTTGCAGGGCAGGTCTGGAGATGGTAAATCTCTTCCCCAAACCATGGACTTTGCATGTCAGGTTCCTGGAGAGATCTCTCTAGAAAGAAAAGGAAAGGGAGCCACTGAAATCAAGTTCAGACTTGTTAGAGGGAATCGTGTTGTAAAGGCGCCCCAAACGTGTGAACTGCAGCTGTTCCCAGCACCGAGAGAATGGTGATGATTTTTCTGGCGAGAGGCGGGAGATCATCATATGAGAAGTAGTTAAGCATTAATTTAACATTGTTGTTCTGCCGTGAGCTGATGTGAGCTGCTTCTGGCAGGAGGGTTTGGGGGGAATTTGTTCTCTCTGTGGGAAATCACAAAGCACTTCCATTTGATTTTCATTTAAATCCCTGAGTGTTTGGTTTTAGGTGCCCCTTCCTTCCATCCTTCCTTTGTTCCTTCCTTCGTTCCTTCCTTCCTTCCTTCCCTCCTTCCTTCCTTTACTTATGAGCACTTATTAAGCACCTCCTACATGCTAGGCACTGATTAATTGCTCTTCCTAAGCATTTGTTATAGGTATTCATTCTTCATTCATTATGAATAAATATGCAGGTATTTATTCATTAATTTATTAAGCAAATATTTCCCGAACCAAACGCATGCCTAGCTCTGTGCTAGATGCTGGGGAGACTTAGATACAGGAGTTAATGAGGCCCGTGCTTCTCCTTCAAAGAATCGATTCCCCAGTGGGGGAAGTGGACATCTAAGCAAGTGAAGAAGATGCAGAGGGTCAGTCTGATAATAAGAACATGGTGAGATTCCATTTGCTGAGCATCTACTGTGTACCAGCTACTTTATCCGCATGTTTATTTATAACACATCATAAACAGGCCATTCCTTGAAGCAGGGTAACCATTAGCATCCCTATTCTATGGATGAGAAAAGAGAGGTTCTGAGAGGTAGAACACCTTGCCCCAAGCTACACAGCTGCAAGTAACAGAACTAAGATTCAAACCCCAATCAGAGCCCAATCATCCACTATGCCATGTTGCCTCAGGCACAGATGGGAGAGAAAACTGCAACAGGAGCAAACAGAAGCAGGTAGCAAGCTCTGGCAGGGGCGGCTGCTCTGGGTTCTGTAAGCTGAAGTTAAGTCTTATGCCGTCAGAGAAGATCAGGAGAGCTTTCCTAGGGAGGTGAACATAACATCTTGAAAGAAGGAGCTGTTTGGGCACTGAGGGACGTAAACGAGAGACTCTGGAGGGTGCAATGTGGGAACCCAATTCCTGGGCTGCCCAGCTGATCAGAATTGGTTTGTTCTGCTGCAGCAAAGGGCTGAGCATCTGAGGCCCTTCCTAAGATGAGGGCTTCGCATTTCAAAGAGCCAGCCATCACCCACCTGGAAGCCTAAAGTGTACACAAAGGACAGTTACCATCCTTGCGAAAGTTTCATCCACCTTACTCGGAAATCTCAGCCTTGGAACCTCTACCCACACATTAGGGCAGAATTGCCAGTAAGCAATGATGTGTACTGCATTTTAAAATCTGGTTGGTGTGGCTGATTATATATGCTGTTCTCAGAGCCCCGGAATGAAGGTTTTCATCCCACAAGAGTCAAGGCTGGTCCCCAAAGTGATTGGCATTGCATTATTGATAAAGGTGTCGGGCGACGCAAGCCCCGTGGAATCCATCTTCCTCCCTGACACCTGATTACTCCACGCAGCTCCTCCGTTCACCTTGGGCGTGCGTGAAACTCCGAAGGCACGGATTCCTTCGCTCGCTGGCAACTTCAAAATGTGTGCTGTGTCCAAGGGAAAAAGAAAGGGGGTCAGGGGGGGAATGAGCAGCGTGTCGGTTTGGAAATATTTGTCCTGAATTTTTTTTAAAAGGGGACTTCTGTCCTCTTGTCCTCTCTCTGCCATTTTAGAAATTAGATTAGTCATTATTAAACATTTTGAAGTGGAGTAAAAAGAGGGAGACGTTTCCAAGGGCACACTGCAACTTTGATCGTAGCAGAGCCATCATTGTCAGGAGCCGACGCAAAGGCGGCTTGCGTTACACGTCGAAATCCTGGTAATGAGGGCCTTGTAATGACCCGTTCCAAAAAAGAAACAGCTCTGTTCCTTATTTGCCATTAAGAACAACCAAGAGTTTATTTGCAGAGAATTGGGTTTAATTCAATTAGCAGGAATTGTGAGGCATTCACAGCACAAGGTATATTAGCCTGGCACTTGGTTTGTAATGACACCAAAAGAGCATTTAGGGAAAGAAAAGCTAATTATCCAAGATTCTTCTCTTTTTTTTTTTTTTTCCTTTTCAATAACATGGAAGGTTTAGTCCAAATTTCAGAGGCCTGTATTCCCAAATCCCTTAAGCTTTAATTAACGATTAACAGAGCAGCAGGATATGGAGAGGAACAGGAAAGCTTTGCCATGGAGTCAGTGCCAGGGGGGATTATTAATAAGCCCCACCCCAAGACAGCACTTCACAGTTTACAAAGCGTTTCCACAACCATTATCTGCTTTGAATATTCATTTCCTTCTCTTTCTGGGCCAATTCTCCAGCCCTAGAAATATTTCTCTCCCAGACCGTCTTGAGTTTCAGATCTCAGCTCGTGTCCGAGTAAGTCCACGGCCAGCGTGACCATCTGCTTTAGGAGATGCACACGGGAAACTGGTGGTTGTGGATGCAGCTCTGACCTCCACCTTCCTCCAGGCTTATGGCCTTGGGCAGTTGCTGACTTTCTCCAAACTTCAGTTTACTTTTCTTTTTCACCCCCATCTGTAACTCTGCTGTCTAACTTGGTGGCCACTTTCACCTGTGGCTAGTTACATGTAAAGCAATTAAAATTAAATGAAACACCCAGTTCCTTGGTTACACGAGGCATGGTTCAAGGGTTCGGCAGCCTGTGGCTGGCATTTGCTGTATTGGGCAGCTCAGATGTAGTGCATTTTCCATCTTCCCTGAGTGTTCTTGGGATGGCACTCTATGAAATAGGAGGCACCTCTCATGTTTGAGGGTGGTGTGGGAAGAATTTAGTGAGAAAATGCACAGCAGGCATGTGGTTCATGACAGATGCTCACCAATAGCATCTGTGATGAAGGAGGGGGGGTGGGAGAAGGAGAGAAAGGGGGCACCCCCAGCCCCTGCTACCTTCTCATTCTTTTTTTTAAAAATTTTTTTTTAATGTGGATCATTGTTTTAAAGTCTTTATTGAATTTGTTACAATATTTCTTCTGGTTTCTTTTTTTTTTTTCCTTTTTTTGGTTTTTTGACCCTGAGGCATGTGGGATCTCAGCTCCCTGACTAGGGATTGAACCCTCACTCCCTGAATTGGAAGGAAAGTCTCTGGACTGCCAGGGAAGTCCCAACCTTCCCATTCTTGACACACACAATGGAAAGAATAATGGTG
This sequence comes from Hippopotamus amphibius kiboko, assembly GCF_030028045.1. Classification (NCBI taxonomy): domain Eukaryota; kingdom Metazoa; phylum Chordata; class Mammalia; order Artiodactyla; family Hippopotamidae; genus Hippopotamus; species Hippopotamus amphibius. Next base: position 125,827,362 of record NC_080194.1, read on the forward strand.
CAAGAGTTATGAAAGGGAGAGAAACTTCTATGAAGCATATTTGATGTGCTCTCTTATCTCTGTGTCTCCTATAATTCAACAAGTATTTATTTGGTGCTGTCTCACATGTTCCTCACAGTAACCTAGTGAGGAAGATTTTCTGTCCCCCACTGGACAGGTAGATGGAGCAGTGGAGGCTCAGGCAGGTGACATGAGGCACCCGGGCTGAAGAGCCAGAGGACATCGGAGCCAGGCATCCCCCATGCTGAGGACCAGCAGGACCCATTTTCTCTCTCGCCTCCATCAGCAGAGTTCCAGTTGGTTCTTATTAACATAAGGACTGGACACCAGTGTTCCAGGGGGCCAGGAGTGTCCTACTTCACGGTCCTTACATGATGAGCCACAAGGTCCCTGAAGGAACTCCTGCGTGTCCCTCAGTGCCTGCTTCACTGGGGACTGGGAATTTCCTTCAGAGCAGCAGTGGAAAGGGAATGCTTTTGCAAATAGCCCAGCGGTGCAGACAAACTGTCTTATTAGCCAATAAATCAATTAGTGCATTGGTGGGGGGGGGCAACCAGGCCACACAGAGCAACCCGGACAGATGGCTGTCAGTCTGTCTTTATCCCCTTAGTCATTACCTGCAGATCCTGAAAGGGAAGAGAGAGACAACAGCCTCTACGGGAGACACAGATCCAAGGGCACCCTTAAAGTGTGGACCGGGGAATCCCACAATGGCTGTGCAAGGGCCAGGTGATTCTCTGAGAGTCATTAGGCTAATGAAATTGAATTTCTTGATGGGTTCACAGAACCTCGTGGACTGAAAAACACATGACTCTCAGGAGGAAAGCATGTTAGCATTATCTTGGCAGAGATGCAGCCATTGGGAGAAGGAGGAGAAAGGGAACTTAATTGGGAACAGGCAAGACCTGGATTCCACTTCCAGCTTTGCAGCTAACTCACTGCACAGCCTCGGGCAAGCCCTGTAACCTGCCGGCCCTCAGTTTCTTTATTTGTAAAAGAAAACAACAACAAAAATTGAACAGATCTAAAAAGAGATGCTGCCTGCCCCGAAGGATTACAAGGCACTTGCAGATGTTACAGGAAAGACATCCATTTCCAGGTTATGGGAGCTCCACTCCCTTTGCTTTTTGTAAAGAAAAATGACGTGGATTTTGGCAGACATTTTGGAGTCTTACCGAAGGCGGAGGTTTTGTTCAAGGTATGTCACGGTGCTGCCTGAAAGCTGTTGGGACAACATGGTTATGAGTTGAATATTGTTTGTCCATTTGTCAGCTCACCCTTTCTTGGTATTTTCAGTAAAGCTTGTTGGTGCTCAGAGCCTGACTTACCTGCCTTCACACCCCACACCAAGCCTTCCAGCTGTGGGGCCTGGGGCCAGCTCTTCTGTCACAGCCTCTCCTTGTCCCATGTATAGAGATGACAGCCACCTCTTAGGATGGTCATGGGGGCCAAACAAATCTAGACTCATAGGGTTTTCGGTCAGAATAAATGTTCAAACTATATTAGCTGATGGTATCACCAGCTAACCGTCTGTGACTGTCGGCTTGGCCTGCACTTGGGGATACAAGACTAAATAAGGTGTTTCCTGGTCCATGAGGAAATCATAGTCTGGTGCAATGGCTGTCACATTTTCTGGGGTCGGAAAGCCTTTTGATAATCAGATAAAGGCAATAGACCTTTTCCCCAGAAACACACGCGCGCACACACACGTGATTCCAGGTTAGGAACCACCAAAAGCCTATAAACTTCAGGTTTTCAGGGTAAGAGACTAGTCTAGTTCAGGACTGTGGATTGACCAATGTTTATACTTTGTGCAAGAATTTCTATGGTGACAGGCAAGTGTTGGTTGCTTTCTGAGTTGGTAGCGAGGACAGAGAATGCTTCCTGGAGCGGGTGATGCTGGCTGAGAGGGAATAAGCAGGAGTTCATTAGAATAAGTTGGAGTGGGCACAGGGCAGGAGCTCCAGGTTTGAGAGACCACAGTGTGCAAGGCGAGGGGAGCAGAAAACTCGGGTAAGAACGCTTGGGTCTCTGGTCTCCCATCAAGAAGAAGAGGGCAGAGTTCACTGGAGTTCCTGGGGGTCAGAGATAAGGTAACATTTAACTGGTACAGTATTTCCAAGTTTAGCTTCCTGCATGGAGGAGGTCCCTGACTTTAAGAACACTGGGGTGCCCTAACTTCGGGGGTGACATCGATCTGGGTAATGGTGGTGACAAGAGCCACTAGGTGGTTGATCCAAACAGGAGTCTTGAGGCCACCAGAGTTCCCATGGGGATCTTGTTGACTTTGGGACAGATTTGTACACAGCATCTCTCACTCAGCCGCGTCATTAACCTCAATTCTGTCTGCCCGCCACCAACATCCTTGTGTTTGGTCGAATCCCTAGAAGCAGACCTGGAGGTAAGGCTTTGAACACTAGTGGCTTATTTGGGGGAGCGGTCCCAGGAAGCAGTTGGAGAAGGGAAAAGGGAGAGGGTGGTGAGGAGGCCCGTGCAGGTGCTTGAAGGAGCAGGTCACCATGTGTGCAGCTGGAGCTCAGCCCCACTGGGACCTCTGGGCAGTGTTGCGGGCCGTCCCTAGTTGAGGGATGCTCCCAGGGCCTCAGTACCAGCACCCTTCCAGCCTGCTCTGTGCATGAGGAAGCACACTCCTGTGGTCAGAGGAGCCGCCAAGAGAGGCCAATAGTGCTTCATAGGAAGGCCTCAGAGCGGGAATGGCGAGGGGATGTGAGTGAGGTACCGACTGCCCCGGAAGAGCCATCCCCACCAGTCCTGTCTGGAAGGTGGGGGTGGGGGGTGGGCAAGGCCCGGGTTCAGGCCTCCTCAGGAGACTTCTCTTCTCTAGGGCACACCGCCCCCTCCTCACTCCGAGGCACGGGCTAGTGTGGGTGTTCTTTTTTTTAAAATTTAATTTATTGGCTGCACTGGTTCTTCATTGCTGTGAGGGGCTGTCTGTAGTTCTGGAGAGCAGGGGCTACTCTTTGTTGCAGTGCGCGGCCTTCTCATTGCAGTGGCTTCTCTTGTTGTGGAGCACGGGCTCTAGGCGCACAGGCTTCAGTAGCTGTGGCTTGCGGGCTCTGGAGCACAGGCTCAGTAGTTGTGGTGCATGGGCTTAGTTGCTCTGCAGCATGTGGGATCTTCCCAGACTAGGGCTCGAACCCATGTCCCCTGCATGGGCAGGTAGATTGTTAACCACTGCGCCACCAGGGAAGCCCTAGTGATGAGTGTTTATTAGCATCTCCCCGACGATGTGCAGCTTCCCTGCAGCTCCTGTGTGATCCTGGGTAGAGCCCTCTCCTCCTGTGTCTTTGGAGCATGGAGCTGCGCTCTCATCTGTTCCTGAGAAGTAAACACAGAGGCTTTCTGTTCCCCTCGAAGCGTTTCCAGCTACTCCCAGTGTAGCCCAGCAGGACCCTGCTCCAAGCTCAAGTGGAATGTTATATATCGGATTTGTTTGCCTTTACACATCATCTGCTCACAGATGTTTGTCCTTTGGCTTGTTTCTTTTTCTAATTAATTTTTGATTAAGTTTTGAAACACCTTCTGTCTCCACCAGTTCCTGCCACCCCAGGTAATCCTATTTACTCTGAACCCAGGCTGGGGACCCAGGCTCTCAATGGCTCTGCATTCCCAGTGGCTAAGAGAGGATGGGGCCTTTCAATTAACTGGGTAAGTGGTCTTATCCCTCTTAACCAGACAAGAGAGGATGATGCTTGGACTAAGCACATGGGATGGAGAAAAGCAAATGAATCTGAGATATCTCTGGAGGGGACGGGTGGAGTGGAGGCGAGGGAAGAGTCAGTGCTGGAAATCACCTGCCAGAAAGAAAATGGTGCTGACATCATGGTACGTATTAAGAACACTTGGGTCCACGTGCACACGTCCTTTGAACCAGTAACTCCATTCTTCGGAGTTATTTAGAGAAAGCAGGGAGAAGAAATGAACAAAAATATCAATTGCTAGCAGCCTGTGTACTAAGCACTGTGGGAGGTTCTCTAACAAAGTTGCAGCAGCAGCAGCAGAAGTAATAACAATAACAGTAATTGTGCATAATCATATTAGACAACACCGATTGCCTCTTTCCTCTGCTACCAATTTACTTCTTAAAGAACCCTATATGGTCCCCATTTAACAGATGAGGAAACTGAGGCACAGCAAGGGTAAGGGACTTGCCCCAGCTCACACAGGGAGAAAGGGGCAGGGCTGAGACTGAACTTGAGCAGGAGACTCCAGCGTCTGACCTCTCATCTTCTTCACCTCCCACCTCCCAAGGGCCTTAGACCAGGTGTGAGTTCAGATTTGAGTCACCAGGCAGGGAGACAGCTCAGGCTGGGAGAGAAGGTGAGGACAGATGAGTTTTTAAGAGTCTGGGACAGCAGGTGTGCAGCCTGACTGGAGAATAACATTGGGTGTGTCGTCCTGCACTGGCCGTGTAGAACCTTCGCGTGCCTGTCGACCCTGGCTTCCCTGTCCAGGGTGTACCCCAGCCACTTCCCCGTTCCCAGGCCTTCTCCATTCCTCCTTTCTACACCCTTTGCTTGTGGACTAAGCCTCAGAAATCATCCCAATATTCCTGGACTCTCGTGCCAGAATCTATTATGATAACTCTTATCATAGCTATCATTTTGATTCTAAATTGTGTTCCACATCAGGAAAGAGGGAGACCTGTGTCCATCCAGATCAGTGCTGTGGATCATTGCTTAGCCTGAAATGAGCTGCTTTTCCCCAGTGCACAGTGGGTGCTCTGCCTTTCACCTCTAAATGCCCACAGACAGCAGAGGTGTCCACCCAGCAATTTGCCTATGGACCTTTCCCCAAGCCTGACCCTTCTGCCCCAACATCCCCCTCCTCAATTTCCCTCTGTGTGTTTTCCAAGGCGTTTCCCACTCTGCCAGGGATGTCCTAAAACCTGGCCAGCCCTGCCAAAGAAGATGAAATACTCAGGGGTCGCCAGGCAGGACAAGGTAATAAGAAAAGCAAACGGGCAACAGCAGGCCCAGCCCTGCTGAAGCAATTACCAAGTTTCTTCTCCATTTTGAGATGGCAGCGGGGAGAGCAGAGACGGTGGTGGCAGAACATAAATTATGTCATCTCTGTGCGATCAAAGGTTCTGAGCATTCCTTCAAGCTGTCCTTTTCATTTGGGCTCTGTAAATACTGTGTCCTTTTAAAAGGAGTCATTGAACATGTGCATTCAAAGGTGACAGAGAAACCACAAGCTTGGCATCCCGTGTGCGGGTGTTTTAAAGGAACTCTCCGTTGCTGGGCAGATTGAAGGAGGCAGGATGTTTTTGCCCAGGTGTTGAGACTTTCTGAAGACTTGGACCATCATGTTTGGAGAGTGGAGACTCTGTACTCAGACCCACCTGAAGTCAAATCTCCCTCTGCCACTTATTAGCCGTACCCCTTGGGGCTAATTACTTCACTTTGGACGAACTGTTTTTAAAACCGAGAGAAGAGTTTTCACAGCCTACAGGTTAATACTTAGTAAATGTTAACTTTTATTATTATTATTAATATTGCATACAAAGCTTTCTGACCATCTAAAGTCACATCAGTGCTTGCCTTCAAACCTTTGCCCATATGGTCCCTACAACCTAGAACACCTCCCTTCTGGCCTTGGGGTAGGTTCTCTAGAGGCAGAGCTGAGATGTGATTCTTGTGCAAATGAGTATTGAAGGAGCTGCTCTGAGGAGGAACCTGTCAAGAAGCGAAGGGGGCAGGATAAGGCGCTCAGCAAGGATGTGTTTTGGCTGAAGTCAAGCCTCAGCCTGATCCCATAGGGAGCTCTCGGGTGTGAGTAGCACCACAGAGTTTTCACAACTTGGAGCAAACCAAATGTACGTTTATACCACTGTATCAGTTGGTCACCAGCTGCAGATTGCCCCTGGGCAGGGCTTCCCCTCTCTGGCATCTTTGGATAAGGTGTGATTCTCCAGAGAAGGTGGCAGCAGCTGGGAGATTGATGCACCGGACTGATAAAAGGGATCTGAGTCGGATAACACCTTTCCCTTCTCAGAGCACTTCTACCCATCCTCCAAGACCTAGCTCTATGCCACCTTCTTCTGAGGCCCCTTTCTCTCTACCTTATGCTCTGCCCTTATTCACTCTGGATCCATGAGACTTTTCACTACAGGCACTTATACTGTAATGGAATTATATGTTTACGGATCAGACCTGCCCTAGCAGAAGAGACTACAGATGTCAGAGTTGTCTCTTATGTGGACAGAGAAGGCACTGATGAGGTAGTGTGACCTGAATGGGGGCAACACAGGGAGGGAGTGGGCGCTCCAGGGTAAGGATGGAGCCGCAGATTCATCACTTCAACCCCAGGTTGGGTTTCGCTTCCTGGTATTGGGCAGCTCTGATCTCCCAGCCAGGCGTGGAAATTGCCTGGGAATGGCTGGGGGGATTATAGAAAGTCAAGGGATTGCACAGTTATGTTTCCCAAAAGGTTGGTGACAGGAGTAAAACCTGGGGAACCTGCTAGACCTCTGGCCTGGGTGCTGCCCCTTGCTCCCCTGGGTTTGGCAGGCAGCAACCCATTTCAGACTGAGTCAGACCCCAGGCCTGACCATCTAATCGACTCACTTACCAGCCAGCTGTGCCTGACAGCACAGAGCCTGCCTTGGTGATTTCCCTCCACGATGGTGTCCTCAACTGTAGCAACAAGGTCCTCCCTTTGGGAGATGGTGGCCCAGCAGCCTGGGCCTGGTTCAGCTCAATAGAGAGTAGAGATGTGGAGTTCTGGGGGTCGGGCAGTGGGGAGGCAGGATGGTATCTGGCTAAGGCTGTTGGCTTCAAATTCTGGCTTTGAAGCTGACCCGCTGTTACCTAGCATGTGCTCTCTTGGCCTTTGTGTCTTTAAAATGGGGATAATAATGGTATGCAATTTGAGGGTGATTAGCCTTTGATGAGCTTCTAACACTAGTACCATTTGGGGCCAGATAATTCTTTGCTGTGGGGATCTGTCCAGTGCATTGTAGGGGTGTTTAGCAGCATCTTTGGCCTTTACTACTAGATAGCAGTACGACAACCAAAAAAATCTCCAGACGTTGTCACCTGTCCCCTGGGAAGATAGCAGCCCTTGTTAAGAACCAGTGTGTTACTACAGGGAAGACCCTTAGCAGAGAGCCTGGCATATTGTAAACACCTAAATAACAGACATAGAGAACTTGCGGTTGCCAAGGGGGAGGAGAGGTTGGGAAGGGATGGACTGGGAATTTGGGATTAGGAGATGCAAACTATCATATATAGGGTGGATAAACAACAAGGTCCTCCTGTAGAGCACAGGGAACTATATTCAATATCCTGTGATAAGCCAGAATGGAAAAGAAAAAAATACCCAAACATTAGCCATAGGTATCAATGGTATTGTGAGTATCCTCACCGTCATCACCAGGAGTAATAAAACGCATTAGTTAGGATAACACCAGCCCCTGTTAAAAAGCAATCCCCCAGTTACAGTCCTTTATATTTTGCTTCCTTAGCAGTCCAGTGCAGGTGTCCCTGGTGGCCTGCTGGCCCTCCTTAGGGGGGTTCCAGGATCCAGGCCTCTTCCACCTTGCTGTGCTCCCCTCCTCTCAGTCCTCAGAGGGCCCCAGAAACATTTAGAAAGGCCTGGGGAAATACTCAGAAATGTATTCAGAAGTGCCTGGAGAAAGAGAGGCATACCTGCCTCATAAGCTCCTTGGCCTGGAAGTGACTTACATCACATCAGCCACATCCCAGTGGTGAGAACTAGTCACATGGCACCATCTAGACGTAAGGGAGGCTGGGAAATGTAGTCCCTGGCTGGGCAGCCATTTCCTAGTGGCAACTCCATATGATGGAAGAGGGAGCCTGCATCTTTGGAGGATGGTTAGTCGCTTCTACCATCTATGAGCAGGAGGGCCTAGTGGTCCTGGAACTCTCCTGCCTGCCTCTATGTGGTCCTTTTGTGTTGCCTTCTGGTTCTCATGACCACATTCTACTGCTCCTGGGTCCAACAAAAGGTAATCTATTGGAATGGAGCTCTCAGAATCTATAGGAAGGTGGGAGGACCAGCTTGGAAGGAGGCTAGAAGAAAACTGGCCCTGCAGCTCTGGGAAGCAGGAGTATCCCCCTAGCAGAACTGGTCCAGGCAGAACCTCACCATCCATGGGGTAAATGCTCCCCAGCCATTTGTTTCTGCCCTCATGTCAGACTCAAGGCTTTGAGATCTCAGGAGAGAAGGGGCAGTGCTTGGTCATGTGCAGCCCTCCTGACCTGGGGAGACTGAGAAGAGGCATATGGTCTAGTGGTCCTCACCCTGTCTGCTCATCAGAGCCACCTGAAGAGCTGTGGTGAATACCAACATCCAGTCCCCTCCACAGATCCGTGAATGCCCAGGGCTGCATCCTGGATAGTCGCCTTTCATCAAGCTCCCTGTGAACCTAAGGTGTAGCCAGCATTAAGAATCACTGGCTCTACCCTTTCAATGTCTGAAGTGGGAAAAGGGCCACTTCAATTCGTTTCCTCCCTGAGACCACGCAGGATTGGGAGAAGTCATTTCCTGGAATGGAGATTGAGATGTTTTTAAGAAAAGGGGTGAGCTGCTGGGCAACCCAAAATGACAGATGTTCACACCCCCAGCTTATAAATTGGGCTCTGCATCCCTCTCCGCAGCATGAGGACCCTCCAGGTCAGGGTGTGTTCCCCAGCCTCCACCCCCTTCTTGTCCAGGAGTTACCCCCTTTTACCTCTCCCCACGGGATACCCATTTTCAAAGAGGACACAGAGGGACAAGCCTTACAGCAGCTTTCTAACCTAAAGGAAAGCATCTCCAATTATGGAATTCTAGGCACTGGAAGAAATGAGATAGTGGGGGTTGCTGAGGGGTCCAGGGATGTTTCCATAGCAATTCAAATCTTACCAGAAGTGCTGTGGAAGGAAGGACTGTGACAGCTAGGGCACCCCTGGGGCTGCTCTCCATCTGGGACTGATATGAAGGAGAGGAGGGAGGGGTATTTGGAGTCAGGCCAGCTTGAGCTCACATTCCCATCCTGACTCTTAACTGCTGTATTGCCTGAAAAATTTTGCTAAGTTATATGGGCTCTTAGTTCCCACAACATTGATAAGATGATGAAAACGGTGCCTACCTGGCAGGCTTTGAGGATTGAATGAGGGAATGTAACCAAAGTCTCAGCACAGTGCCTGATTCATGAAGTACACAAAAATCACCATGTTAGGTTTCTTGTCTCTTTGTTCTGTGCCGTTTGGAGTCACACGGCCCAGCTTTGCTCTACTCACCAATCCCTGGGGAAGACATCATTAGGAAGATAGGGAGAGTATTTGAGAAGACTGGCAGGAACTAGATGGTGTCTAAAGAATTGCTTTCTATACATTTGTTTACTAGAGAAAACTTGAAGAGTACAGAAAAGAGAAAGAAGAAAATGAAATATCCAGTTCTACCTCCCAGAGAAAAAGATTGTTAATGCTTTTTGGGAGGCATTTCCTCCCCATGTTTCTTCTATTCATGTTTTAACATAATTGAAATCATGTAGTATATGTCATTTATGTTCTGTTTTTTGTTTTCCTTATATGAGCATTTTCCCATGTTATTTCAAACTTTGCTGGACCATCACTTTGATAGTCACATAGTGGTCCCTGAAGAGGGTATGCCTCAGCTCACTGAGGCAGTCCCCAATTGCTGAACAACTAGGTTGTCTCCAGTTGTTTTTTCCATTACAAAAAAGTTACAAAGCATTATTTTGTGCCATAAGCTTGTGCTGTATTTCTAATTCATCCTTAGGAAAGATTCCCAGGAGCAGAGTTACTGGGTCAAAGAGAAGGAGGGTTTTTAAACATCTTTAACTATACATTTCCAGATTGCTGAGCTAAATTTGAAAACAGAACCATCTTAGGAGGCTTTTTTAAACTTGCAGTCTGGCCTCAAAAAAGCAACAAGGAGCTCTTTGGAAGGAGACAGGAATGGCGGCAACTTTTCCCCAAGATTATAGGATGTGGGGTGGGGCCAGCGTACAGGGAGCCCCAGCGATCCCTCCTCACACCCACCCAGCCTCCTGCCGGCCTCATAATTAAGCTTCAGATAATGTTTGCAATATCTCGGTGTTTTCCGGCACGTTTCAGGGTGACTGATGGGCTCCTCACAGCTCAGACGCCCATCAACCCAGCGCTGGAACGACTTTAACCTTCCTTATACACCAACTTCAAGGGCAAACCAAGGGCAGGGATTTGTCGGCCCTTCCCTCCCAGCTCAGCCTCCCCTCCTCAGCCCTTTCTATGCTACATCCTCCTGCTCCTCTCAAAATCATCTACAAGATGGGCCTGAGGTGTTCATCACCACAAGTAAAACTATTCTTAGGTTACAAGCTGCCAGCATTTTGAAGCAAGTGCATGTAAATATTTCATTTCTGACAGTGAGCGTTATTAAGAGAAACCTTGTGCATTTTCTAGAAGAATTTTCAGAGGCGTTTATTCATTGGACATTCTGGAGCCTACGGAATTTGGTTTGGGGAGGGAGGGCGGTGTTGAATATCGTCTGTGAATGGGCTCTTTCCTTTTTTTACACTCACATTTAAAAATCTGGGCTGAGTTCCGGCAGCTCAGTGGCGGGCACCAAGTCCTGGGCTAGAATAGAGGAGAGAGATGATGGGGAGAGAGGAAGCTGCCTGCTTTCAGAAATACCCCTTTAGGGGGTCTGTTCACAGGCTGCTCCACTACATGCAGTGGAGCTCAAAATATCAGTGTTACGACTGCTGCTACTATAACAGTTACGACACCAAACTAACAGAAACTACAGTGGCTCGTTCTCAATCTCCAGCTCTTATCCGTTCTCAATCTCCAGCTCTAGGCCATACATTCCCATTGACTCCATGCCGAAAAGGCAGTGAGATAGATTGTTGTATCTGTTTCCCGAAGGAGGCAACTGAGGCTCAGAGAGGTGAGGTAGCGCTCTCTTGGTCGTGTACACAGCTTCTAAGTGGCAGAGCAAGGATTTATAAAGCCCAGGTATTTCTGAATCCAGAGCAACCCAAATACGTTTTCCCATCTGCAAATCAAAGTGAGTGCCCTAAGAGTTGTCAGTTGACAGTAAATCAAGATGATTGCACGTGGAAATGTACAAAGAACAGCACACGTGCCCGTGAGGTAAAACTCACAGCTTGCCGTGTGCCAGGGACCGTGTCAAGCACTTTAAACATATATTTTTTGCTTAATTCTTGGAAGAGTCTTGTAAAAACGTATTTTCTCTTTTATAAGTATGAAATTATAGGCTTAGAGAGGATAAGTACCTTTTGTTGTGATCATCTATTGCTGTGTATCAAAGTACCCTGAAACGTAATGGCTCAAAACAGCAATCATTATAGCTCAAGATTTTGTGGATCAGGAATCTGGGCAGGGCGTGCTGGGCATGGGTTGACTGAGGTTTCTTGGTGGCATTCAGCTGGCAGATGGACTGCCTGGAGGGTCTGAGGTGGCTGGCACGTTGGCCAGGAAGGCTGGAGGTTTGGGCTCAGCGGGGACTAGCCATCAATGTGTCTCCATGTGGCCTTTCCAGCATGGCCATCTCAAGGCAGTCAGATAGCTGAGGGCAGCTGAGGGCACCCAGAGAGGGCCCCCTGGACAGCAGTGGAAGCATCCAGTCTTTTAAAGCTGGACCAGAACTGGCACAACATCCCTTCTGCTGTAATCCATTAGTCAGGGAAGTTTTAGAACCTGCCCAGATTCAAGGGTTGGGAACATAGACCCCACCTCTTGACGGGAGAAGCACCAAAGAACATGTGGCTGATTTCAGTCATGATACGTGCCCAGGATGACATACCTAGAGAGAGAGAGAAGCAAGTTTGCAACCCAGGGCTCAACTCCACAACTAGCTTAGAGTCCCTAGTGCCGTCCAGGGAGTGAGACACCTCAGGCAGATGCTGAAGACGCCGGTATTTGCTACTCACAAGACAACATGGAATCCACACCACTTGGGAAAGGGTTTCCCCATTCACAGTTGATAGAGAAATCAACTCTCTCAGAACAGGGAAGTGAGCTTCTCAAAGCCCCCCAGCCACAGAGTGGCAGGAACCCCATTTGTCTTATTCCACACCCTTTGTTCTGCTTCACCACCCTTTAACAATGGCACTTGAAGGTGTTCTGTTTACACCAATAAAAACAACCCAGAGATTCAGTCTGTTAAAGGACACATTCACAACCCTTTGCAGAAGGATGCTTTGGTCAAGGTGACTATAAGACATTTCCTGTTATCCCAGAATAGGAAGTTAGAACCCCAAGTGAAGGCAGAGGAATGCTGAGTGTCTCGTACTTGAAAGAGGGCCAGACATAATGGGTTCAGGTATCTCCTCAGGGCTCCTTGAGATGGGACAAGCCAGCTCGGCTGTTACCAGTACTATATAGATAAGCAGATGATCAGAGAGGATTTGGGTGGGGTGGGGGGAGAGGAGTTATCCGTGTCAACTGGAAGACAAGCTGAGCTCCGAAGGGATCTCTTGTAGACATTGGGATGCCAGCAAGAAGAGGACTCAGCCGGCTGATGTAGCTTCTTATCACCGCTTTCTGTTTATTCAAGCAGGGGGAGAAGAAAACAGGAGAGAGGGGGCATGGAGGAAGGGACAGCTTCAATCTCTGCTCTTGCAAAAGGACTTGTTAGTTTCCTGTGGGTCCAGAGGATACCACAGAAGAGCTGGGTTTGAGCCACATGGCTGGGACCAGCTGATAAGGGGGCCCCAGCACCAGGAGACTGTGTTATCTGTTAGAATTCCATCACTAGAAGTTGAGAGAGGCCAGGTGCAGGTGAATTTTCTATCAGGGAATTGTGTGGAGGGATCTCGGGCAAGGCAGTGCTTCAGTGAGGAGGTGTGGCCAGGCCTGCTAGCTCTGCTCTCCGAAAGCATCTTCTCCTCTCTGACATACAGTTTAACTACATGTTCAAACCCCTTACCATTGTATGTGGCCCTGTGACTGAGCTCCATCCAATAGGATGTGAGCTGAAACAACGCATAATTCTTCCGGGTCTAGTCTATAAAGACCACCCGTTCGTGTTCCTCCATGTATTCGCCCCCTTCTGGCTCTCTGGTCGTGGTGACCCGAAGCCACATAGTAAAGATGGCAGGGCCTCTTTCAACCTGGGTCTCTGAATGATCACGTGGAGGAGAGCTGGCCTCTAACACGTTCTCCCACCTAGAACTGCTATGTGAGCAAGAAATGACTATCCATGTGTCAAGCCATTATTTATTGGTTCTATTTGTTACTGTAGCTTTGATGTCCCTGACAATTACAGGAGGCCTGCACCAACAGGGCTCCCCTAATCTACATGTGCCCCGTGAAGGTGCCAGCATTTGGACACCTTCTATACAGAAGGCATCTATGACCATTGAATTGCCTGATAATCAGCATTGATAGCAGGTGATTTCAGTTGTTGCATGCTCAAGTGGAAGGGAACATGCCCTTTCTCTCTAATCCACCTGCTCAGACCCAATGACAGAATTCTTAAATCAGAAAACCAAAGGAAGAAGAGGGTAAGAAAGAGCAGACCATTCATTCTTCCCAACTGATCCCTCTGGTCAATGTCTGGCCAGCACAGTCAGGGGACTAGAGGAGATGAACATTAAATTGGATGTGAGATGGAAGTTTTGCGCTCAGCTAGATTGGGTTTATTATGCCCGAGGGTAACTGGAAAGCTCCAGGTTTTCCCGAGATATCCTTACAGAACTGAAAAGGCAGACTAAATTGAAGGATAATTGATGGAAAAAGAGAACCCTCATGCTGGTGTTTTTCTAGGTCAGAACTTGCCATAAAATAGTTCCATCAAAGCCAAGGGCACCTGGCAGCCTGGCAAACTTGGTAGATGACAGAGCACAGGATAGAACACTTTTATTTGAGTGACTGACTGTCAATAGAAGAAATCACCAAAATGCTAGTGCATGAACAATATCCTCACTGGCGGGGAATGCCTGTTTTAGGTGACACTGGACTTCACAGATAAAGGGTTCGATGTTTGGTGTGAACAGTGGTGTCATTTGCTGATGGGGGACAAATCTGAAGGCCCAACAGGGTAGTGTTTGAGGAGGGATGTGATGATTCTATCTTCCTGCCTGGCAGGCCACTGTGGCATCTTCAGCACAGCCATGGGGACCTCACGGTGAGTCCTGCAGAAAGGAAGGAGATGAGAGGGAGCAGGAGGCAGAGAACATAGGTCATTCAGTGAGACCCGGATGGGTTAATGTCCAGACAGAGAACAGCACGCAATCAGTGTGTCCCTGGCTTTGTGCATGGGAGTACTGCAGAGCAGAGTCTCCAATTCCAGAGGCCTGGGTTCAGTTTCCTGCTCTGCCACTTGCCAGAGAAGTAATTTAATCTCATTGATCCTTATCTGGATCCATTTAAACTGAACTCTGTCAGTTGAATGGGTAAGAAATTCCTTTGTGTCCTTAAGCTATTTGAGTGGTTTCTATCCCATGCAACCACAAGAGACCTGTCTCTCACTACCCCTCCAGAAGTGGTCGAGTGGTACCCAGCACATTCAGCACAGATGATTAAATAGTATGGAGCATCAGAACCCCAGATGGTGATGGGCATCTCAGACACAGGTGCAGAGGGAGACCAGGTGGGTGTTCCTGAGCCATGATCACCCATCTATCCATGAGCTCCGTCCTCACATCTATTGATGTGTGGGAAATCCCAGGAAGAATCCATATCTCCATGGGCAAAATCCCTGCATGGTTTCGAGGGCAGTTTTGGAGCCTGACCTGGGTTCAAACTCTATCTCTGATACTCCCTGCTATAGGAAAGGAACTTAGCACCCCAACCTCAGTTTCCCCATCTGAAAACCATGGCATGAGAACCAGCTCCAAGGGTTGAGGTGAGGATTGGAAGAATCACATACATCAAGGTCTTGGCAGAGGCGAGGAGGAAACCCTTAATGTTGGCCTTTGCAGTTTCAAACACAGGTAGAGAAAGGCAAGGAGAGGAAGGGAAATGATTAAAGGGATGGGAAATCGCTGGAACAAAGCTCTCAGGAATGTCCTGCCAGGAGTTTCCTGCATCCCTTCTGTGCCCCATGCTGGTCCACAGAATGGCCCACCTCAAACACGGCTCTAATCATATCAGCCCCCCGCTGGGAACCCTCTGATGGCGGCTGCTGCTGACAAGATAAAAGCCAAACGCCTCAGTCTGGCACCCGCAGCCCTTAGAGAACCCTCACTCCGCAGCTGGCCTCCGCAGTCGTCTATCTGCCAAACCCACCACAGCAGATTACAGACCAGCCCTAAGGTCTGCAGGTGCCATGTTCCTGAATAACCCTGGGCTACCTGAGTTGGAAGTAAATCTAACATAATTATGACTATAAAATCGACACTGAATGCAGTATGTAGAGGATTCCTGTAAGTGTCAATATTTGCTTTTCATATATGTATCTAATATGTAAAATTTTAAATCATAAATGAAACGTGGTTTATCTGCAATTGGCCACAAGCCCCACCACTCCCTATTGCATCACCATATGACCCACCTTCTACTCCGTGTCATCAGGTATATGAATGGGTGAGAGAGCTGTTTTTAGTCCTCCCTTCAATGAGACAAGACAATATTTCTATAAAGTCTCTTATTAACCTTGAGGTAAAGCTTTGTTTTTATCATATTTTTAATTTATGTTTAACTTGACAAATAATACATGGATGCATTCTCAATGAAAAAATTTCAAATAATTCAGAAAAAGAGAACATTCTCCATGACCTTCCTCAAACCATTAAGTCCCTGTCACGTTCAAAATTCCTCCTCAGAGGTAAAGCTTTTGTTAGTTTGATGTGTATCCTCCCAGACATTTTTTAGACATACATCTGTGTGTTGTGGTCAGGGAGTGAGGATGGAAGGAGGAATGTTACTGAACTAGACTTGGGTCCACTTGCCCACGTACAGTCAAGCCAATCTACTGACACCAGGTTGTGGTGAATTAAAGTGCAGCGTTTATTGCAGGTGCCAAGCAAGGAGTCCAGGGTGCAGCTAGTACCCAAAAGACCCGAACTCCCTGTTGGGTTTATGGGAGACTTTTTTTTGAGTTTTATTTTTACTTTTTAAATTTATTTATTTATTGGCTGTGTTGGGTCTTCATTGCTGCACAAGGGCTTTCTCTAGTTGTGGCGAGTGGGGGCTACTCTTCATTGTGGTGCACGGACTTCTCATTGGAGTGGCTTCTCTTGCTGCAGAGGACAGGCTCTAGGCACATGGGCTTCAATAGTCATGGTACATGGGCTCAGTAGTTGTAGCTTGCGGGCTCTGGAGCACAGGCTCAGTAGTTGTGGCTCACGGGCTTAGTTGCTCTGTGGCATGTGGGATTTTCCTGGACCAGGGCTCGGACCCATGTCCCCTGGATTGGCAGGCATTTTCTTAACCACTGTACCACCTAGGAAGTCCCCAGGGAGACATTTTTAAAGGTCAGGTGGTGGAGGGGAGTCGCAGGGTGCAGGGTATGTGACCAACTCCTGCATAATTCTCTGATTGGTTGATGGTGACATAACAGGGTGGTGTCACAGGGGTTAACATTATCAACCCTCAGGCTCTGGTGGGTCTGGGGGCTACATGCTCATGGTCATCAAGTAGTTAACTTCTTCCATTTGGTGGGGGTTTTAGCATCTGAAAAATAACTCAGGAATGTGCATCAGATATTATTATCCTAGGTACTTCAGAGAAGAGCTAAAGCAGAGGATACGGACGAGGGGTCTGTCCTGGGAAGACCCCATGGGTCCTGCTTGGTTACAGGAAAATATAATGTACACATACTTCAGTTATTTTTTTAGAATATTGGTATCATCGTATGTGTGCTGTTCTCCATCTTTTCTTGTCCATTAACAGTATGTATTGTAGAGTTTTTCATGTCAAAATGTTAGGATTCACCACATTTATTCTAGCTGTAGCATACGATTTTATAATATGGCTGGATCATAGTTGATTTGGCTTAGAGGGTCGTAAACTGGCAGCCCAGCAGCCACATCCAGATTACATGTGTGTTGTGTTTGGCTGGAACCATATTTTGCCTTTATAAGTTGAATGCAAATGGCTTTAAAGTAGACATCGCGTGTTTCCCCACAGACCTCACCATTCCCTATTGTATGGCAGGCAGTTCATTTTATACACTTTTAGTACTCGCCTGGCCCTTGGAGTCATCGTAGTGTTCAAACCCTGTATTGTAGCCATTCTTTTATCTGTGAACACTTAAAATGTTTTAGAAATGTCCTGTTGTCACAAACAATGCTGCAGTGAACAGTCATGGCTACACCTCTTTATGCTGGTGTGTATTTATCTAATGTAGATGCAGGAAGTGGGCTTGCCTAATAGGAATGAAAGGGGTCATGTGACCCAAAACACACAAAGTTAGGAGACAGAGACTAAGATTTTGAAGTGGAGGAAATTAGAGTGGGCAGCTGAGAACAGTGTCACCCACGTGCTGCTGGAGACCTGTAGCTGTTGAATAGCACGCTTCTCCCTCACAAATTACTGTTGGTTTACAGCAGGGAAATGCTGGTGCACACGCACACGCAAGGTTATGTAGTAAGGGATCCTCTGCACTTGTGCTTTAGAGATGTGGCCGCTCGCTTTGGAATCAGCTGCTCTCCCAGCCCCAACTCTGAAAGGACAGAGGGAAGGTGGGGGGGGGGGCCCTGGGCTCTGACATTCATCACACCTTGGAGGTTTCTCCAGGGCTGGCCCCAGGATTCATGCCTTGCTAAGCCTCGGGACACAGCTAATGCATTCTCTTGGCCGAGGTCAGTCTGAAGGCTGGCCTCCTGTTTAGGAGGCTAATGATGCGTGAAAGCTGCCCAGTGGGCAGCAGGCACTGCCTGAGCTGCTTCTGGGGCTGACGGCTTGTGAGGGCTGGTCTGATACCTTGGGGGTGAGCGTGGGAGAGAGGGTGCTGGGAGCCGGCCAGTGTGAACTATAGGGGCTGCTCGTCTAACTTAGGAAGCCATGCATTCTTAAGCCCTTCATTGGATTCACAGCTGTGAGCTGGTATTGGCTTGTCTTAGTAAGCTTGGGTTACCATAACAAAATGCTGTAGACTGGGTGGATTAAACACCAGGAGTTTGTTTCTCGCAGTTCTGGAGGCTGGAAGTCAACCATCAAGGAGTCAGTAGGGTTGGTGTCTGGTGAGAGCCCTTTTCTTGGGTTTCGAGTGGCCACCTTCTTGCTGTGTCCTCATATGGTCTTTCCTCAGTGCAAGGAGGTGGAAAGAGAGAGAGAGAGAAAGCAAACTCGTTGGTCTCATAAAGGCATTAATCCTGTCCTGGGGGCCACACTCTCATGACCTTATCTAAACCCAATTACCTCCCAAAGGCCCACCTCCAAATACCATCACATTGGGGGTTAGAGCTTCATGAGTTTGGAGTGGGGTGGACACAATTCAGTTCATAGCCATTTTGTAGTAGGAAAATATGACTGAGGATGGCCGGGTCAACCTCAGGTATAAGTAGAAAGTTGCAGGGGAGAGAGTTCCTGGAGTTAACAGGGAATAAAAGACCTTATCTGCCCCTAGGTAGGAGATCCCTTCTAGGCATATATGAACATCGTGGGTGGAATCTAAATCAAATCCTTTAATACAGAATCAGCTGTGTGTGGGTAGGAGCCTGAAAGTCTATATGACTTTATCTTGTGTTTAAAGCTAACTTCCTCCACTGAATAAATTTCTGAGCTTGAAAAAACTACTTAACTGTTCTTCTAAGCCCAATATTCTCATCTATGAAATGGGATAATAAAAGTTGCTCTGGGGTTGACATAAAGAACTTAGCATAATGCCTGGCACCACTCTTTTTTAAAAAAATAAATTTAATTTTGGCTGTGTTGGGTCTTCGTTGCTGCACATGGGCTTTCTTTAGTTGCAGCGAGTGGGGGCTACTCTTCATTGTGGTGCATGGGCTTCTCTTGTTGTGGAGCATGGACTCTAGGCACGCTGGCTTCATTAGTTGTGGCACACAGGCTTAGTAGATGTGGCTCACGGGCTCTAGAGCACAGGCTCAGTAGTTGTGGTGCACGGGCTTAGTTTCTCCTCGGCAGGGGGGATCTTCCTGGACTGGGGCTTGAACCCGTGTCCCTGCATTGGCAGGCAGATTTTTAACCACTGCACCACCAGGGAAGCCCCTGGCACCACTCTTTAGTTCACAATATTTTGAGGCATTTTGGAAACAGAAAGCTGTGTTTGCTGTTGTTTGAAGTTTTGCCTTCTCAGAAAACTGACTCAAAACTTTAAAATGAAAAAAAAAAAAACCCTCAATGGCTTCATTGCCTTTGCTTTTTTGGTGTTCATTTAATCATCATCCATGCGCGGGCATTGCACACAGCCCTCCCCCGTTTTTTTTCCTGGCAAGATTGTTATAATGTGTTGAAAATATTAATTATCCTCTTCACCTTATACACAGGACTGGAAAAACAAATCTCACTCCTGTGCTTGCGAGAAGAAAAGTGTGTGTGTGTGTGTGTGTGTCGCACCCATTGCCCCCTCAGGTCATAACAAATTATCGATGCCAGTTCCTTTAAAAAGACAATTAATCCAATTACCTTCTTGTTGAATCAATACTAATGTCTTTTTTTCCTTTAACGTGCAGGTTTCGGCAAGCCTGGCTGCCAGCAAAGCTGAGGTAGGAACCGTGGTTTTGCTGTCCCTTTGGAGGACATTTTGAAAAGGTTTTCTATTGTGATGTAATGAAGTGGGTATTCTGGTTGTGACTGTGTTCTGCACAATCTCCTGGTGGTTTGTCTCGTGTGTTGTCCGTTGTGTGGTTTCCGTGGTGCTGGGTTTGGAGCAGACTGGGTCACCCCTGTACTCTATATGGAGTGTGTACTGAGTAGCCTGGTAAAGATGGTTGATGGCTTCAAAGCCAGATCTCCTTTTGCTTCTGTCTTGGTGATTCCAGAGTCTGTATATACACATTGTGATTCTAGCTCCATCCAGACCAGCCCCTGCTTCAGAAGTGAGACCTCCATCTGTCTCTCTGGTGGTTTCCATTCCCTCCCTCTTTCCTCTCCCTGTTCTTCCTCTGGGGAATTAAAGGGACTGAGGCTGATGCTGACAACAGGTAAAGAAGGAAAACGATGTTGGTCAGAGGTCACCAGAAAGGTGACCATCCACGGGGAATTGTACATGGCATCACTTGGTGAGTACTTCCAAAATATATCCAGGGCCGTGGAACCGTTGTTCTCTTCCTTCTAAGTTTCTAGGTGTAGAGTAAAGAGCATCTACCTTGGCCTCAGCAGCCCCGGGTTCTGTGTGACATCGTGCATCACT
This sequence comes from Hippopotamus amphibius kiboko, assembly GCF_030028045.1. Taxonomy (NCBI): domain Eukaryota; kingdom Metazoa; phylum Chordata; class Mammalia; order Artiodactyla; family Hippopotamidae; genus Hippopotamus; species Hippopotamus amphibius. The sequence goes on from NC_080194.1 coordinate 125,847,621, forward strand.
TTAACTGCTGAGACTCACTTTCCTCATGTACTCAGTGAGGATAATTCAGCTCCCTTTGACCCACCACATGGTTGCTGGAGGGTAATATGGAGTAAGGAGTGCTGAGGCAGAATCTGGCAGCTCCCTACAAAATGTGGAGGGAGATCACTGCAAAGAGTGGAAACTCCAGTTCAGATGTCTACATTCTCAGGTAGGAGAGCTTGGTGTGCAAAAGTTTTCCAGGACTCTGGTTCGTTAATGGTGTAAATGTCATATTAGATTACTGTGAAGGCTGATCAGTGGGAGGGGAGCAGGGTCAGGAAGCAGAAGTGTGGTGTGGGGTCAGGAGCCACTGGTATCACCTGCTTCCCAGTGATCGTGTGACCAGTTATTGATTCTGAGCCAGTCATGTATCTATCCAAATCTTCTTTCCTCATCCTCAGAGTGAGAACGGCAATACACATCACACGAGGTTGTTGAGAGAATTAAAAAGGCAATGGCAGTCTTTACTTTTTTGATTTACCCTATATAGAGGACCAGTTTCCATGTATCCAGTACCTACCATACACCATTTATAATGTAAAGATTTCACATGCGTCATCTTATGAAATCCTCACAAAAATCTTGGGATGTATGAGCTCTTATAGTCCCCATTTCATGGAAGAACAAACTGAGGCTCAGAAAGCCTCAGTGACTTTCCTAGAACCATTCAGCTAATGAGTGATAGAGCTGAGTTTTTAATCTGGTGGGGTACAAAGGGCTGACTCTTAATTGCCATGCCATGTGTCTTAGTTCAGGCCACTATAACAAGATAGCGTGGACTGGGTGACTTAAACAACAGAAATTTATTACTCACAGTTCTGATGGTTGGGAAGTCCCAAGATCAAGGCACCAGAAGATCTGGTGTCTGGTGAGGACTCTGCCTGGTTTGCAGATAGTCGCTCTTCTCATTGTATCCTCACATGGCAGGAAAGCAGAGAGAGGAAGCAAGCGCTCGTGTCTCTTCTTATACAAGGGCACTAATCCTATTCCTGAGGGCTAATCACCTCCAAAGACCCCACCTCCTAATACCATCACCTTGGGGGATAGGATTTCAATATATGAATAACAGCACATAAACCACCCAGATCATGGCCTGGTGCATAGTGAGTGTTGATATATGTTAGCATTGTCACTTCTTAAGGGCTGATTCTGCTTTCTAGATCATACCTGAATGTTTCTGTGCTTTGGGGTCAGCACCATGGAGAGATACCTGTTTCCTGTGATCTTCCATGTTCCTTTCCCTGTCACGCTCTCATTTGTGCCACATTTGGCTGTTTAAAACACACAGTCAACAATAAAATACCTTTACATATGTTACCCCTTTTCAGTTTCACAGAAATCACACATGGCATGATTTTTGTTATTACTATTTTCAGATTTAAAACATGGAGTTTTGGAGAATTGCAGTACTTCAAACATTAGTGAAATAATGTTTAATGATCTAGCAATTCCACTCCTGCTTGTGTGCCCAAAAGAAATGAGTGCTTATGTCCACCAAAAGATGTATACAGTAATTTTCATAGGAGCTTTATTTCTCATAGCCAAAAAATGGAAACAAACTAACTGTCCATTAATAGGATAATAAATAAACAAATTGTAGCATATTCATGCAATGGAATACAAGATAGTAATCAAAAAGAATCATCCATGGATATATGAAATAGCCTTCATGAATTTCAGAGAGATAATGTTGAGTTAAAAAAATACACCCTGTATGATTTTATTTACATATAAAACAACACCCACCTCTGGTGATAAAAGTAACAGTCGTGGTTACCTTTAGGTAGGGGCACAAAAGAGCCAGTTGGGAGATGGGAATATCCAATGCCTTCATCTAGATATGGTTACATAGGTTACCATCATGTGTAAAATTTATGGTGCTCTACACCTAAAATGTGTGTACTTTATGGTATATAATTTGTATATCAAGAAAAAAAATGAAGCTACTTGGTTAAAAAAAAAAGGCAGCAGTAAAAATGAAAAAAAAAAAAAACACAACATAAAAAGTAGAAACCAGGATAATGAAAAAAAGGGAAATGAGGAACTATAGAACTCTCAGCATATAGACAAAACTGTAGATCAAAAATAGCCTAAACTCACCCATTCTCCTCGCACTTATTCATTCATTCATTTTTACTCCAGACTCCTCTCTCTCAGATGGAACGGGAGTTTTTCTTAAAAACTCAAAACTTTTCCTTTCTCTTAACCATTGTTTCTAAGGCTAAATTGTAATCGCTGCATCTGGATCATATTTTTTGCACTACTGCAGGGAGGTAACCTTTTATTAATTGAATTTCTAATGGCAATTCATCAAAGCAGGCGATCGCCGTTATTTAATGCAGGATCCATATTCATGGCATGTTCTGTTAGGTAAATAATAGTGGCTCTGGGAAAGTGCTTCTGTGAGGTCATTTTCCTTCTCAAATCACTTTCTATTTTTCCCTAAGTACAGACAAACAATTGTAATTTAAGCAGAACAAACCCCACCTGTGGAGGAGACGTTGGTTAAAGGGAGACAAGAATTACAAACTCACAGAATCAGTGAGAATGAATGGCTTTGCCAGTTCCCTTTCTCTCTGCAGATTGACAGTGAATATGTGAATAACGTTTGCTAAATCTGGACTTTGAAAACATGACAGCAAGCTGTTTGTGCCAATAATTTTTCATGGCATATGCCACCCCTCCCCGCACCACACACAGTTTTAATAAGATGGCACATGGGCTATTGAGAAATGTTAAAACCCTGCCGAGGAAAGAGCTTTATCTCCTGACCAAATTCTGCCCAGCAATGTTTATGACAGCTGAAGAATTTATCTTAAATTCCCTCTGCTAGCCGCAAAGCACATGGCCCTTTGTCCCCGAGCAGCCTGTAAGAACCAAACTAAGATGTCACATACATAATATAACAGATAAATGGCCCAATTTCCATGTCCACATGATGAATGGAATGCAAGTTCAGCACACACATATTTGCACATTAATTGGCCCTGCATGGTTCCATTTTGTTCCTGAGTTGCTACTGTACGTCTCCTGGACTCTTTCCCCTTCAGAATCATTAAGCCTGTTTTATCGCACAAATGCATACACATCTCCCCCCTGTTTATTGTCACGCAGCTTGCCCTGCTGAGAGAGAACCAAGTAACCTGGGCTCAGCCATTGGGTTGCAAATGCCTACGTCTGAGTTCTCTCCATCTCCAGCTGCAGGGTAACACAGAGATCTGAGATGCAGCCCCACAGTGGCTATGCTGACAGCCAAACAAAGGAGGTTGCAGGCGAGGATGTTAAAAAAAAAAAAAATCATTTCTTTTCAGTTACCAGTTGGTTTCTTGCCTCACCTTAATGATCTCCTGTTGATAGTTTAAGGGCAATATAAACCCAGTGGAGGGCCTCAAATTTGATAAATTGGCCTGCTCCTATTTCATGGCAAAGCAATCGAATGGAGATTGATTGATATTACAGTTTTTCTATCCCAAATAATTGCAGTGGGAAACAGTGCAGGTGGCTAAACCCAGTGGCCTTTGGGAAACATAGGTGGAATCTTGCTTCCACCAACCTCTGTTTCCATCCAGAGATTTTTATCCTGAGCCAAGGAATCGTGTGTTTTTCCAGTCTCAAACCTGAGTCTCAGAAAAGCAGATTCAGGGGCTAGAGCACCAGCGCTTTTGAGAAGGGACTGATTTTCTTTCGCTGTGAACAAAACACCAGTCCTGGCCATTCCAAGTCATTTCAGAAGTCAGAACATTTTACAAGGGAAAGTTGAGCTATTGCACCAAGAGGGTTACAGTGGAAAGAGCATGAGCTTTGGAGTCTTAGAGATGAGATATGAATCTTGGGTCCACAATTTATAAGTTATGTGCCTGTGGGAAAGTCACTTAACTGCTAAACAGGCCTCTTATCAGCAAAATGGCAATAATGAAAACTATCCCAAAGGATTGATTTGAATTTTAAAATTTGATAATCTGTATGCAATGCCTAAGACAGTACCTGGCACGGAATGGATGATCCACAATTATTTTGCTTCCTCACATGATCAATCCCCTGTCCTTTATTTCTTGTGTAAAGCAATACAATACATGAATAACTAGAAATTTATTTTTTGACCTGTGGCTTTGAAAACTTGCTGTGATGATTTTGCATCATGGCTGACCCAGACCCTAAGCAGGCAGAAGTTTTCTTATGTGGCTTAATTCATGTTGGAGTCTATGGCCCTCTTCTGTCCATCAAGGGCGATATCCACTTGAAGACCAGCAATGCTTTCCAGTGAGCACATTTGGCCTTGTCTAATTGGCCAATCACGCTTTGATAGTCCTTCCTGTCCTGGAAGCCAGCTCAAAGGAATGTTTAAAGAACCTTTCAAAAGTCATCAGGTCTTAATTCAAGGGCCCAGAATTCTCAGTTGGAAATATGGTTGGCCTTTATAAAAATCTGATGGGCATTTAAGTGACAGCTATTCTACTCCAGGCAAAGCACTAGGCACTAGGATACATATACAGCTTGGACATACAATCCTACCCTCAAAGAACACATATGGTCCAATACGTTGTGGGGGGTATATCATAAATGATACAGTGTAATTTGTTTTGTGATGGCCAGTGTTCTCATAAGAGCAAAGCCCTCTCCATGAACTCTGCTCCATATTCCTTAAGTTTGGGGTCTGGGTTCAAACATAAGTGAGCCTAGACGGGAGGGAAATCTATGGCGGCTTCCAAGAGGAGCTAATATGCAGACTGGAGCCTTGAAGTCAAGAAAAAAGGAGAGGGACTTCCCTGGTAGTGCAGTGGGTAAGAATCTGCCTGCCAATGCAGGGGACACAGGTTCGATCCCTGGTCCGGGAAGATCCCACATGCCTCGGAACAGCTAAGCCCATGCGCCATAACTACTGAGCCTGTGTTCTAGAGCCCACGAGCCACAACTACAGAAGCCTGTGTACCTCGGGCCCATGCCCTGCAACAAGAGAAGCCACCACAATGAGAAGCCTGCACACCACAATGAAGAGTAGCCACTGCTCGCCACAACTAGAGAAGTCCCGTGTGCAACAGTGAAGACCCAACGCAGCCAATAAATAAGGAAAAGAAGGGAAGGAAGGAGGGAGGGAGAGAGGGAGGAAGGAAGGGAGGGAGGAAGGAAGGATGAAAGGAAGGAAGAAGCCTGAAAGGGGTGTGGGAGCTGTGAATGAGAGAGGAAGTGATCGGAGCGAACACGGAGAAACCAAGGCCGAGATCCTCCTGGAAAGCGAAGGGGAACAGGGTTACAAGAAAGGGGCAGGACACTGAGTGATTCATCAGGGTCACAGAGAGTGAGCACTGGGTTGGTGGCACTGGGTTTGGCAGGTATACGATCATTAATGTCCTCAACAACAGCCTTCCCAACACAGGTGGGGGAGCAAAAGTTAGATTTGGATGGCTTAGGGAGTAAATGGAAAGAGATGACACATAAATACAATATAGACCAGCCTTTCAAGGGGCAAGTGGTTGAGCCAAGGTAATGATACTCCCTGGCTTGAAGGAATTTTGAAGACGACGGAGGCTTGGGTATGTCATAGGCTTGGAGAACGGGACTCAGAGGATATGAGGATGTGACTCAGAACACAGATGGGGTTTACCTGCTGAAAGGTGAGCAGTATCCCTGAGGGTACACTGCTTTGCTCACCGTTGTGTCACCGGCTTTCAGATTGTGCCAGAGAGCTGTGGCATTAATTGGACTGAGAGAGGACATTTTTCCCATGACATTGAGAAAGAAAGGATGAAGGGTAAGTGTGGATGAATTTGAAGAAGGGAGAGACTGAAAGAGGTTACACCTGGCAGCCTTCATATACCCAATGAATGGCAGAGGGAACTATGTGTGCTGAGAATAAGAGGCGCAGAGGTAGAATTGGGTGTTAAAGAAGAAAAACAAGCAGGAAGAGGGATCGCTGATGGGAGGCACTGGTGAGAGGCTGACCAGTGAGATCTGTCTAGCAAACTGACATGCAGCAGCCCCGGGGGAGGGAGCTGAGCCTGACAGCAGCAGCCGGGAACACGTGGCATCATTCACCACGTGTGCACCGTGTGCCAAGTGCTACATTAGCTTCACAACGACCTTTAAAATGAGCGTCACCGTCCCTTTTTCACAGAAGCGGAGACCGAGACTTTAAGAGGTGATGTAGGTTGACTAAACTTACTTAAGAATTAAATGGCAGGACCAATGTTTGAATCAGTGTCTGACTGCAGTGCTGGAACGTGTTCCACCATGAACATGACCGTCGTGGGTACAGGTTGTGGAGCCCGATGCCTGGGTTCAAACTCCAGCTCCAACATTTCCCATCTCCAGTCCCTGCTAGAGGTGAAACTCGGGCAAATTATTTAACCTTTTTGTGTCTTGTCTGTCTCCTCCATAGAGTGAAGATAACTAAAGAATGAACCTTGTAGCTTTTTGGTGAAGGTGAAAAGGCATGATAGAAGGTATGGGAGGCAATTAGCATATTACCTGGTGCATAAATAGCCCTTCATATATGCTAGTCATTGTAGTTATTTTTCTTAGTATTCTTGGGAGCTCATTCTAAGCTATAGTAGCAAAGAGCAGAGGTGCCAACTAGGACCAGTTCATAGCCTCTAAACCAAATGGCTGCATCAGTTCTTGAGTCTAACAGAAGCACCTTACTCCATGGAAATTAGGTAAAGGTCCCTGAAAAAGGTGAGCAGTCAAAAAAATTCTCTTTCTACTGCTTATATCAGAAAAATAACATTGGTTTCTGTTACTGCGAGGTTTTGAGGATGAGTTAGAAGAATCTCACCATTTGTACATTGCAATGGGGTTAATGAAAAAGAGTAACCAAAGGAAAAAAAGAAGTCCACTAGCTTTTAATTAGCACCTGACTATATGCCAGGCATTTCTACACGTCATTTTATATACCTTATCGCATTTCATTTCACCCTTACAAGAGCCCTGTGAAGTGAATACTATTATATTTCCTATTTTACAGATGAGAAGACTGAGCCTCAAGATGGTTAATTAAATGAGTCAGGGAGGTTATAGGAAGGGGATCAGGAATCCCATTCACACCTCTCAGACCCCAAAGCCAGCTGAGGTGACAAGCTGAAACCAGAAGTCACCTCTCATCTCTCAGACACAAAGGCTGGACCTTCCACCCTCATGAGAAAAATCCAGTCGCTCCTCTTCTCCAACCTCCCTCTGCCAACTTTCCCCTGCCACAGCTCAACCAACCTTGTCGACTCTCTGTTTTAAGATTATGTGAGTGCTCTGTGATCACAGGGCCCATTCCCACACCATAAATTATTTCCTACAGTTTTGACACCATTTATTTCCATAGCATTATACATTCCAACCTTCTGACTATTTAAGATCAAAAGATGTGCTGCGGGCTCACATTTCACTCCAGCTCTCAGACTCGATGCACCAAATTAGACCGAACAGCAGAGGCTCCAGCCTGTCAGGGTCTGTAATGTTGCATAATTCCAAGGGTTTAGCACATTTTTGTCAATGGCAAAGGAGAAATTGACTGATCCACGGTGGTGGGGCTTTTACGAAGTGAATGGGAGAAGGCTTAAAGATGCGACAGTTGAGAGGGAGTGTTGGGATGTTCAGAATCAGCCTAGGTGGTGGGAATTCACCTGCTTGATTGTGGAAACCAAGGCCAAAGGCACGGGTTTATACGGGGTCAGAGAAGAAGGAGGAGCTCCAAACAGGGAACTGTGGGCTCCCCTGAGAGAATCAGGGAAACACTGGGTCTAGTGAAGAGGAAGGAAGAGGGGTTGTGGCTGGAATCCAGGCTGGACTCAGAGATCTGGAAGCGTGTGGACTACATAGGTATTAGCTGATAGACCTCTCTGGAGGAGCATTCATCAATGCAATAAGCTGAAAGAGCATCTGCTATTCGATTGCTACTGTTTTAGACCCAGGTCACATAAAGTGAATAAGACACATCTCCTGCTCTCATAGAGCCTGTGATCTAGTAAAATACACAGAGGGATGAACAGACGCTTTTAGCCAAGTTCTAAAATAGCGGTGGGTTTGAGGGAGAGAGTGAACACCTAAAGGGGGTGATCAAGTCTTCTTCCTCTGCCACTCATCCCTGTACCCCAGCTCCAAGGTCAATAAGAGGCATTGGGGGCTGCATACCTGGGCACCACCCTGCATGGCATATTTTAATAATCCGGACCGAGTTTGGCAAACAGCAAAGAGACTGCTTTGGGTTGACTGTGTATATAGATGAGGGATGGAAGAGGAGAGGAGACCTGGGAAATCTGTCAGACGTGTGGATCGCCACCTGACAATAGGGGCAGCTGGGAAGGAGACTTCACGATGGTGGTGGTGGTAGCGGCAGTGAGAGTAGCCAACATCTACTGAAAGCCCGCTGTCTACCAGGCACAGTGCTGAACATCTTACATGGATTACCTCATTTATTCTTTCCAACAGAATTGAGTGGATGGGTATTCACATAACCTTCATTGAATGGGTGAGAAAACCAAGGCTCAGAAGAGTCGATGGGATCCGTTCACGGCCGCGTGGCTAACAGGCAGAGTTATTGTTTGATTCTAGGCAATTTGCCTTCTGAACCAGCAGCCCAGCTAAGACGGAGGAAGCAAGCTTGAAAACCCCCTTGGGTTACAGTCTGATTGCTCAGCACAAACCTCTCATGAAAAATGATGCTAGTACACTTTGGAGAAACTTCGTGACTGTGCCTGATTCTCAGCACTAATGTAGCTTGACTAGAGGCTGATATTCCACTTATCTCACCAGAATGACAATTAGGAGGAGAAAAAAAAAAAGAGTTATTGCTATTCTGGCTTCCTCTATTGAGCTATGAATAAATGATGATAGCTGTGAAATAGTGTGGTGTTTAGATCATTTCTGGTAAATTAAAAAAATAAAAATTGAATAAAGTGGTAATCCATGTAGCCATTTAAACAAGAGGAGTGGAACAAAATTAGTAAACTCTTCTAGTGTCTTTCTGGCCTTGTCATTCTAATGTAATTAGTCTGCAAAAATATTAATTAATACTCAAACAGCTGACACGTTTTACATGTTGATTTGAAATGTGTTAATTACGGTTTATGCTTTGCCCCTGTACTGTCCTCAGCAGTGCCAGAGATGGGAATTCTGGTCTTGCACCCCCTCTTCCTTACACACTGGCAGCCACGTGGATATTTTTTAAATTAATTAATTAATTAGTTTATTTATTGGTTGTGTTGTGTCCTCATTGCTGCGCGCGGGCTTTCTCTAGCTGTGGTGAGCAGGGGCTACTCTTTTTTGCAGTACGTGGGCTTCTCACTGTGGTGGCTTCTCTAGTTGCAGAGCACGGGCTCTAAGCACGTGGCCTTCGGTAGTTATGGCACGCAGGCTCAGTAGTTGTGGCTTGTGGGCTCTAGAGCTCAGGCTCAGTAGTTGTGGCGCGTGGGCTTAGTTGTTCCGAGGCATGTGGGATCTTCCCGGACCAGGGATTGAACCCTTGTCCCCTGCATTGGCAGGCAGATTCTTAACCACTGCACCACCAGCAAAGTCCCAGCCCCGTGTGTATTGAGAGCTCTTTGCAATGTTCGGATCTCCTTGCACCTTTGGAGAGAAGGAGTGAGAGTGGTGCATAGAAATAGCACCTTAGTGGTTTCAGCTAATGTGGGCACTGCCTACAAACATGGTATCTCAAGAGGCTTCCTGAGCTGCAATGAGTAAATGCTGTGCTGCGTCAGCAGGGTTTTTGGATGGTACATAGACACTGGAGTGAGTGGCCTCTGACCATCTCTCCCTGGACTACATTCAGTCTCTGGACTAGATTCCGCCCAGACCTTGAAAATGGATTGTATACTCATGTCCTAGCAGAAGGTGCTGAGTTCTAGGTGTGTCTCACGTAGACCTAGCCGCTGTCATCATTAGGAGATATCACAGATGTTGTCTGCTTCTTTGTGTTTTTCTTAGTTAATATATTAGTCAGGAGAGGTTAGGCTATACTGAAGTAACAGGTTAACCAGGAAACCTCAACAGCTTACCCGACAGAGGCTTATTTCTTGCTCATGGGACCAGTCCAGTGAGCATAGGGTGACTCTCCAGGGTGGCTCTCTTCTACTGATTAAGAGATAGAGGATGCTCTATCTTGTGGCTCCACTGTGTCAACACACACACTTCTGCCATCCTTATGGCAGAGGAGGAAAGTGAATGGGGACTCTCTCTTGTGTTTTTCATTATCTCAGCACAGAAATGACACCCATCACTTCACCCACAGTCCACCAGCTAAAACGTGTCCCACCGCACCCACTACAAGGGGTCTAGGAAATGTGGGGCTCACGTGGCTATTCCATGAGAATTAAGTACCTGCCACAATGTGATAATAATGGCGATAATCATCTCTATTGTCCCCAGTCGCTGTGCTTCACCACACCCTACACTGTGGTTACATGCCAGGCACTCTGTTTTGCACTTTGCACAGTTTTTCATATTTCACTGTCATTCTTCCCATCATAAAGAAGAGGAAACAGAGGCTCCGTGAGGTGAGACTCTTTGTCCAAAGCTACATAGTTAGCAAGGGGTCCAGCCAGGATTCAAGTCACAATATGATAGCAGTGCCTCCAACGGTCTCTGCCTCCCACAGTTCTTGGCAACTTTCCTTCTGTGGCATCCTGGGAGGAGGACCTGGGAGCAACACTCAGAACACCCGTGAGGAATCAGGAGAAGCGTCTGTTAGGTTTCCGAAGCATGATAGGGTTGATGTCCCAAGTTTGTACAGAACCTATTCCTTTCAGCCAGTAGATTCGCATTCGGCACCACATTTGACTCGTAATAATCCTACAGAGGATCTGGGGAAAAGGTGATTAGCTCCTTATTATAGTAGCAGTGGAGGACCCAGGAGCACACCTGCCAGAAGACCCCTGGGTGATCACCAGCAAATGTCTGCAGTCCTGGCCTAGCCTCTTTGAGTGCATAGGACTGAGGGTCCTTGAGACCCTAGACAGAGGAGCTGTTACCTTTTCTGCTCCATGAGCCCCTTTGGCATCTGAGGAGAACTGAGGGCCCTTGTGAAGAATAGAGTCTTAAAATACATAATGGGAAATACTTAAGATCATTAAAGAAACCATGTATATTGAAATGCACTTGCCAAAATAATAAATGTGATCCAGTAACATTGTTGCTTTCTTTATTAATACGTTAAATAACAAGCAAGTCTGGTAATTACTGTAATTTGGAAATAGTGACACGCGTGATGATATTTTGAGATATCTGTGACAATTATAATGTGACTACAAAATTCTGTGATCTCTGTTGGTGACAAAGTCACAGGTACTGGTAATTCTGCTGTGATTTGCTTCTTACATATATAATTAAAGGGAATGCTAGATTACAGTCAGAGGCTACTGGAAATAAAGTTTTATTTTTTCCTATCCAAGTCCATGGAACTACTGAGCCCTACTAGGGACACTTTATGGGTCTAAGGTCCTGAGTTAAGAACTCTGTCCATCCTTGGCTCTGGACTGCCTCCTGATTCTAGTTGGTCAAAGCCTAGAACTGGATGGTCCTGACATCACGTTGTGGAAAAGGTGAATTTAGGTGTTGGTGCGTTCGTTCCTTTGTCTCTACCACCTTTGTCACGCCATCTGTGCCCAGTACCTGATCCTGACCCTCAGAGGCTTCTTCTCCACCAGAGCACATGTGGCATTTCATAGGACCAGTGGTTATTAAAGGCTTATGTTTTTTCAACACTAGGTACCATGGTAAGGCTTTTAACCCATTTTTTCAGTTAATTCTGGTAGATTCTATTGTTGCATATATTTTACAGACAGTAATGATGATGGTTAACATTTATGAATAGTACTATGCACCAGATGCCCTTCTAAGCACAGTAATTATTATCATAGCAGTAGCAGCAGCAGCAATAATAGTAGCAGCTAAGACTTACATATTACTCACTAGATGCCAGGCTTATTATGTTCTGAGCATTTTATGTCTTTATTTTTAATTATGTCCATCACATTACTATCAGTGAGTATTAGTTATTCCCATTTTAGAGAATGGGAAATAGATGAAGAGAGGTTAAAAAACTTGCCCCAAGTCGCATAACTATGAAGCAAAGCCTTAAACTTTGTGTTCACCATCCATGAGGTCAACCACTAAGTTCTACTGTCTTGTTTTTACTACATTAAATGTTCTTCAAAACAACCCAATGGTGGATCCTCTGTTTCCCTCATTTTATAGGTCAGGCAATTGAGGAACAGAGAGGTTAAGAAAGTTGCCTCAGCGTCAGCTTCGTTCAGCTCAAAGATGGAACAAGACAGTGTGCAGGTGTCCATCCAGGCAACTTGTTAAGGGCCATGCTTGGAAAAGTCATATATCACTTCTGCCACTTCCCATTGGCCAGAACTCAGTCACGTGGTCCCGCTGACCTGTAAGGGAGGCTGGAAAATGCCATTTAATTGTGAACGCAAAGGGGAGAAGGAATGGGCTTTGGTGAACTCAGAGCTGTCTCTAACGCAAGTGTCAACCAAAGCTCGGAGAACTCATGCCTCAGGGGAAAGTCTATCCACAGCAGAGGCAGGATTAGGGTGAGGCCACGCTAGTCCCATGCCTGATCCACTGCCCTGTGGTGCCTGGGCTCTAGCTGCAGGTACCTTCTCCGCAGCACCAAGCGCCAGTGCTGTCCCCTAGGGTGACTCATAGACTGAACTTAACACAAATACATTACTGCAAATTAGAGAATGTAAAAAATCTCATGCCATGGGAATGTGTACTCTGGGTCTATTTTTAAAAGCCGTGGAGAGTCTGCAAATGAAGTATTGTCAAATAGAAAACAGATTGCAATGTATAATAGTTTATTACTATACATTCAAATGAATATTTTAAACGTAGTCTTATTTTTTAAAATGGGAATGGTTGTTGGCTTTTCCCATCTTTAGTTTGGTTTATATTTTTAATATGAGTGAGTCAGCCCCTGCCTTTAGGATCTTCCCCTCAAAGGCTCCACCTGTGGCCAGTTTATCACCACAGGATTAGGCCCCCAGGGATGAGAGAGCTTGATACTCCAGTCCTGAGCCATTTATTACCAGGTGCTCTATTCTCCCTCTTCTCAGACACCACGGGTTATAAATCACAGCCTCACTTTCCTCATGCTGTTTTGGAGAGTGGGGGGAGGGGGGGGACAGAGGCAACACAGCATTGATTTAAAAACGCATTCCGATTTCAGATGTTTACAAGGTTAGGTGCATATTACAATTGGAAGAAATCTTCCCATACCCCAGAAGAGAAAGCAAACCAGTAAACAATAACAAAAATACAACTTGGTCCCTGAGGATTCTTCTCTGCAAATTCTCCAAGAGGAAAGCCAGGCTACTTGATAACAACCCATCTCTTATTGTTCCATCTCACCGTGTAGGTGAATAGACTGACAGCCTCAAAGGAATGTAATCCCAGATGTGGAGGAGAAACACCTGTGGGTCCCCACATAGGACTCCAGTCATTGTTCCGAGTGAGGAATTTGACCACACGCATCTCTCTTCTTCTGGAATTTGAAGCCTGTTTGTTTGAAGCTGAGAGCATGCCAGGCAGCTCTGTCTGATAAGCATGGGATTTTTGGCCACCTACCCTTTGTTTCTTTCTTGTTCTGACTAGAACACCAGTCACGTAAGGCAACTGGATGAGAAAATCACTTTGATTAGTGACTTTCCTGTGGACATATTTCTTTTCTTTCATATTTCACATACTGAATATTTTATGAAAATATTTCCCTTTCCAAGTGAGCTAATGCTGTGGTTTAAATAATATGACTCGAAGGTAGAAACCCTATTTCTCAACACAAAATCTTACTGACGGGAAGAAAGAAGCACAAACATGTAAAAGCCAGTGGGGCGAGCACTTGAGCTCTGAGAGGGGGTTAACCTGGTGTGATTTCCAGTTCTCTTGTGACTTGCTGTGCAACCTCTCAGCATTTCAGCTTCTCGTATGTGAGATGGGGGCAGTCAGTGTCGCCACCTAGTACCATCAGGGTGAGGATTAAGTGAGATAGGGCAAGTGTAGTGTGGGGTACAGTGCCTGGCACATAGCAAGCATTTGGGCAGCATCCCAGGCAACTCCAGAGATTCCCAATTTGTAGCTTTTACCTCTGCCACGACTTACTGTCCAGTGATAGATTTGAAAGCTTTCACTGTAACTCTGGGGGTGGACAGGATGGATGATTGAAAGATGAGAGAGTGGTTTTTTTTTTTAAGCTCTTTATTGAAATATAATTGCTTTATACTCTTGTACCAGCTTTTGAGGTACACCAAAGTGAATCAGCTGTATTTATACATAATCCCCGTATTCCCTCCCTCTCGCGATTCCCTCCCCCGCTCCCTGTCCTGGCCCTCTAAGGCATCACCCATCATTGAGTTGATCTCCCTTTGTTATACAGCAACTTCCCACTAGCTATCTATTTTACAGTTGGTAGTGTGAATAAGTCTATGCTACTCTCACACTTCATCCCAGCTTCCCCTTCGCCCCCCCACCCTCCCAACCTCGTGTCCTCCAGTCCATTCTCTGCATCCTTATTCTTGCCCCGTCTAGAGTATGTTTTTTAATCTGGTTTCCCAGACTCATTAGAGCTCCCCAGAGCTTTGCTTACCGCCTGTGGTAGAAATAGCTGTGAACTCACCCAAACCCATTCCTTTATCGCCTTGGGTTCACAGCTAGACTACATTTCCCAGCATCCTTTATGTTTAATGGAACCATGTGACTGGGTTCTGGCCAATGGACAGTGGGCAGAGTGATGTGTGACTTTTCCAAGTGTAGCCCATGAAAGTTCCCATGGATTGGTCAGCTGCAGTGTCTCTTATTCCATATTTGAGCTGATGAAGCTGACTCTGAGGCAAGTTTCTTAACCTCTCTGTGTCTTAGTCTGTAAATATGAGTCCTAATGGTCAGAGGAACAAACAGTTATCATGAAGGACCTTGACAAGTGATGGGTGAGGTCAGGAAGGTGCTTACAAGAGGCTCTGTGAGGGTACTTTGATGCCTGGCAGGCAAATGGTGGGGAGAAATTCTTTCTCCCATTTCACCAGGCTCTGGTACATCCAGAGTCCCATTAGAATCTGCTGTATGGCTGGGGGTTCTATGAGGGGAGCTAATTTCCCACTTGGGCCCAGCAGTGGGGGAAACTCATGAGCCATTGCCTTGAGAGCCTGCACATGAATGATGCTCTATTCTGTAAAGGCTGAGCACTGAGGCCAGATGTTCTTTGAATCCCTTGTGGATGAGCATTTCCCAAACGGAGAAGCCCCCAGCTCTCTTAACCGTTCCCACTTCTTCTAAGGCAAGGGTGGCAGTCACCGTTTACCAGGCTGCTGGAGTCTCCTGCCAGGCTCCACTCTGCCCTGCTGGTGATCTGCCACCATAGAGAGATTTCATACATCATTAAGAGAGATGTCATATGCATACATGTGATGCTGTGTTCTTACCCAGGATGTCATATTAGACTCCTGGAGCCTTTAAAAAAAAAAAAAAAAAAAAACTTCAAATACAACCACATTTTTTTCCCCTTAAATCATCCAATCTGCCATCTGATGCCCCAAAAGGAAGCTGCTAGTAAAATAGCAACTTGCAAAGTTAAGAAAAGCATCACACAGAATGTTAGCTAAAAATGCGAACTTTTGCAACCTGCGCTCAGGGAATGAGGTCAGGGGTGCACACATGGGGATGTCCTGCTTTTTCAGACACTCCTGTGCCTCCTCAGCGTGACGGGTGGAGGGATTGGGATGTGGCTAATGTCCCCCAAGGACCCTGGTGTGATTGGAGCTTTCTACTCTATGCTCCCTTTCAGAATTTTCCCTGTGCTAATGCTTCTCAGAGAAATTTGCTTTGAAGCCAAAATAAAGAAATAAATTGTACTGACTCATGGAGTTTGGAGGCAGGAAGTGATTTTCTTTCTTATTGACTCATTGACAGACATCTGCTTGGTACCAGGTGCTCTGCTGGGTCCTGGGGCTTCTGCTCCAAACCCTGGTTCTGGCTCTCAAGTCACTTGCTGGAGATGGGGCTTGAATAGTCATTGAGGAAAGTGCTCTGCTGCATGTGTAAGCAGTGCCTGCTGGGAGTCCCCCAGCAGAGGGCGGTGACCCTACAATTCTGCTCCAGCAATTCAGAGGTGTGGGCTTTTCCCCACAGCAAGCCATTCTCTGACACCAGCTGAGTGTGTTACAGTTCAACTCAATTCTGATGTTATCTACCTGGAGACAGCATCCAGTCTCCCAGGTTAAAGGTTCAGTCATACAAGGCTGCCGCCCACCCGCCCCAGTTCAGATGCCAGTCCCAGGTACAGGTTGTCACCCGTACTTCTGTCTGGCTATAGGTCAGAGTTTCCAATGACTACACCCCTCTCCCTTGGGTTCAATTACTTTATTAGAGAGTGGCTCACAGAACTCGGAAACATTTTACTTACTAGGTTACCAGTTATTATAAAAGGACATAAGTCAGAACAGCCAGATGGAAGAGACACATAGGACAAGGTATGTGGGAAGGGGATGCAGGGCTTCTAAGCCCTCTACAAGTGCCACTCTCCACAAATCTCCATGTGTTCACCAGCCTGGAAGCTCTCCAAACCCTGTCCTTTGAGTTTTTCTGGAGGCTTCCTTAAGTAGGTGTGATTGACTAGATCACTGGTTATTGGTGATTGAACTCAATCTCTGGTCCCTCTCTCCTCCCAGGAGGCCTGGGTTAAGGACTGAAATTTCCAAGCCTCCAATCACTTTAATCACGTGGTTGGTTACACTGGAAACCAGACCCCATCCTTAGGTGACCTGGGGGCTTTCCAAAAGCCACCTAATTAACATAACACAAGACACCTTGATTGCCCTCAACACTTAGGAAATTCCAAGAGCTTTAGGAGCTCAGTACCAGGAATGCAGATGAAAACGAAATACATATTTGTTGTGAATCACAACATCACACTCCTGCCCAGCACCACTGGATGCCATCCAGGGTGGTGGTTCAGCATCCAGAATTCTGGACCAGAGGCCTGGGTTCATGCCCCTTCTCTTCTACTTTATAGCTGTGTTACCTTGATGAGGTGACTTGAGTCTCTCTTCATCTCTCTTTCCTCATTTGTAAAACTGGGAGAAGGAATGTTTTTAAGAATTAAAGGAAGTGATACATGTAATATGCTTAGCCCTGTGTCTGGCAGAGTAAGGCTTACATAATATTGATTATAACCAAGCAGGAGAGGAGTTCTGAATGCTCCTGGAGTTGTGTGGAGCTCCATTTTTCTGTAGATCGTCAGGTTCCCAGGGATGTTTTAATGAACAACAACTAACTTTGGTCACCTCGTACAAATAAAAATCACTGGGTTGTTAAGTGGAGAGATGCATTATTCAAACCATCCATCCATTCATTCATTTGTGTAACCAATCAGTCCCTTATTCCAGGGTTTCTCAGCCTTGGCACTATGCACTTTGGGGACCAGATGATCCTGTAGTGGGGTGTCCTGTGCACTGTAGAGTGTTTACCAGAATCTTTGGCCTCCACCCACTAGATGCCAGTAGCATCCCCTTTCCCCCAGTTGTGACAACCAAAAATGTCTTCAGATACTGCTAAAAACTTGCCTTGGATTCAAGGACAATTAGAGCCCTAAGAGGACTTTCGAGGTGATCCCGTTCTGAGAGTCTCTATTTTGTGGGAGTCCCCATACCTGGCAGCACAGTCTCAGTCCTGGTGCCTGGCCCCGCACACCACAGCAGCCCTAGTTAGTGCAACAACCAAAAACCATGCCCTTCTCCAGGTGCCCTGCAGGCTGCAATACTGTCTTGGGTTGATTTCCACCTTGTGTTCCTCTCCCCTGTCCTTGCAGAAGTGAAAACATAGGTCCAGAGAAGATCGGTCTACCCAGGGACCCAGACCCCAGACAGGCATCTGGGTGGTTGTGCCAGAATTGTTTGGTCCGGTCCTTTGTGTTTTTCTCACTGCAGACATTGTGTGCACACCTGCTGTGTTAGAGCAAAGTGGCAGGGACATGTGGCCAGAGATGTAAACTCGAATAAAATGATGGGTAGGATTTCTGGTGTTCTGAACAACAGAGCAAACTCTCTCTCTCTCTCTCCCCCCTACCAGACCTGAAAGGTCTCACAAGACTGGTCCCCTGCTCCCCTCAGCAACCTCATCTCAGACCACTCTCCGCCGCTCGTCTTCCAGTTTCACTGACCCTTTCAGACCCTCTGTGGTACTAAGTTCTTCCTGCCTTAGGGCCTCTGCTTGGAATGATCCCTACTAAGAATGATCCCTTGGAATGGGCCGTCCACTTGGTCAGCTTCTCTTCGTCATCTCCCAGGTGCCTTCCCTAGTTCCACTCCAAAGTAAGTAAGGCCCATTATTTTACATACGATGCCTTTAAAAAAATATGACATCACAATTTACATCCATTTGACTCATTTGTATGATCAAAGCTTGTTTTATTCCGTGGCTGTTCCCTGAAAGTATAGGCCTCACTGTAAATGTCATGCGTTTCTGCCTGCAACATTTAGCCCATCGTTGGTAAACATTTAATAAATACTTGTTGAATTAAAAATGAATTAATAGAAAACAAAATGAATGAGTGATCGCACACACAACTTTGCCTAGAAATTGGATGTGGTGGAGAGTTCTAACCTCATGACGCTTCCTGGCTAAGAGGAGCATCCTTTCACCTCCCCTCTGGGCCCTGAGTGTCTGTTTGCTGGGAGTGTTAACCGAGGCCCTGGTTTGGTCAAGATTTAGCTGAATAATATGTTGATCCTCACCATTCAATAAGAAATGCCACGATATGTTCATTCATTTACTCATTCCAAAAATTCTATTAAGTACCTACTTTGTGCAGACAGCATTCTAGGCACTGAGGACACAGTGCAGACAGGTTCCCTGCACGTTCTCACAGAGGGGCAGGCATGTAAAGACAACTTTGTGAGAGCCAGCACAGGTGTTGGGG
Source organism: Hippopotamus amphibius kiboko (assembly GCF_030028045.1). Classification (NCBI taxonomy): domain Eukaryota; kingdom Metazoa; phylum Chordata; class Mammalia; order Artiodactyla; family Hippopotamidae; genus Hippopotamus; species Hippopotamus amphibius. The sequence goes on from NC_080194.1 coordinate 125,866,546, forward strand.
AGCAGAAGCTCGAGGGATCCTGCCCGTTGGGTTAGGGAAGCCTCTCAGAGGAGTTCATGTTTAAGCTGAATCCCGACAGACCAGCAAGTGCTGGCCGACACAGAAGCAGCAGCTGGTGTCAAAGTGCTAACGTGCACTTTAAAGAACTAAACCCATTTCTGTGTGGGGAGGGAGCAGAGAGCTGGGACACAGCCCAGAGCAGTACCGGGAAGAGAACAAAGAGCCTGTATCTGGTGCCCGATGTAATTACCATGATGCTAGAAACAGCCGCTTCTTTCCCTGTCCACTTTCTCAGAAGCAGCAAGGCAGCCCAGGACATGAGACGAGACAGGGGCATGTTGACTGGAGATTCTGGGTGTCCGGGTTCACCACGAAAAGACTGAGAAGTATAGATCTTGAGCAAACTCTGTCATTCACTCATTTGCGGGGGAAAGAACATAAGCTTGAGGATGAGATTGGCTCTAGATCCCAGCCGTGTGTCCGTGAGCAAGTTCCTTTACCTCTAAGCCTCTCTTCCTCATCTACAAGGAGGATAATAATAATATAAGGAGCATTTGTTCATAATGCTGATTGTCTGTCAGATGCTGGCTAGGGTGCCTCTCCTGCCCCAGCTCAACTTCGTCCTCGCCTCCACGCAGCACTTACCTCACAGCGGAGTAAACTAGGTAGCTGAGAGTTAGCCATCTTGCCCTGAGGTCCTGGAACTGATACGTGGAGGTACTGATGTTCACCCATGTCCGTCTGACATGGGAGCCTGAGCTGTTAATCCTACACCATACTGCCATTTAGGTTTATTAAGAAGATTAAGTGGAATAATCCCTCTCCCCAGCATTTTGTCTGGCACAGATTCAGAAAATATAATATGATCAGACAGATGTGGGCTCTAATCCCAGTTTTATCTCTTGCTGGCTCCTGTAGTCCTTTTATCCCTCTGGGCCTGTTTCCCCATCTGCGAAATGGGAATGAACTGAGGTTTGATTCATCTGCCGGGAGCTTTCAGGGAGAGAATGTGTACACATCCCTCAGCACAATGCCAGGGATTGAGTTAGTCCTCAGCGCGTGTCAGTTCTCAGCATTATTAGGTATATAGTAGGTGCTCCACAAATGCCAGCCCTCCCACTTGCTCTCTCAGGTTTCCCTCTTGGCACAAGGGACTCCAGAAAGTGCAAAGCCCCTCATCTTTCTTGGGTGTGTAAGAGACCATGGTGTCTCTGAGAAGAGGCGGTAGCAGAAGTGTGAGGTAGGGCTGTTGGTGCTGCTTCCCTACAGCTGATTGTGATGTCCATCCAGGTAGGGGGATGCCCTTGGTTTGAAGTTTCTTGTGTTCTTTCCCCAAAACAAGCGCCTTCCATGCCAAGCCATCTTTCCTGCACAACACTTTAATTTACATCTTTTAATAACTTTGGTTGCCATGGAAGCATTGGAATTCAGTTTTAAAATAGACAGACTCATTGTTTCAGTCAGTTTGGGTATTTGCTGTCAAGGAAACAGCCAGCTTTCCCCACCACCAAGAGCCCACCTAATTGGACATATGCGGTGGCAAAGTGGCAGAGGGGTATTTACCACCCTATGGCCAGGCAGAGGAGGCGCCGTAGGCACCCGAGGAAACTCACCCAGTCCTGGCCGTGTGCTTCAGAAAGGGAGGGTCTGGACTAATGCGGGGGGGGGGGGTGTGGGGAGTGAAGCATGGAAGGACCATTGGGGGACGCAGCTGCTGGGGCAGGGCCAGAGCACAGGGCCTGGGACATTCTGACAGCCGCACGTGGTTCCTCTGACCCTGGATGGAGGCCCAGAGGCCCTCCACCCCGATCTGAAGGATTCTCGAAACAACAGCAGTAACAGCACCAACAAAACACGTGGGTCCAGGGCTGGAGCCTACTTCCTCAGCGAAATGACTCTTTCATCTAACGACAAGCGCCCACTTACCTCCTTCCGGGGGTCCAGCTGATCCAGAGGGCCGACGCATGGTTCATTTATTCCATCATTCACCAAATGATGGTTTCTTGTGTTCTTGTTAGATCCATCAGAGAACACATTACTTCCCTGTCCTTGTGGCGCTTATAGTCTAGCAGGGTAAACAGACAATGAACAAGAAGAATCATGGGTTATAGGTGGTATTGAAAGCTAAAACATGGAAGGTCAAAAAGAAAGAGTGGAATGGAGAGCAGGAGTGCAGCAGTAGTGGTGGGTCTGGTTAGTCTTCCCTGAGAAAGTGAGCTCTGAGCAAAGACCTGATAGAGGTGAGGCCATTAGCCAAAAGCGCCTTGGTGATTAAGTGTGGTTAGAAGGGATTCAAAGTTCTGTCTCTGTTATGGGGGGCACATCTGAGTTGGAATTCCATTTTCCATCACTTAGTTGCTGAATGACATCTTCCCATGACTGCATCTCTTTATGCCTCAGTTTCCTTATCTTTATGGGGGGGGGGAGGGTAATAGTAATTTATTTATTTATGTTTAAAAATAATTGGTGAGATTCTTTCTTTTTAATATTTATTTGGTTGTGCCGGGTCTTAGTTGCAGCAGGCGGGCTCCCCAGTTGCAGCTCACTGGCTCCTTAGTTGTGGCATGCATGTGGGATCTAGTTGCCTGACCAGGGGTTGAACCCAGGCCCCCTGCATTGGGAGCACAGAGTCTTAACCACTGTGCCACCGGGGAAGTCCTGTAATTTAAATGGTTACACGAGTTAATGCTTGTAAAGCACCTGACATAGAGTGAGAGCTCTGATGGTGATGACGATGATGGTGATGGTTGTGATGGTGAAGAGAGAGTTCATAAACCACTGAACACCAAGAAGTAAGAGATGACTAGAGAAGCAGAGACCATTTGTTACAAGATACGCTAAGTGGTAGGTGTAGCCCAAGATCCTGTGGAAGCTTAAAAGATTTCCAAGTCCACCATCTTAAAGAAGACTTTCCAGAAGTGATTCCTAAGCCCAAATCTGCAGGACTGGCAGGGGCTGTCCAGGTGCAGGGGGGAGGAAATGATGATCCAGTTTGGGGGAGCAGCATGTGAAAAAGCCAAGTGAGAAGAGAGCAGGGCCAAGTCAAAGCACTGGGAAGAGTCTGTGGGATCTGACGCTGAGTCTGTGAAGACCCAGGTGTCTTAAGATGAGGTTGCAGATGTCAACAGATGTCTGGAGGTCTTGATAAGAATGTTGGGTCTTATCCTATAGCTGGGCTTCACCTAATTTTCTGACAGAATCACCCTAAAGATAAAGAGTGAATAAGAATGCTCTGGGGGGGAAGGGGGTATTGGGGTGCCTGGAATTCTCAGTGGTCCAGCCCAGCTGGGAACATCTTCAGGGTCACCTGTGTCAATAGCAGACATATATGTGCATTTGGCACTTGGCTCCATGTTATATTATATCACGTTTCTTTTACTGTCAAATTGGTGTTCTAAATGACTCACCGTGGAGTTAGGTGGGTGCTCCAGGAAGATGTCCCCATTCTCTTATGGCTTTGCGTGACCCCCACATAACTCTGCACTCCTGTTTAGAAGCATCCTGAACATGCAGGCGCCTTTGGAGGCTTTTTGATCACCTAGTGAGAGAGCCAGCTCTATGTGTACAGTGATTAGTTAGTTGCAAAATGGAGAATTAAAGGAGAGGCAAGGAGTAACTCAAGACTTACTGGCCCACCAGTAGGAGGCATTTGCAGTCATCCAGATGGGAGTTGATGGTGGCCTGGGCTGTGGTCATGGCAGTGGTGGTGGAGTGGAGGGATGTCCATTACTGATATTTAAAGAAGAATGCCACCAGTTTGGATGACAACCACAGTGGTCCAATTTTCCAGGTGTTCCCTCTAACAACACAGATATACTTTTGGTCTTTTACCACACCTATTTAAAAATTTGAGGTGGACTGGTACAGTCCAACATAACAAATGAAACACATAAAAACAATTGAAAAACATTTTAAGAGTTGACATCCAAGATAGAGCTTATATTTATCAGGGCACTGACTTTATCTCTGGGCTTCCTGGCAGCAAAAGCAAGATGAGAAACATATTGGGTTATAGAAGCTGTATTTCATGATGAGAAGGAACACAAAGTTCCTCTGCAGGAGGGAACATTGCACAAGCACTGAACTCGGAGAGGGAGTCAGTCACTTGCATCGTATTTAAGGGACATTTTACAGTAGAAAACAATGTCTTCAGCAAAAAGATTGTCCACACTGACATTTCTTGCCCTCATCTGTTATAAATGCTGAGGTCATGGTGTTAAATCTTAACTTGGTTGAGGCAGTTTCATGAGGGGAGATAACATAATATGGTCCAGGTGCCTGTCTTTCTAACTTAATACAAGACTAGAGCTTAGAGAATCCTAAGAAATGGATGACTCACACGCCCATTAGATTATCTGTCTCCGATATTAGATTTCTCAGATGAGCTTCCGGAAGCAGGAGCTAGGTTTCAGTCAACTCATGGCTGGACTCCCTAGTGAACGCCAACCTCTGTGTCATTGACTGAGGAAGAAAACGTACATGCTTGAAATACTGGGGCCAAGGGAGTCTGCATTTCATTCTGAAATGAGAACTTGGCAGCTTGATATTCATTCTCATTGAGCTGGAGAAGGGCCCAGTATCGCCTATTGTATAGAAAAAGGTGTTGGAATTGAACACAAACCTGGTCTGAACCCATTTCTGCCACTAACACGTTGTGTGATGAGGGGCAGTTTAGTTTCCCTCTTGTAGACTCAATTTCCTCATGTATAACCTAGGGTAAAAGTGGACATCTTACCGGGATGCTGGGAGGATTGAATGATATAAAAAGTGTCAAGTACCTAAACCAGTGCTTTGAACAGAGGCATTCAATACATTATAGATATTGTCTTTTTTCATTGTATATGTAAAGTGATTCAACTGTTTTGCTGAACCTTACAGCCAATCTCAGAGTACTATCCCAGCCCAAGATGCACATTTCTAAATCCAAAAGAATACAAGAACTGAATTTCCTGAGATTTCCTGGGAAGGGGGAAATGGAGGAGGGGGTGGCGTCACACACTGTGTGAAACTTTCTGTCTTAGGTGCTCTAGAAGCAGGAGTCTGAGAGGGGGTTCTTGTTAGGAGATGTGTTGGGAGAGTACTTTCTGCAGAAGGGGAGTGAAAAAAGGATGAGGAAGAAAAAAGAGTAAGCAAGGATGTGGATTCAGTGAGGGTTTAGTTTCAAACTGATCCCACGGGAGGCCTTGGAACGTGAATTGCACCACAGAGTTGGTCCCAACTTTTGTCTTGGGTGGGGAGCCATAGCCCGCCAGGTGAGGGCATTTCCATTTGGAGCCAGTGGATGTGTGAGTTATGTCAGCCAACACTCCAGCCTCTGGGGGCTGATGCTCTATCGGCTGAAGGAGGCAACCATAGCATCCACGATACTTCCTAAAACTCACCTATCAGTTTCCTTCCCTTTTCATCAGCTGCCCAAATCGCTCTTTTCTCACTACATTCCTCTTTTGCAACCTCCGTTACTCCTTTTCTTTAAGTCAGAGTCTTTTCTTTCCTCCCCACCACACAGCCCCCTTTTAACACAGAACAGTTATTCCATTCTGCTTTCTTTCCTTTGCATCCTTATCCAGCCTCCTTAAAGGCTTGTAGATACTTACACTTTAATATTTCATATTTCTATCATTACTATCTCCTGGGAAACATGTAAGTAGGATCAATGTTATTCTCAAAAATCAGCTTTGAATCTGCCATAACACATGGGGAAAGATACAGTAGCTACCCTGGAGGTTTGCTCCACTTAATTTAAAAGAGAAACTTTGTGTTAGAAGGCCATGCTTCAGCACCTAGGAGAGCAGCAAGCCTCAGGGTGGCCCTCTCTTGGCTGCCATAAGGTGAACAAACCTTTTCATCCCTACTGCAAATTTCAGGAGACTCAGCGGCTGTCCCCTGGCTTTTTTTTTTTTTTCCCTCCAGTATCATGATAGCCATATGTGAGAGCATATCACTAGACAGCCTATAAATCATGCCTTTTATTGCTGTTCCCTTAACTCCTCTCTCTTTGAGCAAACTGGTTTCACTCTGAAATGTTACAGGTTTGAGCTTTAGCTCCAAATGTTTTTTCATGGTTCCCTAGAAGGCCAGGGCTTTAGGAAACAGCTCTGTGTATCATAGAGCAAGGTTCTGACTATGCTACCTAAGAAGTGGGGAGAGGCTGACTCACGGTGTGTTTCTGAGAGATCCTGGTAGACCTCTTGCTCAAACACAAAGCCAGCCAAACTTCAGATGCATTCAGGCCTAGAGAATAATCTTGGGGCCTGAGTCCACGGTCCTGTTTGGCCTTCATGGAGGAGTGACAATAATAATAGCTAATAGTGTCAGTCACTCTTTTGGGCACCTACATATAAAACTGTATTTAATTCTCTGCACAGCATACATGGGTTCTATTCTCAACATCACTTTGCAGATGAATAAACCAAGGCACAGAGGGGACATTGCACAGAGGTGTCTGAATGGACATGCCTAAAGCTTGGCAAGAATTCCTTCAACAAAGTATCTCAGTTCGTAACTGCATAATTGTTCATTGGGACAGTTCACTGATTAGTATCTGTACTTTCTTTCTGCTCTCTGGACTTCATGGTTGGGGGTGGAATCCTATCTCATTTTGTCACTGCTGTGCATTCTGCCTCTAACACAATGACAGGCACACAGTAGATGCTGGACACATTACTCATTGATTCATGAATGGACAGATGTGGATGAGGAGAGTGGAGGAGCGGATCGAGTATGTTTTCAAGGCAGAGGGAATGTAGTATGTGACAAAAGGGTAAAAAAAAAAAAATAGGAGAGAGAGAGTGGCAGGGAGAGACAGAGAGAAGAAAACTCCCCAAACAATTGCAATTCTGAGAAGAGATTTATTTCAGTAGATGTGAGTACAGAGATGGAGATTCTATTTCCTCCTTAGCCCTTTTGCCCTGCTCATCCCAGCCTCCCTGCTCCAGCCTCATGCAGCCAGTTCCTCATCCATATTCTTCCCAGGCCATCCCTCCAGCCCAGTAATCTGTTCTGTCCTTTCAAGAAGTTAATAGGACAGAAACAAATCACCTCTCTCCAGCAAGTCACGCAGGGTTCTTGGGGACCTGGCGACCAGCTCCGAGAAGGACGCGAGAGGAGTGGGCAGTGCCAGGGATGCCAAATCAGCCTCACGTCCCTGGAAGAAATCACAACTACCAACCAAACATCCAGGAAGGTGCACTCGCCCCCTCCAGGCCCCTGGGGTTCCAGCCCCCAAAACCCAAGCCTACACAGCTCAGATTACCTGGGGAAATAAATAAATGAAAGACAAACCTTTCTGCTGGGAGAGTGGATAGTACAGCGGTTCTGTTTGGGAGGCATGTGAGGGACAGAGAAGCTGTTCTTCTATCAGTAATCACTGCGTCAACCCCAGAGATACCCGCCTCTCCTCCTTTATCCAGCTCACAATCCTTTCTTCACTTTCTGCTGTGCCTGGTGTCACAAGACACTGAGATGCACTGATTAAATTTCATGTCTTCGCATCCCCTCAGTCACATTTGTCTCCCTTGACCGTCTCAACTCACCATCTCCTGATGGCTTGTACATGGGGCTGTTTCTCACATCTGTCCTCACCTCTCCATTCTCACTGTCACTGTTTAAGACAGGATCCTAATTACTGCTCTCCTGAACAATTTTAGGCTCTGACAACCTGATCCTCTCACCTCTGGGGTCCCCTTTTAGAATTCATCTTGCACCCTGCAACTGGAATGGCTTTCCAGAGCCAAATTGTGATGGCTTAGACTCTGAGGATGAAATGTGACTCTTAGCACAGCACTTAAGACCCTCCCTGCTCTGATCTCAATTCTTTTGTTCAGGTGGTTTGCTCCTAATCACCTTTCACACCTGTGGTGGCCAGTATGGTACACATTAACCACATGTGATCATTACATTTAAATTTAAATGAATTAAAATTAAATAAACTTAGAAATTCAGTTCCTCAGCTATAACATTGCTGTTTCAAGAGCTCAGTGGCCACATGGAGCTCATAGCTACCTTATTGGTTAGTAATGATATAGGAAATATCCATCACCACAGAAATTTTTGCTGGCTGTTGCTGTTCTACATGTCATAAACCCAATCCAAAGTATCTTTTTTGCTCTTTTCTTTCATATCCTCAGCTTTTCCACCTTAAACAGTATTTTTTTTTTTTTTTTTTTTGGCCATGCAGCATGCAGGATCTTAGTTCCCTAACCAGGGATTGAACCTGCACCCCCTGCAGTAGAAGTTTGGAGTCTTAACCACTGGACTGCCAGGGAAGTCCCAGATTTTCCACCCTAATGCTTTTGCTCATGGTCTCACCTCTACTGGAAATGCTTTCCCTCAGTCTCACCATGCCCAGACATTCCTGTTTCTTCAAGGTTCCTTTAGGAAGTCTTCCTTGCTTCTCCACCTAGAAGTGACTTGTCCTCCCTTTAAACTCTCATAGCCCCCAGTACTTCTGATGGTACTTGTAACTCATTGTCATTCGTAGTTATGCATGTCGTAGTGCCTGTAACATGAACCGGGCTCAGTGGATCTGTGTTGAATGAATGAATGACCATCCCTCTGTTGGACTGTAAGCTCTAAATACTGACAAATACCCATTATTGTTCACCTACCATGAGTCAGGCATCCTAGGAAACATTCCTATTGTCCCCAACCCTTGCAACAGAACCATTAGGTAAGAATTAATATTCCCATTTTATAGATGAACAAACTGAGGCTCAGACATTCAACACCCCTATCTCAAGGCCCACAGTTGACAAATAGCAGAGCCAGGTTTTGAACCCAAGTCTTCAGAATGACTCTGTCTCTGTTTTCCCACAGAGTAACACTATGCTACCTTTCTTTGAAGCAAAGTTCCTTTATTTTATTACGGGGGGAAAAGTCTTCATCAAATTTCTCCCCTACTTCTGCTTACCCTCTTCTCCTCTACTCCAAGCCCAGAGACTGGCATGTAGTTGTTATTCTTTAAACACTGAATGACAAACTCAAAAGTCACAAAGAGACCCCCAAGACCTGGTACTCACCTTCAAGCACCGCCCACATGGACTCTTAAGCCTGTGGAGTTGACTATACTCTTAACCTTGCCCTTGGCTATAATAGTTCTCATCTCAGGTAAGTCAGCTGAAACTCCTTCACCCTCAACACACACATATATCCCTTTCCAGCACCCCCATGGCTGGACTTTGGGCCCCCAGCCTTCTCTTGAACTCACCTGAGCTGAGTTACTTCTGTCAGGGTGTATGTGTGTGTGTGTGTGTGTATTTTGGGGCAAATATGTTCTGTACTGGAAAATATAGCCCCATCCAGTTTTTTTGAAGAATGTTCCCCCAGTCAACACATGCCATAACAATCTCCACTCCACTTCTTGTTCCCAAATATTTCCAATGCCTTTCCTCCCTCCTCCCACCCTTGTTCATGGTCCCACATGGCTTCCTCCTCTAGAAGTCATCCCTGATTCCTCTGCCCTTCCTGGTGTTTCAACAGCAAGCAGAACATGCACTACACAAAAACACGGCCGGTTAGGTGCTCATTTGCATAAGGGGGCATTTATTAGACCCACTTACTGTATGTTCCTTTAGCTCTTCTAGTTTATAAGACATCCCAAGCTCATTTGGATAGAGGTGAATGATAAGTGGATAGGAAGGAGGTGGGGTGGGGCAAGCAGACAAAAATACTATTTCAGCAGTCAGAGTGTATCCACCCCCATTTTATCTATGAGACTTCAGAGGCTCAGAAAAGTAAAACTGATTGTTCCAAGTCACCCTCTAAGAGAGGGTCTTGTAGGCAAACCTAGACATCTGACCCTATTTTATCACTTTGTCTCTCCATCCCCCTCTCCCCCCAAAACCACCTAACAGATCTAGGTGGAACTTAGACATTGCTCTGTCCCTAGGTTGGATTCATCCTCATCCTGAATTCACCAGTCCTCATTGAGAGGACCATAGGGAAGCAAATTTGGGGACCTTGGCTGTGCGAGCCATGCATGTACACTGCCGAGCTGGCACCCTCTCCCCTTGCCGAGGGAAGCTGGTAGAGGCACGTTTCCCTCTAAGCCGGGCATATGTCACCTTCGGGCAAAAGATGAGCTAATAGAATTGAGATGAATGTAATTGGCAGAAGGTCAGTGAGGGAGCCATGTGCGTCTGGAGCTTCCCGAAAAGGCCAGTGTATTTCCTTCTCCCCGTCTCGCGATTAGTATGCAGGTAAGGCAGATGGGCCTCTGCAGAGTAATTGGATCATTCGGAGATCGGCAATGCCTGGTGTATGTACAAAGCCTCAACAGTGATTAGATCCTGCCCGCTCATCTCGGCAAGCCTTGAAATTCTCCCCACTGTGAAAAACTAATTTTCTGTGGGAATTTATTAAATAAGAAATCTGCATGCCACTTTACCTTGTAAGTCAGGCCAGTGGAATACAAAGATTCCCTTCGACTTTGATGCGTGTTCTTAGCAGAGACTTCCCCATCACTTGGGGAGAGGTGTTTAGCAGCTGGTTTTGTTTCAGGGCATGTGAGTTTTTTACTGTGTCCTCAGGGCAAGAAATATGGAACCCCTCCCTGCCCCCGCTAATAGCCCGTGATGAGAGAGAATCATTGGGAGAAGCAGAATGCAGGGTGGGGTAGGGGTGGGCATGAAAAAAGGCCCATGCATTCAGATCGTGGCATGTTCTCTTTTCCCGTTGTGGACTGAATTGTGTCTCCCCACATTTATATGTGAAAATCAGTCCTAACCCCCCAGCATCTCAGGATGTGTTTCTCTTTGGAGATAGGGTCTTTAAAGAGGTGATTAAGTTAAAATGAGATCATTAGTGTGGACCCTAGTTCCATATGACTGATTTTCTTATAAGAAGAGGGGATTAGGACGCAGACACAGAGGGAAGACCATGTGAAGACACAGGGAGAAAGCGGCTGTCTACAAGCTGAGGAGAGAGAAGTCTCAGAAGGAACCAACCCTGCTGACACCTTGATCTCAAACGTCTAGCCTCCAAAGCTCACAGTTTAAGCTCACAGTTTGTGGTGCTTTGTTATGGCAAATTAATACACTCATGTGATGCCTCTTCCAGAAGAATTCTGAATTGCCCTGTTTGGAATGAATCTCTTTTCCTCCCCAAATCAAAGATAAATAGGTTTCATCTCTGTGTCAACTCTTGCTGCCAAGTGTCCACCTGAAGCTTTGCATCAGGTTGCGATTCTCGGGCTGAATCCCGATGAGCGGGATGCTGGGCACGGTGACGGCTCTACTGTGGGTGGGGAAGGGGCCACCCACGTGCCCTGCTTGATGATCTCTTAGCTAGCACTAAAAATGTAACTAGTATTTTCTGGGCCTTCCCTGGCAGTCCAGTGGTTAAGACTCTGAACTTCCACTGCAGGGGGTACTGGTTCGATCCCAGGTTGGCGAACGAAGATCCCACAAGCTGCACAGTGCAGCCAAAAAAAAAAAAAAAATGTAAGTAGTATTTTCCTTGAAGGGAGTGCTATGAGTTGAATTGCATCCCTCCCCTAGTTCATATGTAGAAGTCCTAGCCTCCAGGACCTTAGAATGTGACATTGTCTGAGGACAGGGTCATTGCAAATGTGATTAGTTTAAATGGGGTCCTGCTGGAGTAGGGTGGGCCCCAAATCCCCTCGGACTTATAAGGGTAAAATTTGGTCTCACATACACACATCGGAAGAACACCATGTAAAGATGAAGGCAGAGATGGGGCTGCCAGCAAGCCATCAGGAGCTAGGAGAGAGTCATGAAACAGACATTCCCTCCCAAGGCTCAGGAGGAACTAACCCAGCCAACCTGAGTCTCTGACTTCCAGCCTTCAGAACTGTGAGACAACACATTTCTGTTGTTTCAGCCACCCAGTCATTAGGGCAGTCCTAGGAAACTAATACAAGGATGCCCATTCTTTCATATGGGAAGAGCCCTGGACTGGGAATCTGAACACCTGTGTTCTGGCTTGTGACTCACCTCTGAGGTGGGTGTGTGGGGCAGGTGGGTTTCTGAGGAAGCAGGCTCTGAGATGGTTGGTTATGCAGGAGGCTTATTGGGGAGGGGTCTCCAGGACTGACACTTGTGGGAGGGAAGAGACCAAAGCAGGGACTAGGCAGGGGGGGTGGTTGAGCTGCAGGACCATCTCGACAGAAGCCTAAGCCCACCCAGTGGAGAGTCTAGGAGATTGAATGACCATTCAGAACTGCCCACACTGGGGGAAGGGGGCCGTATCTTTTACCTGCGTTGCCCCGGGAAGAGGGTGGCTTCATTGAGGTGGTCCCTTGAGCTGAGGCATTCCCAAGGGAGAGCTAAGAGCAGAGAACCATCTGCTGGCTGCACTCCCAGAAGCTGGGAAATGAATCCTTGATTCCCGAAGGCAGTCTGGGTGGCTCATGACAACATCCAGCACAAGGCCTAACCTTGGCCAGATCTCTGGATGGGAAAATGCTGGGTGTTCAGGACGGTGCATGGTTAAATTGTATGCTCTCCAAAGGACGATGTCCTGATTTTCGCTTGCAAGGGGTGAGCACGCCACCATTTGGGGATATCCAAGCAGAAGCTCTATGCCTTCCCAGAGGCATCAGGGAGGAGAGCAGGGACAGGGGGGTGCATGCATTTGGTGGATACTTTCTGCAATCCCTCAAAACTTGGAAACTTTGCAGGTTATTGACCTGTGGCTTCAGGCAATATAAACAGACCCAGTGATTTATGTGAGAAAACATCATGCAATTGAAAGAGGATGGGATTTGGAATTGAGACACCATCCTGCCTGGCACTCTGTGTGTGACCTGGGGCCAGGATCTCCCATGTTAAATGCCTTAGTCTCTCTGTCAAGAGAACAGATCAAAGCAGATAAACATTGTTCTGTCTCAAACAGTTCTCATGGAGCCATGCTGCTTCCCTTCAGAGCACGTTGAACTTTGTGATTATGTAGTACTTTGTGTGACATTGCAATCCACATTGTCGCCTTCAGTTGGCTGGGAGAGAAGGGACTCACCTTGTTCATATGGCGTGAATTTACACGCTTAGTTACTGAAGGTGAACACATGTCCAGCATATGAGGACTCACTCAGTCCTCACAATAATCCCATGAAGTGGAACTCAGTATACCCAGGAGCTCTTGGGGAAACCATATTGTGAGACCATGCTCAGTGAGGGGTAGAGTTCAGATGCAAACGCAGATAACCCTTTTTTCAAATTTTTAAATTAAAAAAATTTTTTTATTTTATATTGGAGTATAGTTGATTAATAATGGCATGTTAGTTACAGGTGTACAGCAAAGTGATTCAGTTATACCCATAGAGGTATCCATTCGTTTCCAAATTCTTTTCCCACGTAGGTTAGAGAACGAACTTATGGTTACCAAGGGGAAAGGGTTGGGGGGAGGGATGGATTGGGAGTTTGGGATTGGCATGTACACACTACTATATTTAAAGTAGATAACCAACAAGGACCTACTATATAGCACAGGTAGCCTCATTCTTATTATGTGATACTCCCTCCCAGAACCCAAAATTATGGAGGAATATTGTGAAACTTAGTTTCTATTTGATGCATATGTGAATGAGAAGTATTGGGCCCCTTTCTTAAAAAAAAATCTCATAGAGATGCTCAGTATCACGCAGATGAAAGGAGAGCTGCTCTGTTTGTGGAAGGGGATGCCAATGCAACCCCACCCTCTGCCAAGACAAGAGATTCCTCTTGTCTTTTGAATTTCATGAGTGAAATTACCAGGGAGCCAAACTCTGCAGTCATGCCCACTCTAGGCATCTCTACCATCTGAGGGCTGTTTGGCAGTTCAGTTGCTGGAGGGTGGCTGCTCTGGGTGGCTCACTCACCAAGAGCGGGGTAAAGGTAGAGAGTACATCCAGCCTTGGTGGGATGTCAGAGCCTTGAAATCATCTGTGACCTGTTCATATTCCCTGCTAACTCTCAGAAAGGCAACATGACCACAGGGGGTTCATGAAGCCCTTTCTGTCCAGCAGTGTAGAATGGTCACCAAAAATGCTCAGAATTAAAGGGAAGTCCAGTTGGTGGAGACCTCTATACAGCCTGGACATCCCTGCTGCTCAGGCGACTCTCCAGGGAGAAGTTTCACTGAGCATCACATAGTGAGGGGCATAATTTCCACTACCTGGCTACGGAGCACCCCAAACTCAATGCATGGTCTAGGAGGTTCCAAGGTCTTCTTTCTGGAAGACAGTTGTCCTTCAGCTCAGAACACTTAACTGAGGATCAGTTTGTCCGTCGCGCTGCCTTTAAGAAGAGGGAAGTCCTGACAATGACAACTCTGAGCATCTTTTCTGAGCACCAGGATGGGAGGGACCTGGTAGGGTGGACAGAAAGGTTCAGGAGGCCTGGAGGCTGGTGAATGGACTGGAGGAAGAAGACATCTTTGAGTCCCGGCTGGGCTTGCGGTGGAAGGAAAGGAGCTGTCCAGGGTAGCTCCCTGGTCAGAGGAGGAGAGGGGTTGCCAGCCTCTTAAGCTTGTCCCTCCTTCCCTGTCTTGCTTCCTGTCCTTACCGCTGGGGTGCAAAGCAACCCAGTTTCCAGCTGGCAGCATCTACATCTCTGCCTGAGAGTTTCTTTTTTTGGAGCCATTTGAGTTCCTCTGTGTGCAGTGCCGGCTGCAAGTGCTGGCAAATTAACTTTTCCTGGAAGGGCTCCCTGTTCCATGACAGATGGAAGTTGGTGTACAAATACTCCAGATCCCCCCACCCTCTGGGTAGGACCTTGACCTGACCTTGGTTCCCAGTGTTCCCTGGGGTGGGGGTAGGGGTCAAGTTTCCCACGGTGAGAACCTGCCTAATAATACAAGTCATGTCCCTTTCCCACCTCCCTTTCCTACAGTCACTTCCCAAATAAATTACTTGTGCTTGGATCTTTGACCCTATTTCTAGGGGAATAAACACTAAGATGCCCTGTCATTTGATTGGCTCTGTTAGCATGGAGGTAGTTGGCAGAAAGAGTCTTACCATTTGGGCTGGATGGAGTCACCCCATTCTCTATGCCTCACACCTGGACTCTGCTATCTGTTTCCACCCCAGAAGTACTTTCATCCTCTGCTTTGACTCCAGAGTTATCACTATGAGGATTTTCGCTGAATACTTGTGGAAGATCTGAAGCACTGAAGTTCCTGTTCCTCTTATCTCATGGCACAGCTGTATCTTCAGAGACCTCTCGCTGTTGAGATAAGCATAGCCTCCCTGGGGCACCTTCCCAGCCTCTCCCTCTCCAGCCCCACGGCACTGAGTACATGTTTATTTTCTTTCCCGAGAAGAAGGCTAGACAGCAGAGCAGCTGGCGTGCATTGAGAGCCTTCAATGCATCAGTAAAGGCACCATGTGCTTAATTCCACTTAGATCTCCTGAGGGAGGCACTGAGGCATCCTCATGGGGAGAGGCTTCAATGCAAGGAGAACCTCTGAAATAAGGGTCCTCTTACTCCTCCATTCTCACTTCCCCATCCAAGTGCTACCTAAAGTAGAGATTAGTGGAAAGAACAAGCATTTTAGGGTGAGACAGACCTATCTCAGCTGTTTGCTAACTTCGTGGCTTTGGCTAACTTATTTAGCCTCAGTTTTCTCATCTATGTAATGGGCATGCTGACAGTTACCTCTTAGGCTATTATAGTGGTTAAATAAGGCAAGACCCATCCATTTCCTAGAAGAGCACTTAGCCAATAATAGGAGTATAATAACGTTAGCCATTGCTTTCACTTTGTCCCCATTGAAGCACACACGTTTAGCCCCTTCTGGGGAGGAGATGACCAGATGGCAGCTTTGAGCTAATCAGAGATCAGGAGTCTACCCTGAAAACAGTGTGGTTTGGGGACACCTTGGAGACATTGGTGGTTATCCAGCTCCTCCCACTTCACTCCAGTCCCTTCCACATCGCAAATTTGCAGGGGGAAGATTCCTCACAAGTTGAAGGATGTTCATGACAAAGTCATTTTTCCCTGCTTGTGACCTCTTGTTTTTGTACAAGAACTTAGTAGGTATCTGGCAAAGCATCAGCCACAACCCAGATAAAAGTATAATTATTTCCTATTTGCTTGCTGGGGTTTGCAAATCAGTGCAGTAATTTAAGCATGACTCTTGGAGGCTTACAAAAAGATGTTATGATTAGTTTTATCTCCTTTGTTAAGGAAAAATAATTACAGTGAAATAATTAGAGGCGGCAGAGTTGACACGAGATTAGGAGAGCTGGCTTGGCGATGAAAGTGAAGTTCTAATGAGGAAAAAGTATAATGAAGAGATGGATCCACAGGGAAAGTGCCAGTTCTGGGCTCAGAACTCAGGAACAGAGGGGAAACATATGGCTGGCTTGGTGGCCACTCAGGAAAAGTGTTCACCTAGGTGTCATAAGACCCAAGTCTTAGTTCAGACTCTAACTCTGCCAAGAATGTGACCCTAATCAAGTCCCTTGGCATTTCTGAGCTACATTTAATAGCTACATGTTGGCTTCTCTTTCTTTGACTAGAAATGAGCTTTGTGAAGATATTATAAGGATAAAATGAGAATGACCTGGCTTAATAAGTAGAAAGCCACACACATGCACATGCTCACCATCTTATGTATTCCACAGTTACTTATTTACTGCCCCCTTTATACCACATATGAGGTTGTTTGAACTTATGTAGGTGTGTGATCAGGTCCTTGCTCAAGAGTAACAATGTTCTGAATGTTCTGGCAACTCAGCCAAAATATCACAGATTCTGCACCTTTGTTAATGGCCCAGTAAGGTAAAAATAACAACACTATATTAGCATCTACCATGTGCTGGGCACTGTGCTAAGCACTTTGAGTGTGTTAATTCGTGTTTCTTTATACAAGTGCTAAGAGGTGGACAAGGTAGGTCCTGCCACTCCAACTGCTCCAGCCATGAGGAAACCTAAGTTAAGAGGTAGTAAGGAACTTACTCAGTTCTTCCTTATAACTGTCCTTGCAGTTGGCAGAGTCAGGGTTCAAACCCAGGTCTGTTTGACTCAGAGGTAGAGGCATTAATCCCCAATTTTAATGAGGTCCCTTGGGGACTTCCAAGCTGTTGTCTCCTTGTTTAGTAGTGGTGGCCAGGAGGAGAGGAAGGCATGGACCTGGGACAATCCAAGAACAACATGGGAAACTAACCTCATTCTGGGTCAGCAGTGCCTGGAAGATGTCTTCTCATGTGCATTAGTTATCTACTGCTGTGTAACAAATTATCCCAAAGCTCAGTGGCTTAAAACAGCATATGTTTATTATCCTACAATTCTGGGGGGTCAGGAATCATGGAGAGGTTTGGCTGCATGCCACTGGCTCAAGGTTTCTCATAAGGTTGCAGTCAAGCTGTCAGCCAGGGCTGCAGTCTCATCTGGGGTCTAGACTGAAGCAACAGGATCCACTTCTGGGCTCAGTCATGTGACTTCTGACAGCCCTCAGAAGATCTGCTTCTAAGCTCACTTATATGGTTGCTGGTCAACATCAGTTCCTCATGATGTGAACCTCTCCATGGACTGCTTGACTGTTCTCACAACGTGGCAGCTGGTAACCTGAGGAGAGAGAGAAGGGGGGAGAGAGAGAGATTGAGAACCAGAAGATTCCCAATTTTTCCCAGATTCCACAGTCTTCTTAATAACCTAATATTGGAAGTGACATACCATTACTTTGGCTGTATTCTGTGCATTAGAAGAGAATCATTAGGTTGAGGCCACACTTAAGGGCCCAGGAACCACTCAAAGGCATGAACACCACGAGGTGGGGATCATTGGTGCCCACAGCATACTTTTTACTGCCCACTCTCTTTTTTCCCCTAAGTGTCTAGAATGGAAATGGACCATTTTGGTACATCATCCATGAGTTTACATATCCTAAGAGGGCAAGATCATCACTGGTTGGGTTGTACTTTCCATTTCCATACATTTGCTTCCACACAGTTTGGATAGAGTCAAGGGGACTCAACTGGAGGTTGAATGCTTTCCATGTTTTGGGATGCTAGAGTTGGTTGAAGAACTCCAGAGACTAAAATACCACTCAGTGCTGGTATGTTAGTGATGTCCATTCATTCGTCAACAATAAATTGAGTGCCTGCTATTCGTTATGGGTGAGAAGACAGAGTGAAGAAGACCAACATGGCACTCACATTCCAGTGGGGAAGACTGACAATAAATAGGCAATATAATTTTGGATTGCACAAAATTCTATAAAGGAAATAAATAGGATGATAAAATAGAGAATAGCAGGAGAAACTTATTTTTAATAGGTGGTCAGAGAAGATTTCAGAAGACAGCTAATAGACATATTACTGTCATGGACCAAGAAAGTTGTCATCATATTCAGATCCATGATGACCACGTTGGGAATGATGTTCCTTAGAGTTGTTCAGTGCACTGCCCTGTGAACTGCGTATAGCATCCCTGGCAGGAGCTGTCTTACTCATCTCACCAGCCTTCAAAGCAGCTGATAATGCCTGTTCCTGGCAGATGTGAGATTAGATTGTGTGAGTCTCTGCAGACCATGTTAAGGATTTTAAGCTCTATCTCAAATACAAATGGTCGGCATTGAATCAGGAGGCTGTGTCTGATAATCCATGCCGTGCCTGAACTGACTCTGATACTTGGGCAATCAGCACAGATGAAAGGACTACTTTCCCTTCGTCACTGTAGCAGGTTAGGCGACTTTATCCATAACAGCCCTGATAATTCCTAATTTCCCCCTTCCTTTGTTGGGGGATGCTATTCTCTTAGTTCTATTTTTCTGGCTCATTTTCTCTCTCTTTTCTTTCCTTTCCTCCTTTCCCCAGCTCTCCACTCATAAGCTCAGAGAAAAGTCTTTGGGAAGAGACCTCTACTGACCATGACTTCTATTAATCCTGGGCCATTTACCATGAGGCTTAAATTAAGCTTTTGTCAACGTCTGGGTTACCCCCCTCCCCACAACATTTTCCCTTTATACTTCAGAAGTGCTGAATCCCCCACTGCATTCTGGCCTTGGAACTAATTTCTGAGGAAGCAAGAGGACGATCTCCCAGGAGGGAAAGATAATTCCCGTTTTCCCTACTCATAAGCTCCACAAGTGGTTGTCAGGTGAAAAGCTGCCAGGTCAGCACCAGCCCCCATGCTAAGCCGCTTATCACTCCCACCATGGCCACTGATTTATTAGCTTAACTTCTCGAAAGCATAGCTCCTGGACTGAGCTGGGAGAGAGTGGGAAATGACATCCTCTTAGTGGAGAGAGAAAATGCTTTTACTGATGGGGGGAAACAGTTTAACATCCCCTGGGTAACTCCTGCCTGGCAGTGGAATTCAGCTATGGCAGGAGGGTGAGCCCATGGGTGTCCTCACCTGTCTTGGATGCATGTGATATGACCTGCATCCCGTGCCCACAGGATGCCCCAGGGAGGATGAATTGAGTCAGAAGGGGTCATGATTTATCTCCTTTCTCCCTTTACCCACACCTGCCAGCATCACGTCACTTTAACCTGCTTTACAACTTGCAATTCATGGGTCAGTGTTCATTCCTATTTTCCCACATCAGACAGCTGTTTACTGGGCACCCACAGGATATCAGGCTGTCATTCAAACACTGGAAAGTAGACCAAGAATCTGCCCTTAAAAGAGTCCACATTCCAGACAGGGAGTTTACCAAAGGGCTCCCCTGTCTTAGAACATGATAATACTAGTAATAATAGGTAATACTTAAGTGCATTAAGTGCTTGCCTCTGGGCCCTCTGCTAAGCACTTTATGTGCATTTTATGTTGAATCTCCCCAATGGCCTCAGAGATTTGGGGCTTTTATGACTCATCTTTCTTTTATAAAGAAACAGAGGTTTCAAGATGCTGAGTATATTTCTCAAGATTATTGAGCTGCACAGGATCTGATGATGATCCCAGTCTAAGAACGTGGGAATCCCTAGATGGTTCTGACTCCACCTATGGAAACCACGATGGGCAGTGGGGTAGAAAAGAAGGAAGGAACTGGGGTATGAGGAGGTCCAATGTAGGCTCTGGACGGCATGAGACACATGTAGGTCAGTCCTGCCTCCTTTCTCCTGGGAGCTGGGAAAGAGCGTCCACGCAGAAATGATCATGCTGCTGTCATCTCTCATCTGGATACCTAACAGTCTCCCCTGTGCGTCCCCATTGTTTCCCCGAATGGATTTTCTAATCTCTTCTCAAAGCATAGCCAGAAGAATCTTTACAAAATGCAAACTTCCCTATTCAGGATGACTTGCCATTGCAGGGTCTAGCCCTTTGTCCTCTTTAGCCTCTCCTTGTCCCACCCACTTCTTCTTTCCTAGCAACCGCTAATTTATGTTCTGTGACCATAGATTTGCCTATTCTGGACATTTCATCTAAATGGACTCATACAATACTTGCCCTTTTGTTGTCTGGCTTCTTTCACTTGGCGTCATGCTTTCAAGGTGGATCCATATTGTAGTGTGTGTCATCACTTCATTCTTTTTAATGGCTGTGTAATATTCCATCGTATGCATGTCTCATGCTTTGTTTATCCATTCATTGGTTGATGGACATGTGGGTTGTTCCTACCCTTTGGCTCTTATGAACGGTGCTGCTGTGAACATTTGTATACAAGTATTTGAGCACATGTTTTCAGTTCTTTTGGGTATTGCTGGGTCATAGGGTAATTCTTTAACTTTTTGAGGAGCCAATCATAGCTTTTTTAAAAAAATTTATTTATTTATTTATTTACTTTCTTACTTACTTAGCTGCGTGGGATCTTTGTTGCTGTGTGTGGCATCTTCGTTGCGGCATGCAGGATCTTTAGTTGCGTCATGCAGGACCTATTTCCCTGACCAGGGGTCGAATCCAGGTCCCCTGTATTGGGAGCATGGAGTCTTAACCACTGGACCACCAAGGAAGTCCCAATCACAGCTTTTTGAGTCTTTGCCATGCTGGTTTTGCCCTGGCTCTCTTATCCTCATCACTGCAGCTGGACAGGCAGCTCTGTGCCAGGCCCTGGGAGGGAGTGTCCTCTCCAGGGGCAACTGAAAGCCCTGTCCAAGGATACCAGCCTAGACACAGATGAATGCTCAGGTGAGAGTCCAGTCCTTGAGACACAAGGCCTTCACTGGGTAATTAGGTTAGCGTGGGACCAGGAATAAGATCCTTTAGGACATTGGCTGAAACCTGCTCCTGCTAAATGTTACAATTTTCAAAACTGATTGAAAGGGCAAAAAATTTAAAAAGATGCATCAAAGCAATGGACTTAATGGAAAAACACAATAATTTCCTGCCCAGTGGAGTTCCATATTCTTATTTGTGATGGTTGTGTGTGAATATGTACAATGCAAGAAGGGTATCTGTGGACTCTGTTCTCCTTTTCTCTGCGTGATTGAGCAGGAGAGCCCGTGGATAATGGAAATCATCTGTTCTGACCCATGTTCCATCTCTGATGTGATGGAGGGAATTTAACTTAACCTTTCCAAATTCCATGCAATTCCATACATATGACTGAGCACCTGTTAGGATACAGGTATCTTGCCCAGCATCTCAGAGAATAGAAAGGTCATGATAAGTTGTGGGGTTTGGAAAAAGACTGAGAAGCAGGGCTCTGGTCCTGCTCCAGTTCATAATTGACTTTCTGGTGGCTTCTGATGGGACAAGCATCTTTCCTCGCCTCATCCATCTAGGAGGGTATCTTTCTTTATCGACTCAATTGTTCAGATGCTATGCCTAGAGAGCACTTGCAATTTTTATATAAATCATTTACAGTGCAAGGTAGAACCTGATGAAAGGTAAAAGCAAAATGCCCTCGTTGGGGAAGAGAAGGAGTTAGAGGAGTGTTCAGATGGGAAAAGACTCTTATCTGACTTAGAAGGACCAATGAGAGCATCAAGATGAAATTGATTTTGAGATGGAACCAATCATTGATATTGATGAGACTACTGATAATAACAACATTTCTGGAAGGGTAATGAAGAGGATGAGAAAATGGGAGAAGGAAGACTAGAAGGAGGGAAGAAGGAAGAAAACAAAGAGGAGCCGAAGGTGGAGGGGACCCAGGTGAGGACAGACATTGCCCACTCCCTGGTCTTGCTGGAGCAAGGGGAACAGACTGGAAGTTCCTGCCTGGCTCAGGGCAGAACCGTCCCACCCACCAGGCTCTACAAGTGCTTGTGAGAGCCCACCCCCTCTCCTTGCTGGACACAGGACCCGGGTGAGAGGCGGCCACTGTGCAGCGTCCCCAGCCCACTCCGGCAGAAAGCTACTGCTGGCCCCTCATCTCCATCGGTAACCGCCTCTCCCCATGTAATTTATTTATCTATTCATTCTCCTTACCCAGATTTCCATAAACTCCTCCAACCCCGTAGTGTATTCAGATGGAAATAAATGAGTTTAATTACTTAAAATAAATTTGGAATTCAGGGGCGATCGCACTCCATTCTGCATGTGAGCCCAGCCACAGGAGGAAGTGTAAAATATTCAAGCCTTTGAAAGATTGCAGCCACTGGGCCTGGAAGACACGGGCATTGTGCCTCCTTCCCTGGCTGTGCTCCCGAGATTGGCTCCCCGTTCTTGCCTGGCCCTGGCTGGGGAGCGGGCACGGAGACAGCCTCATCCAGCTCTCTCCTCTTGCCTCTTCCCAGAGGGCTCCGAGGAGGCCCGGGACATTAACCTCTCCAGCCGCTTGCTGGAACAGCTGATAATTTCACTCTGCACCCAATGATGCATGTAAGCGATCAGAAAATCTGTAACTCGAGGGGGAAATGGCTGCTAATGTCGTGGTAATAGGGCAGTTTGGGCGAGACTTCCAGGGAAGGGGAATTTACAATTTAAATAAGAAAAATAATAAACTCTAAATTAACAAAAAGAGAGAAGAAGGATGCTCTGGCTGTGATGGGGGAGGGGGTCTTCCTTCCTGAACCTCCCCTTCTATAAGTCACTGAGCTGTGTGAGAGCCTCAAGTGTGGCTGAAGGGGACGTTGGGGGCCTCCAGAAGAAGGCGGGAGGAACCCACTGTGGGAGAAGGGAGCCATGGCCTGCTGTTGAGTAGCAGCTCCTTCCAAATCAGTCCCAGCTCCCGAAAAGGCACTGGGTGGGGGCCGCCATGGATGGGAGCATTTGCCTTGAAGTCACACCTGGCCTGGCCGACCATAAATTGAGACCCAGATACTCTGCCTGCAGAGCCAGTTCGCAACCATCATGCCTGCCTGAAGTTCCCTTAGGGACCCCCAGAGACATTCCTGGCTCTCCCGCCATCCCAGAAACATCCTGACCCTGTGAGGCTGTCTTCATGGCCTTTACCCCCAGCTTTGTGACTTCAGATGTTGTTCTCCTTCCCCAGAACCTTGGAAATTCTGAGGCTCCCCCAATTGCAGAGCAATGTCAGGCTGCAGAGTCTCCTTTGCAGAGACTGGGAGCACATTCTCTAAGCAAAACCACAACGGAGAACCCTAAGTTTTATGCCAGTGACCTTCTCTTTCTCCTCACACAGTCTTGGTTCTTCCAGCAAGATGTCTGAGCTTTCCTGCCCTCTGATTCCCTTCAGCACAGACTCCCACAGAGCTGGTCACCCATGTCATCCTGCTGTCCCTCTCTCCACATCAAAATTTGCCCCTCCTAAGCACCAGTCCTCAGACCTCTCACCTTGGCAGGCAAACTTCCATTGAGCTATGGTTGCCCCATAGTCCCTACCACCTGTGAACGAATGTTCATAGCATCATTATTCACATTTGCCGAAAGGTGGAAATAGCCCAATGTCCATCATCTAATGCATGGATGAACAAAATTGTGGTCTAGCCATACAATGGAATATTTTCAGCTGTGAAAAGGAATGAGGGACTTCCTAGGTGGCGCAGTGGTTAAGAATCTGCCTGCCAATGCAGGGGACACGGGTTTGAGCCCTGCTCTGGGAAGATTCCACATGCCACAGAGCAACTAAGCCCGTTTGCCACAGCTATTGAGTCTGTGCTCTAGAGCCCATGCGCCGCAACTATTGAAGCCCATGCGCCTAGAGCCTGTGCTCCGCAACAAGAGAAGCCACTACAATGAGGAGCCCATGCATCATAATGAAGAGTAACCCCCGCTTGCGGCAACTAGAGAAAGCCTGTGTGTAGCAACAAAGACCCAACACAGCCAATAAATAAATAAAATAAATAAATTTATAAAAAGAAAAAAAGGAGTGAATCACTGATACATGCTACAACATGCACGAACCTAGGAAACATTCTGCTAAGCAGAGAAAGTCAGGCACAAAAGGTCACATATATTGTGTGAATTCATTTATGTGAAATCTCTGGAATAAGTAAATCCATAGAGACAGAAAATAGACTGGACTAGTGGTTGCCTGAGGCTGGGGGGAAGGTGGGATGGGGAGTGACTGCTAATGGGTGTGGGATTTCCTTTTTGGGATGATAAAAATGTTCAACATGGACTTCCCTGGTGGCGCAGTGGTTAAGAATCCGCCTGCCCATGCAGGGAACACGGGTTTGAGCCCTGGTCTGGGAAGATCCCACATGCTGCGGAGCAACTAAGCTTGTGAGCCACAACTACTGAGCCTGTGCTCTAGATCCCGTGCTCTGCAACAAGAGAAACCACCACAATGAGAGCCCGTGCACTGCAACGAAGAGTAGGCCCCGTTTGCTGCAACTAGAGAGAGCCCGCATGCAGCAACGAAGACCCAACACAGCCAATAAATAAATAAATAAGTTTATTTTAAAAAATGTTCAACATTACAAATATACTGAATGCCAGTGAGTAGCATACTTTAAAATGGTTAAAACAGTGAATTTTTTGTTGTATGTGTGTGCATCTGTTATCTGTGTATCTATAGCTGTATCTCTCTACATAGATGTCTATACACATATCTATCTATCTGTATGTATGGGGGGAAGGGGAAGGGAAAGGCCAGACATATGAGAACCAAGTTTCCTCCATCTCTCAGATCTGCTCCTTCCCCTTCCCTGGAAGAGGAGCTTTCTTTGCTTTTGCATCAGCACAGGCCTCCACAAGGCTGTCTTAGCCTCTCTCCTCTCAGCTCCCCCAGGCCTGCTCATTATCACAAATGGCAATTCTAAGAGTCTAATGAACCAAGCTTGTCTTTCCTTAAAGCATTCATAAAACATCAGAAGTTCTCTACCCTTCCCACCTGTTGTCCTGTTTACCTGGTGAGAGGGTGCCTGCTCACTATGGCTGGTATTCTAAGTCAGCTAGGAATTGGTACAACAAAGTTAAACCATTATGCAATATTAGGTCATTCTAAAACATGCAGTTATGTTTCCTAATGAAAGGAGGAAGGAGAAGACTTGAGAACTGCACCTCCTTCCCATATCCAACGCTATTTGACATTAGATCTGCATGGAATTAATCACTTGACACATGGTCCAGGTCCATCCAACTCTCCTGCCTGGGCTCACCAGCGTCTTTCACTAGAAACCTTGTTTCTAAAGCACTCCTGGCAGTATGATGGAGGAGGGTTGGAACCGATGGAGGACATCTGGAGGTTTTTAACCAGGGGGAGGTGCTACCTCCCTAGGGTGTCTTCAGAAATATGTGGTGAAATTTTGGGGTTGTTACATTGACTGGGGGGGTGCTTTTGGAATTTAGTACAGGGGGAGAAGGAATGGGGTTGCTGAAAAGTACAGCAATGAGCAGACAGACCCACACAATAATTAGTCCGTTCAGGAATGTCTGTAGCACAAAAGAGGCTTGGATTCTACTGCATGTCTGATTCAATCACTACCAAAAACTGTCGTTCAGTAGTTCAAAGATATATCATTAAATAATTGTGTGACCTTGGATAAATCACTTAAACCTCAATCTCTTGACTGATTGATTGATTGATTGTAATACCTAGATCTGTGGTTTACAAATTACATCCTTCCTTAGCCATGCTCTTGGGGTCTGCAAAAATTTCCATCGTGAGAATTGTTTTCCCTCTAAAGGGGCTCCATTTATTATTTAAGTTTGAGGAACATTAAGCTAAATGGTAACCTTACTTTTAACAACAATTGTAGATGACAGTTACTGAATGATTGCTTATTTTATAAATTCTCAGAGCAAGCTTTTAAGTTAGATGTTTTTACTAGGCCCATTTTGCAGAGGAGGAATGTAGGTTTAAACAATTTAGGTAGGTAATAGGTGGTAAACTGGTATATGAATACATGTAGTTACTCTGTAATCCAAACTCTTAGCCACCAAACCAGTGTCCCCAAACTTGGTTTTCCTCAAACTCTTTATTTTTATGGTATTCATATACCAGCATCACTTTTGCTGTGTTTTTATCTTCTAGCTCTGTTATTCACTTGATATTTTTAAGTTGATTTAATTTTAACTGAAACTTACTTAAATTGGAAGCTCTTATCATTTTCCTTAAAATATAATGAAACAAAGCAATGTTACTAAATTCTATGCAGATTCCTAAAGCGCTCCAAGTGTGAGATAAGAAAGCATGAAGAGGTAAAGATATATGTGAACCAAAGTGAGACTTGTTGCTTGATAAATTCCAAGATATTGGCAAAAAAAATTTAAATTAAGTGATTTTTTTTTTTTTATTCTGGGCACCAAATGGATTTTGAGGCCATCTATGAATGGTCTAATATGATTTCTTTAGGAACCATTGGTGGGAATCACTATGCTTTTCTGCTTCCATTCACATCCATTCCAGCCATCTTTTCCACCAGAACAGACATTGAACAAGATTCTGTGCTCTTACTCCAGTGCAGCGCAGCCCAAGCAAAAGAGCCCAGCTGTCTTCTTGGCTGGCCCCAGCCCACATACTATGGACCGCCATTTTGGTTCTACAATTGTCTGACCAGCTCCTTTGGATCTTGGCTTTGGAAGGTTAGAAATCTTTTGTTTTTCCTCCTTTTCAATTACAAAAGCCTGTTTGAACAGCCTCTGTGACAGCCCATGTTCAAACAAGCTTTTGTAATTGAAAACAGAGCTTGCAAAGTGGCTGCAGGGACGCTTGCCTCAAAAGGAGGAGATGCAGAGCATGCTGTGAGCCGGTCCCTGAGGCCACTTTCAAAGTGTTTAAAGCTTCCTTCCAATTAAAAAAAAAAGAAAAGAAAAAAAGGAAAGAAAGAAAATCATATTTAAACACACAGTCCAGACCAACTGGCTTGGGTGATTGAAAATGTAGATTTTGACCCAGGCATTGCTTTGGGCACGGGACAGTGGTCTTCTTGGGAAGGGATGGAGGAGGGGTGCTGCTTCCAGATGGGCATTTTCACCCATCCTCTGAGTCCCTCTGGCCATTATTTTAAGGGGTCTCTGAGGTTGGCTGCACAGTTCTCCTCAGCATGTTCAAGTTTATGCTCACATTCAAGTTTCATCAATCTTTGTTTCAGTCTGTCTCTTTTGAAGCATTACAAAATGTAGTGGCCAAGAGCAATGCTTCTGAAAGGATAATTGGGTTTAAATTCTAGTTGTGTGACCTTGGGCAATCATTTTAACCTGCCTGGGACTCAGTTTCCTTGTCTGTAAAACAGCATCACATTAGCATTTGTCTTAGAAGATTGTTTTGAAGATTAAGAGAGGTAATCTTTTTAAATTAGCCCTTACCACATTGCAAGGCAAAGGCTCAGTGTGTGAAAATGTTTAGTTATTCTTACTATCAGTATTAATAACAGTATTAATGGTAATAGAATAATTAAGTGAAAGACATCATAGTGGTTAAGATTGTAGACTTTGGTTTCAGATTGGTCTGACCTAACCTCCCAGAAACTCTATTTCTTTTATCATCTTAAAATGGAAATGATGGTAGATTCCCACCCTCTCCCCCTCAAACACACACTTATAACTAATCACTTATTGTGTGCACACTGGATGGGATGTGAACAGGAATAACTAAGAGCAGGCAAAAGGAGGTGGAAGCAGAAGGTAGGTAGGTACAAAGTCTTCTGAAAGTTGAGAAAAGGAGAAAATTATCTCTTAATGAGGCTGGGGAGGGTGGTAAGACATCAAGAATAGATGTCATTTGAGCTGAGCACCATGTGGAAACGCAGAGGAGAGAGATGGACGTGCCAGGCAGTGGGAGCATTGTGGGTGAAGATGAAAGCCCAGGAGTGGCAAGGAGTTCAGTCTGACTGGAGAATGGGCAGGGAGGAGAGGTTGCACTTGTGAGAGAGTAGAATGAAAGAATGGGATGGACACTGGCAACTACATTATTATTTTTGTTACCGAGTCCAAGCTTGCTCTGCTCGCTGCACAACAGGCCAAGAAATCAGAGACAAGATGTGGAGGCAAGGAATACAACTTTATTGGGAAAGCCAGCAGACTGAGAAGATGGCAGACTAGTGTCTCCAAAAAACCATCTTATCGGGGTTTGGATTCCAGTTTCTTTTATAGCACAGAGACAGGGAGGAGATGAGGAAGTAAAGTAAAAAGACTGTAAGTTTTGCAGATGTCTCCTGGAATGGCCAGCCTCTGGGAGGGGATGTGTTAATTTCTTCTTTCTTGCAACCATCCACAGGTGGACAGGGTCAGGATGTTTCCCTGAACAAAGGCACTTTCGTTTAACATTCAGACATAGGGGCAGGGGTCCCTAAGGCAGGCCATTATGTATAGACAGTATCCTTTTAGTGAACAAAAGCAGTGGGAAGCAAAGGTTAAAGCAAAAGAAACAGATCCAACGTGTAGTCAGATTTGACTCTTCCCTGTTCTATTTTGATTGCAAGGGACAGAAACTCAACACCAAACAGCTTCAAAGAAAGAAAGAATGAAAGAGTGAATGAATGCATTGTTGGGTGGATAAATTAATAAATTAAATGAAAGAGAAATAAATTAATTTGTCCTATGGTAGTCTAACTTCAGTACAATGAAAAAGCTCAGAGGATGTAATTAGAAGCTGTTTCTTGGGCTGCTCTTCTGAACTGACTTCATTGTTAGTCTCCACCTGGTTACCCATTCAACTCCAGGTATATCCCCTTATTGTTCATAGCCTCAGGGGATGAAAGAACAAAGCTGCTTTCTAGCTGCTTGTACCAATCTTTATTGGGTCAGCTTGGGTCATTCAACCATCTAGATACCAAGCACTGAGGTCAAGAGGAGAGGAGGTGTTGAATTGACCAAATAAGCATCACTTGCTCATCCTTAGAGCTGAGATAGTGCCTTTGTCTGAGCCACACAGGGTTAAAGTGGGAGAATAGTTGGACAGGAAAGAAAACTAGGGGCCATTATCAGAGAAGAAGGGTGGTTTCCAGAAAAACCAACAGGTGGCCCCCATAGCCTTGCATGTGCAGCTCCATTTTGACTTTCTTTTGTAGGCCATCGGGGGGAGGGCATGATGAATTTTTGAGTCCTTGAGTCTGAAAAAAGAGATTAATGCCCCAAGATCAATCTGAGGCCATTCAAGTGATCCAAGTGGAAACTTACAAGTTCAAAAGGATCAGCAGAAGTAGATCCAAGTTTTGTGGGACCTGAAGCTCAGACAATTTGGTGCCTCTCCTTGTGGTAGGCAGAACCAAATGGTCCACTGAGATTGTCCATCTCTCTGAAGTACATGCCCTGCATGTCCCTTGGGTCTGTGAATATGGTGGATTTTACTTCCACAATTAGATTGATATATAGCACAGTTGGCCTTAAGATAGGTTATATGATAATGTGTCTGGCTCTGACGTAATCACGAGTTTTCTCCAGTTGGTTGAAAAAGAGGAGCTCAGATTCAGCAAGAAGGATTTGATGCACATTTGTTGGCTTGAAGATGGAGGGGTCATGTGGTAGAAAATGAGAGGTCTGTAGGACTAAGGGCAACCCCTACCTGACAGCCAGCGAGGAAACCAAACCTCAGTACTACAACCTCAAGGAACTACATTCTGCCAACAACAAGAATGAGCTTGGAAGCAGATTTCTCTCCATTGCCTCCAGATGAGAACTCAGCCAGATCAATGCCTTGATATCAGCCTACTGAGGCCCCAAACAGAGACCCCAGCCACACCATGTCAGACTTCTGTCCTAAGAACTCTGAGCTAATATATGGGTGTTGTTTGAAGCACCTAAGTTTATGGTAATTTGTTAGACAGCAATAGAAAGCAAGTATACTCTTTAAAAGACACAAAATTATGATTATAAAATTAGGCAAGGGTGACTCAGTTGTGGGGGCCTGAAGTTTAAGTTTCATTAGCCTCATGGAAAGTCCAGCTTTGGGGTCAGGGGTTGCATTAGCCATGTTTCCCTGAATTTCACGTTTTTTCCAATTGTCTATAAACAGGAGATGGAGAAGAATTCATATATATTCTTTGCAGTGACCTCCAGAGCCCAGTTTTCCACATTTTGGGCCCCAGGCCCCCATATCCCCACCTCCCCATCTCCATGATACTGAGATGGTGCCAAGCTATTTCGTCCATTTCCCTTCCTGGCAAAGAAAAAAAGAGTAAAGCTCTCAAAATTATTAGGTAATGATATCACTTTAAAAAGCAACACAATATTTTAACAGCACGACGCCACTTAGCTGTGGTTTAATAAAATGTAGAAAGCTCCGAGCCGGGGAAGCTGTGGCAGCGTTAGGTGGGGGCAGACAAACAGCTCTCGAAACTCACATCAGGAAAATTACTTTTTCTTCAAATGGAAACTTTTCAATTGCTTTCAAATAGCTGGAGCTGATGGAAATAATTTCCTTAGCACGTTTGCATATGCTGCCTGTGTCTTCTCCACACGGTGCCGGGAGCTTCATTAATAAAGATTGTTGCGAGGTTCTGATGTTGCCAAGCTCTTGTTATTTGGAAAAGGCACCAAACCAAGTCAAGGGGAGTCAATTGATTACTAAATGCAATTCCTGTTCGGTGTCCCCCAGGCGAGTGGAGGCCAGTGGGGGAGCGTGGCTTGCTCGCGTGTTCGCGTACACGTTTGGGCATCTGAGCAAGAGCGGCTCTGATTTTCAGCCTGATCCTCAGCCCATTTCAAGGGATCTCCAAGAAAATGGGGACTGTCAGGGTCAGGTCTCTGCATTTTACTGATGGGCAAACTGATAGGGACACCCACAGAGAAAACCAGAGATGGCCTAACCCACTTCCGGGGGCCAAGCTACTGTTCTGGGTCTAGCAGACATTTTTGTGTTTTTATAACATGTGTAGGGAATTAGGCTTTGATTATTCTTCTCCTGGGCCTTTCTGTCCTGAAATGCCGCATGGATGCTTGGCGTAGAGGATGAATGAGTTCAGCATTTCCAATAATGAGGTCTGGGAGCCCTGGTGGCCACACAATGGTTTTATGTGGACATAGCACAGGCCGTGAGAGAGGGAAAAATGTTCCCATTCTATTTTCTCTCCTTCAAGGTCTCTGATTCCATCAGGGAGAAAGGCTTGGGTTGGTGCAAATGTGGCTTTCACGCCTCTCCAGAGCTCACCAGCTGCCCTTTATTACAAAGAGGCACAGAGCCTTGGAAAGACAACTGGGCCTAACTCATTATATTTATTGCATCCGTTGTATGTATTTTTATGATTGCCTATTATTTATGGCAAGTGATATTGATTCTGTGCTTATGTAAAGCTTCCTTTTAAAATCCATTTCTTTTTGGAAAGGGAGTCCTTTTAAAGAAATGCATAAAGTACGGCAAGAATCACAAGACTTAAGAGTGATGTCAAGAAATATTGACTTAGGGTACCCTAAGATAGTTTGTCACAGTTCCAAAAATAGGGTGCAGCCCAGACTCAAGGTCAGGTGGGGTGCTTGGCTCCACCTTTTGAAAGGAAGAATGTCAAAGAATTTGTAGACATATTTTATCAGTAAAACCACTGCACGGACTGTCAGAGCCTCACACAGAGAATTGGAACGTTTAAATAGACTGTTATCTGGAGCCACAGCCATACGCCAAGCACGTGGACATGGGGGTCCCGGGCACATTGCTGCTTTAGTTCCAGGTTGGCTGTGTGGTGGGCTGAGAGAGTGTGGGCTTCACAGTCTGGTGGGTGTAAGTTGAAATCCAGACTTGAGAGCCTACTTTGCTGTGTGACCATGGTCAGGTTGCTTACCCTCTCTGAGCTTCAAGTTCCTTATTTGTAAAATAAGGCAGATGCCCATTCCTCATAGGATTATTGAATCAAAGGGACTAGAATACAGTGAGTGTGAGGTAAATTTAAAGTCCTTTGTTTTTCCCTCTCCTGCCCTGCATGTCCACCCCATTTTCCATACTGATTGGAGTCACCTGGGATCATGGGGCAGCAGAGAAAGCATTATGAAATACTGGACTTGTGAAGATACTAGAATAACCATTGAAAACCCATGTCTAGTTGTGACCTTAGGCAAGTTACTACCCCTTTCTGAATTGCAATTATATTCGGCATTTGGCCTCAGTTAGCTTAATGTCGAGGACATAGTTTTCCAGAGATGCCTTAAGAACTTGACATGTGCCTTCCCAGTTGAGCCTTGTAACAACCCTCCAAGGTTGGCAAGGGGAAATCTAGACACAGAGGCAGAGGGAAACTCCAAGGTCAACCTCTGGGAAGTGATGGAGAGATGGTGGCCTGAGCCCAGACCAGTGGGGAGATTAAGATGCGAGCTGTGAGGTTTGTGGAATTTTAATAACAGCTTGCTTTGGGAAAGCAAATTTATAATTCTTTAAAAATTCCAATCAGGGCTCTCAGAAGAGCACCAAAAGGCCCCTTCAGGAAGCAATTAAAAGGCCTGCCCCATAGTGGGAGCACCCGTGGTAAATCAACATTTCAGCAGAGCGGTTTCTAGGCCAGGAATCAGAGGGAAAATGAAATCATTCAAGTGGACGGAAGGAGAAATGACTCTTTGCTGAGGCTGTAGTTGGGGTGGGTTGGCACACACAGGACTTTGGCAGGAGGCTGAGATGTGTAAAGTTTTGGCTTTGGGTCAGGGTTGAATTGGGTGAGGTTGAGGGGGGTTCGCCATCCCTGCCTTTCCGCATCGGGCAGTAAGTATGCTGAAGTAAGTACGGGTCTGGATTTGGAGTCAGACTGCCTGGGTTTAAATCTCAATTCTGCCCACTTAACTGAGTGACCTTCTATTTCCTCAACTTTGCAATAGTGGAAATAATATGTTTATCTCTGCGTGGGTTGTTATGAGAATTAAATGAGATGATGCATGCCAGGCCTTGAGCACATGGCCTGACATATGGCCATTGTCAGTAAAATAGCCTTGACAGACAAAAGATACTTGAATAAGACTTTCTTGGTATGGGGTTGGGATGGGGGGGACGTCAGTAAAATAGTTTAAGACAGTAAAAGGGCCTTGGGTTAAGAAATTAGTATTTACTAAGGGTCCAATGAGAACAGAGATTGCGTTTATTTTTCACACAGTTGTTTCCCGTAAAAATACCCAGCACATAATATGTGCTCAATTAAACATTGCAGAAGTAAGAACTTCTGGGACATCCCACTTGGCCATTTGAATTGAACTAGGTAGGAGTTATTCCAGCTTCTTTTTCCTCACAGAGGTGGAAACTCAAGCCCAGAGAGACAAAAAAACAAAACAAAACAAAAAATCCCTTCCCAGGGGCTCATAGCTTCTCACTGGGTCTCAGTTTGTCTCACTCCATGCAAAGCAAGAATGAACAGAAGCTTAATATGGAAACTCCAGAGAATCCTCTTTGCAGGCTTGGGTCTGATCCAGAAAAATAAGGAAATGTACTAGTGTGAATTTTCTACTCAATGCTGGAGACCGAGAAATGCCATTATTTTGGTATTTTTCTAAATTAAGTTGGACACGTAAACATCAGCATCCTGGGTGGAGGGAAATCAGAAACCAGTCATCAGTAGGGTGCCCTCCTCCAGTCCACTGGCTTATTTAAGAATCCTAGACCAACTGAGGACCAGGAAGTGGAAGAGGGGGTGCAGGAAGCTGATCCCTTCTCCACTGTGGCTGCCACCTTTACTATTGCTCCTTGGGATTTGCTGTGTCCCTTCTGGTGCTGATCTGGCGGGTACCATCTGGGGGTTTGATTGCTCCAGAGGGGCAACCAAGCTCCCTGCTAAGGGGCTCGGCCTGATCACAAGCTCGGCATGGGGGTCCTTGACCACTGTTCTCCAGCCTCTGCTCCTTTGCCCTCCTCAGAGATTCTACCACCCCACAGGGGCTGTCCCTGGACCTCAGTGTCCAGACACAGTTCCTCAGCAGGCCAGATCAACATCTCCACAGGCCCAAGACAGTTTGTCCAGGTGTAGCCTATGGACCACCAGTTTTGTTAAAAGTGCAGTTTCCCCTACTCCACTGCAGACTTATGAAATAAAAATTTCTGTGTATGTGGCCCAGGAATCCACAAGGGACTCCTAAGTTGATTCTTCTACACATTAGTTTGAGAATCACCCTCTGAAGTCCATATACCCAAAAACTCAGAACCTGGTGCCTGCCTGAATGGGGAGAGGGTGGGAAGTATCTCTGTGTCAAAGGAAAATAAGACCCAAGGAATTTCTCAGTCCAGTCACAGGGTCAACTGAGATTCAGGGTGTCTTGTGCCAGGAGAGGATGGAAGAAGAGGCCAAGATGAAGCCCTGGGAGACCTGGAGCCTCCTGGCTCTACTGTTGCTAACCATCTGGGTCACCTTGGCCAAGGCCCTTAGCATCTCTGCATCTTTATTTACTTATCTGTGAAGTGGAGCTACTGAGGCACCCTCAGAAATCTGGGGAGTATTCTGAGGAGATTGACCTGGTGAGACTGAATTTATCAGCAACAATGTGCCAGACAAATTGCAAATTGTGCCTAAACAAACCCAGTGGATCAGTAGTTCACACTCATCCACCCACCTATCCATTCATCCATCATCTTCTTTCCTTCCTTCCTTCATCTATCCATCCATCTACCCACCCACACATCCCTCTATCCATCCATCCATCCCTCCATCCATCCCTCCATCCATCCATCCCTCCATCCCTCCATCTATCCAGCCATCTATCCAACCATTCATCCCTCCATCTATCCATCCATTTGTCCATCCATCCCTCCATGTATCCATCCTTCCATCTATCCATCCCTCCATCTATCCATCCATCCATCCATCCATCCATCCATCCATCCATCCATCCCTCCCTCCATCCATCCCTCCTTCTATCCATCCCTCCATCTATCCATCCATCCCTCCATCTATCCATCCATCTGTCCATCCATCCATCCATCCCTCCATCTACCCATCCATCCATCCCTCCATCCATCCCTCCATCTATCCATTCCTCCATCTATCCATCCATCTATCCATCCCTCCATCCATCCACCCACCCATCCTTCAGCCAATGCATATGTATTGTGTCTACTCCATGCCAGACATATGGACACAGTAATGAACAAGACTTAGTATCTGTCCTGATGTACACAACAGAATTGAGCAAATAATCCTAGCAATGAGTGAACAATTATGAGATGGCATTCTGAAGAAAAGACCCAGGTGCGATAGGTGTCTGTCATAGAGCAGCTGCACACTTTGCCTTGTGTAAATTTCGTCTTACTTGACCATGTAAATGACACGTATGTCATCAGGGGTTGCAGCTGTGGGGGGCTCTGAACAAACCTTGGGGCTGCAGGATTGGCCGGGAGGGAGAGGCAGTAACGTGTAAACATAGCACACAGTTATGCGGACCCCCTCGTGGATTACGCTCTTGTCACTCAGCCTGGTGCTGTTGGCGTGGCCATGGGAGAGTCAGCCAGTGGTGGAGGTGGGAACAGACATCCCGGGACAGAGCAGTTTTCTTGGGCAGAAGCATGTTCACGTCCTTCAGCTTTACGTCTCTGTGGGGAAAACAGGGCTTTGGATTCGGTTAGATCCAGATTCCAATCCTGATTTGACCCCTTGGGAGCTGTGTGAGCCGAGCCTCAGTTTTGATACATGTTGAGTCAAGTGGAGGTGAGGAGAAAATCCAGCTTTCTTTCCCCAACATTGTCACCTCCAAAAAGCCCTTAAGAGCATGCTGTTTTCTCTTCCTGCTGGGATTGTTTTGGGTGGAGACTCCAGCTGTGGGACAGGCTGTGGGTACTCCTGGTAGACCACTCGTCCTGGCTTAGACATTTCTGGTGGGGCCTCAACCAAGGTGTTGCAGAAACACTTGCTGGCTGACTATGTGTCAAGAGGCAAAGGACTTGGATAAAAAGCCCCCTTGGGGGTCCTGGCTTCGCTCTTGGCCAGAGGTCTTGTCTGGGGTCATCTTCACTGGGGATGAGGGGCGAGTGTAATGGGACTTGGGGCAGCCACTGTGCCTTGAGGGATGAGAGTCTGCTGCTTTTGGAGCATCACCTGTGACTGTCAAGGTCCATGCTTTGCTGGGAGCTAACGATGGTGGCATTTCTTGATCTTTTGGCAGGTATGGGGTTTGGGTTGAGAGCTTTAGCTGACTGACTTATTTTGATCCTCACTACCCTCTGAAATGGGTATGGTTATGATATCCTCTTTGTAAAGGGGAAACTGAGGCTCAGAGAGATGAGAAAACTCCTGGGGTTACAAAGTCAGGGCAGAGCCAGGATCGGAACACAGAGCAGTCCTCTGCTACCCACAACTGCCCATTACTTCCCTGGATCTTGATGGGTTTGGGGACTACCCAGTGAGGCTCTGGAATTCACATCCTAGCTCCAACACGTCTCACTCACTAGTCAGTGAGAAGTCAAGACTCACAGTCGATATTCCTGAGCCCCTGGGATGGTGTGTCTGACATTGGGTGAGAGACAGGTGGGGATGCCAAAAACCCTGCCTTCAAATCTAGTCCAGAACAGACTGTCCACTCTGGGGCTGGACAGGAAGGAAGCTGCTTTGTTTGCCAGAAGGATGGGGTAGGGTCCCCTAATTAGCCAACTTATCAGCTACTCCTCTCCCCCTTTTCCTTAGAGTTTGGAAATAGCCCCGCCCACATGTCCTGATGAGGCACGATGCAAGGAAAAGCACACAGAGGCCCCAGATTGGAGGGCCAGTCTCGGCCACATCAGAGCTGGTGCCTCTGGCAGATGCCTGAATGTCTCTAAATCTCAGTCTTCTCCTCTGCAAAAGGGAGATAACCATAGTCCCTCCCTCAGGGTTGTGTGAGGCCCAAGTCAAATAATGGATGTGAGCCTGTATTCATTGATTTACTGTTTCATTCATACTTCTTATTCACTCACAGACATTTATTGAATGCCAACCAAGTGCCAAATGCACTACTGGGCCTCGGGATGGAGCCGTGAAAGCTTAGCCAAGGTCTCTGCTCTCATGGAACTTTCGTTCTAGTATGGGAGGCAGACCATGAATACAGTTTCAAAATGACCAAGTACAGTCAGTAGGTACTAAGGGATAGGGAGACAATTAAACAGTGTGTAGGGAAAGCACCTGGTGTGGGAGGTCTGAAAGCCTCATTGATAGGCAACACCTGAGCTGACGGAGGCGTAAGGGTGGTGCATTCCAAGTGGGAGAAATAGTGAGTGAATAGGGCCGGGGGCAGGAATTCACGTGGCGTGTTCTTGAAGCAGAAAGGAGACCAGTAAGGCCAGAGCACAGTGGGCAAGGAAGCGGGTAGTCAGATACCCCTAAGAGGGACACCCCCTCTTGCAAACATGCATTATACATTGTGGCTTCAGATTCTTTTATTGTTACCCTCA
Organism: Hippopotamus amphibius kiboko; assembly: GCF_030028045.1. Classification (NCBI taxonomy): domain Eukaryota; kingdom Metazoa; phylum Chordata; class Mammalia; order Artiodactyla; family Hippopotamidae; genus Hippopotamus; species Hippopotamus amphibius. The sequence continues at coordinate 125,903,974 of NC_080194.1, forward strand.
CCATCTTTCTTCTCCGTAACAAATTCCCTGCCATCCTGGAAGACTGGGAATTGGGATTTCTGGACTTGTTTTTCTCTTCAATTTCTAAGGGGGTTTCTCCACCTGGCAGTGCAGGGACACACCTGCTTATTGCATTCTTCACAAAGGAAATGGAAACCAAAGTCGCTTTTTAAATTTGCTAGAAATACCTGTTGTAATTATCATGCCGCCCATAATGGGAGTTTATGTAATTATTAGTTTGAATGGCTCTGCTCATTATGGTACAGATTTTTAATTTGCAAATGCAGTGCCAGATTCTTGATTGGATTCCCTTTTGACCATGAAGCTGAGGACATATGTTCATACATTTTCATGGCTGAAACGCTTTGGTGAGAACCACCGCTGTTCAGAAGGGGCAGGTGTAGAAGGGTGATAGGCAGGGGCTGGCGGGCTTGGCAAGACCCATGTTTCCAAGGAAGGATGGGTCAATGAGAAGAGGGCAGTAGCACCACTCTTCTTAATGTGGTGTTAGAAAGCATTCTCTGTTTGCCACATAGGGGAGGAAGGAGTGGTCTTGCGTGATACAATGAACCTACAAAGCTTGGGTGACTGTGTTGCAGGTCTGAGGAAGGCTTTGGTGACACTGGTGTACCACAGCTGTCCCTGTACTGGACACTGACTTCTGTGATTTCTAGGAAAGAAGGGGCCCAGGGCTTTTGTGGGAGACATATGTCTACCTTCCAGGAAAACTCAGTGCAGTGAATACCTACCCTAGAGAGTGCCAAGAGCCAGGAGGGAGGTGATGTGGGATTAGGCAGGAGGAACATCCAACCCAAGCCGGGTACATTGGAATTATGGCCATGGTCCTACAGATCAGAGAGAGCAAGTGACTTACCCAAAGGCCCACAGGTAAAACTGAGCATTTGGCTCAAGTCTCCTCACTTAAAGTGTACTTCAAGTCCCGTCAGTGTATGTCAAGGTATAATCTAGCTATGATCTACGTCAGAATCCCCTGGTGTTTATCAAAAAATGAAGGTTTTGATGCCTCACTCAGGCATGTGGAATTTGAATCAGTAGGGGGAAGGACTCTGAGATCTTCATTTAAAAAAAAAAAAAATTTAGATATCAAATAAGTAGTAATAAATTTCATTTAAAAATAATAATAAATTTACACACACTATGCGATCCTCTTACACTACATAGGATTGATGCACACAAAAGAGTTTTCTGGTTATATGTAAGTTTTGAAGGCTGATATTAAAAGGAAGCTCCTGGAACCCACCACACCACTAAAGAATGGGATGATTAACACCACCATTGACTTTACCTCTGTGATCCCCTGACCTATCTCCACAGGTAGCCACTTCTTTGGTTTTTAGTTTTATTCTTCCCATTTTGTAGGCTCCGTAGACATTTATGTATCTTTAATGCATGCAAGGAATGTATAGTTGAGTCACTTGTTTTTGAGTTTCACGAAAACGGTATTTGGGGGGTTTATGTTTATCTAACATTGTACTCCTTATAAGTATCAATGCTGACGCTGTCAATTATTCATTCTCGCTGCTACGTAATGCTCTGCGGTGTGGCTCTAGCATGCTTTAAGTAGCCCTTCTCCCACACACGGACACGTGTGTTTTCCCTGTGACAGCCGTGATTAGCATGAGTGTTCCGTGCACTCATGTGGATCTCTCTGGGGGCACAGTTTCCCATACCTACCTGCCGATTGGAAACACTTGGTAAAAATACAGGATTATCAGACCTTGGCCCTTGAGAATCATATTTCCGTAGCTCTGCGCGGGGAGGGGGGAGGGACTAGGAATCTTTTGTTGGCTGGTTTTGGTTTTGGTTTATTTTGACAAGAACTCCAGATATTCATATTATCATTGGGGAATTTTTGGAAAACTAGTGCAGCAGTTCTCAACCTGGCTGCATAGTGGAACCTCCTGGAGTGATGAAAAAAAAAGACAGTACCCATGACCTGGCCCCAACCATATGGATTCTGGTTTAGTTGGTCAGGGGATAGGTGTATTTTAAAAGCTTATCAAGTGATTGTAATATGTGGTGAGACCAAGCACCCGGGGCAGTGTTTCTCACCTGAAGTGGGGGGCTGGGGGAGGATGGTTCTGCCCCTCAGCTGGGTCATCAGGCAAAATACAAGATGCCCAGTTGAAGTTAGGCTGTAGGTGACAGTTTTTTAGTGTGTGTCTTAAAGATTGTATAGGAATACTTGTATTGCAAGTGGTTTATTGTTTATTTGAAATTCAAATTTAACTGGGCAAACTGTATTTTTATTTACCACATCTGGCAACCATACCCCCAGGGGACAACTGGAAATGTCTGGAGACATCTTTCCTTGTCACAACTGGGGTGATCTTTGCTACTGGCATCTAGTGGGAGGAGACCAGTAAAGACTGCTAAATATCCTAGAATGCGTCAGATAGCTTCCCTACAACAAAGAATTACCCAGCCCACATGTCAGCAGTGCCAAGATTGAAAAATTTTGCTCTAGTGTATATTTCCCAGTTTTAATTTAATACCTCAGTTTGATAAATACTTTACCATACCTGGTTGGCCATGGTCTAGTGGAGGGAAGGGGTTTCCTGGGCTTGGGACAGATCCCCTTCCTTTGGGCTGAACCCATATCAGGAGAGACAAAACAGGCCCGTTTGGTCTAACTCGGGCCAGGTGGGGCAGGGAATGAGCTGGTGTGAGCAGGAGGTGCCAGGGCCCCTTGTTCAGCACCACTGCCGGACACTGCTGGGAGAGAAACATTTAACCCAGCAGAAAATGAGCACAGGGAAGGTACAAAACAGGGAGATTTTTCATCCTAATTTCATAGACACTTGCAGTGCCCTTGTGTGGCATCTTGAGTCCTCCATTATTAAAGCTGTTCTTAATTAAAGTGGTTTATGACCTTCCAAGGGGCCAGGCCAGACAGAGCATTGTTTTTGTGGTTCTAAGCAGAGTTTTTCAGCTCTGAGAAATGTGACGAGGACTTAGGAGTTAGCAGAGCAGTCAGTAACACCCCTTAACTCTCGGCAAGCCCCTGATTTTGTATGCACGAGCTATTATTTAATCTCCACAAGCCGGCACTCAGCCAAACTTCAGAGGCTGCATTTAAAATGCTTCCCTCATTCACCACCTGCAGCCTCATCACTTCTTAGCCAAGATTTCCAGAAAGTTGTAGAGGAAGAGCGCATTCCCAGGACTGAGGGTGGACTGACTAATTTGACAATTTAGGATGGATCTCACTACTTCTAAACAAATGACCCCATTTGGCCAGCGAGTTCCTGAAGAAGGAACCAAGTCATGAAGAAACAGCAGCCAGTCTTTCTTTGGTGCCAGAGAACTAACTATTCTCTCAGGTGTTTCTATCCTGGAAACAGTAAGAAATAGATTTTTGAGAACAGTTATAATAATAATAAAAATAGCAATAGCTAAGGTTTACTGAACACTTGTCCTATGGTAAACACTGTTGAAATAAATTTAGAAGTTGCTCCATGGGTACTGTGATGGTTAATTTTATGTGTCAGCTTGACTGAGCCTTGGGATACCCGGACATTTGGCCAAACCTTATTCTGGGTGTGTCAGGAAGGATATTTGAGAATGAGCTTAACATTTGAATCAGTAGACCAAGTTAAGCAGACTGACCTCCCTAATGTGGGTGGGCCTCACCTAATCAGTTGAAGGTCCAGTTAGACCAAACAGGCTGAGTTAGAGGGAACTCCTCCTGCCTGACTGATGGAGCTGGGACATCAGTCTTTTCCCACCTTTGAGCTTGAATAAGAAATGGGCTCTTCTTGGATTGCTAGCCTGCAGCTTTCAGACTGGAACTTACGCTGCTGGCCCACCCTCATGACTTCATCTAACCCTAATTACCTCCCAAGGGTCCCATCTCCAAACACCATCACACTGGGGGTTAGGGCTTCAACACATGAATTTGTGTGTGTGTGTGGGGGGGGGGGGGTGACACAAACATTGAGTCCATTTTGACACCTCATTCCATTCACCTAGCAGTCATCCTTGTTTACATATAATGACAGAGATGTTTTCCAAGAGGAACATTCTTCCTTTATGGGGTAGGAGATAAGAAAACAGAAAAAAAGTTCAAAAAGTCCAAAAAAGAGTTTATTATAACTTATGATGAGGGGGGAAGATCACATGGTAAACTTTAATGCAGAAACACAGTTGAGTCTGGACTGAGCTTTAAGAATCTGTAAGGAATGGCCAAGTTCACTGAAAAACAGAAAGACACCTGCAGGTCCTAAGGAATTGTCAGTGAGTTTCTCTCCTTGTCCTTCTCCAGCTCCATCCGGTCATCACCATGCATTTTATTTTATTTTATTTGGTGTATATTTTATTTTTTCTTTATCTTTTGGCCGTGCTGCACAGCATGTGGGATCTTAGTTTCCTGACCAGGGATCAAACCTGCACCCCCTGCACTGGCAGTGCAGAGTCTTAACAACTGGACCATCAGGGAAGTCCCAACATGCGTTTTCAATGAGAAGGACCCAGGGTTCACTAAGCCCTTTTATCTATACTATTCACTTAATTCTCACTGCAGCTCACTTTTCAGTGGGCATATTGATACTGAGTGGAAGAACATGGCTTAAATCTATCAGATTTCATGTTAATACCAGCCCCATGCTTCTTCTATATGACATTCTCTTTTTTTTTTCCCCCAAACTGTCACATCAAAACAACAAATACAGAGCTGTGACATGTCATTTTCAAACATATCCCCCACATGGAGCTAGAACTACATTTGCAATTAAACTATGTTCATTTCCACCTACTTTTTTCTTGCCCTTTTAAGTGTTAATCAGTGATTCATGCTTTTCATAGAGCAGTCATATCTCAGAAACTTCTAGCTCCTCATGAAATGTTTGGGGAATTTATAAGTGGCCTGGTTTCCCTGAAAGAGTTTTCAACTTCACAAAGCTCCAGCCCCACCTCCTCCACCACGCTGTCACTGTTTATCAACCCCAACATGTTGAACAGCCAAACATCCCTTTGATTTAATCAGACCCTTTTATGCAGAAATGAAGCCAAGAGCCTCTTCTTCCCAACAGCACAGCATTTCCTGGAACATGAAGATCAATGGTGTTGATAGACCATTGATCAAGTGTTGCCCATAAGCCCATTAAACAGGATGTGAAACTGGAATTGTGGTCAAAGTCCCCATCCTGAGGTGGCCAGGAGCCAGGAGGGCCAACAAAGCCATTCTCTCTATGCTTTCCACTTTCCCAGCCGAAAGGTGGTCCTGGAAGTGGGCAAGGAAGCTTGAGAAATGAGTTTTCCAAAAAGCTTTCCTAATTTCCCCAGCCTTGTAGCAAAAGTGTTCATCTCATTCTCACACATACCTTCTCCCCAAGAACTGTGTGTTATCTTTTCTTTGGGGACATCACATTCCATTTCACTTTGCATCACAATAAAAGTGGCACCAAAGAGCATGCTGAGCATTTTACCCTAGTCATTGCATTTAATCATCCCAAGAGTCCATTAGGACTAAATCATCCCAAAGTCCATTTAACCCTTGTTGAAACTGAGGTACTTGCTTAAGCTTATAAAGTTACTAAGTAGCAGAGCCAGAATCTAAACTCAGGGGGTGGGACACAAATCCTTAACTTGTACCTTAAGCTATATTTGTTGGGCTTGTTCTCTAACCTGCCCTGTCCTGTAGGACTAGATTCAGTTACTTCCAATAGAGATTCCAAATACCAGTAATTTAAATAAGGTAAACATTTGTCTTTCTCTGATGCAAAAGATATCCAGAAGCAGGCAGTCCTTGGTTAGTATGATAGCTCCATGAATGCATTGGGGGCCCAGCTCTTTGCTTCAAAATCCTTTGCATGTGGCTCTGATCCTCGTGGTGCAAAATATCTTCTGGAGATCCAACCATCCAGTTCTATGTTCCAGAAAGTATGATGAATGAAAGGGCAGAGAAGGATGCACTTCCTCTTTTTAAGAAGACCTCCCAGAGGCCCCACCTCACATTCTACTCATATATCATTGGCCAAAACTTAGTAACACCCACTCTTTAAACCTAAATCTTTGGCAAGGCTTACATTCCATTAAGGCTGAGCTTTTGCAATTGTTACCTAACTTGTCTACCTGTCTCCAGTCTCTTTCTGTTGTAATTTTCATCCTGTACGGCTGTTGGACAATTTTCTTTGAAAAATGCTTTGTCATCCCAGTCCCCTGGTCTGAAGATTTCCATGGATCCTCTTTATCTAGAAGATTAAGTATAAATTTCATTTCCTGCCAAAGATGCTTATTCACTTTCTCTTTATGGGGCGTGTAATCCCCGTCTCCTTTGTGCCATTCACATTATTCCCTCTGACCAGAATGTCTTCACCCTTTTGTCTCCACTGGTATAAATGCTGTGTTTCCTTTAAAACCCTTTTCTAACCCCACATCATTCATTCATTCACCACAAAACAAATGTTTCATTACTATAGATGAAGCACCAAGAACAGTGGCTAATTGAGAGTAGAAGGTGACTATTAATAGTGATGATAATGAAGGTGGTAATAATTTGTTTTTCCTGCTTTCCAACCTCTGGATTGGGGATGGTATCATTTCCCTCTCAGTAATCCAGAACCTAAGATATGAGAAGAGAGGGATTTCACTGATGATGATAACGGTATGTTCCCTTGAGAGAAGGAAATTCTTTTTACCTGATAGAACTTACCTTTGGGGCTCTACCCAAGGATCCAAGCTCAGTGTGGTCTTTTAATGTTTGGGAAGTAATTGCCTCCACTCCGGTCATGAATTTAGAAAGTGTTGACTTAGTTAAGAAAGAATGCCATTTTACTCATTTACAACTTCATTGTGTTGCTAATTGCAATCTATGTGCATTCACATATGAAATTGTATTTTATGTTTATAAGATATATCACAGCTTTCAAAAGACTCTTAGGAATCTGCATGTTTGTCTAAGAACATGTTAGATGCCCACATCAGTCAGTTTAGGTTAGGTAATGCTGCCATAACAAGCCCCAAATCCAAACATTTTAATACAGCAAAGGTTCAGTTCTTGCTCCTCTTACATGTCTATTGTGGGTTGGTTAGTGGGGCTGATCCCAGGTGACAGAGCAGTTATCATCCCCAGCACTGCCAGCCGCTGGGTCAGAGGGAAGAGAACATCTATTTATTTCTCTGGAGGCGTTATTTTCATGTTTATTTTCCCTTATGGTTTTTCTAGTTTATTCTTGATTACTAACTTTTTTTTCTTTTCTTTATAGTTCTTGAATTCTGTCACCTCATTTCTAAACTTGTCTAATGCTGATTTATATTGTTTTCTGTATCTTACATCCCTTTCTTAATGCCTTTGGGCATGTTTTGAAACAGCAGGCTATGAAGCTGATCTTGCTTTTGACAATACCTATCTGGAATGCTTTTGTTACCTGTAGGAATTTTATTCAGCTCTTTATCCTATCTTTTTTTTTCCTTTTAATAAATTTGTATGAGATGTGTCCATGATTCTTTTCTGTTGCTCATTTTTATGTGAGATTACATTTCATGAAATCTTAGAGTCTTGTTTTAGGTGGCTTTTCTAACTTCACAGAGTTCCCTCTTCTCTTTCTCTTTTTCTTTTTCCATGTAGTTTAAAAAAAAACTGTGGCTTACTACTATATATAAAATAGATAACTAATAAAGACCTACTGTATAGTACAGGAAACTCTTCCCAATACTCTATAATGACCTGTGGGAAAAGAATTTTAAAAAGAGTGGATATATGTATATGTATAACTGATTCACTTTGCTGTATAGCAGAAACACATTTTAAATCAACTATATTCCGAAACAAATTAAAACAAACAAACAAACAAAGAAACGTGACTTGTGCTCTGTGATTTCCCAGCTCTTCTCCCCCCCTCACTTTTATCTGGATATTCTTCTTCCTTCATTTCTGCTTTCCTTCTCGGCTTACTTCCAGCAATGTCTTCTCTGTGTGGAACTGTCCCAGACGCAGCCCTGACTGGTCAGTTTTGGGGGTTTGCAAGGACTGGGCAGCTTCTGCCCCTTCCTACCTTCCTGGGAATACATTGACCTCACCCATTTTTGGGTTGGAAATTATCCTGTTAGTGTCAGCTGCTGTTCTCAGGCTAGCACTCCACACATTCCTGCTGGTCATATTGAGGTTCTCTTCTTGTCAAGCTGTCATATGACCTGTTGTTTCCTTCTGCTTCCTCCCATATGGATGCGGGTAGCACCGGAGTGTCGGGGATGTTGATGGTTTGCCCCTACCTGCTTGTATTTTGATAGCCACATCTACACTTTATTTTTGTCATAAATGTTGTGTGTTTTTTAATTATATTAATTTGTTACTTGTCTATTTTTTAATGTGGAGATTTTGGAAGAATCAGTAGCTACAGTTGCTACTGCTGCCACCATATTTCCAGAATTCTAAATAATATTAACTACATGTTCTGATAGGGAATCTGAAACTCCACAGGGTAAGTGGCTCACTCATGGCCATTCATCTGGGATTAAAACCAAGGCAGACTGCTCTCTTGATTATCAGGGTGTATTGCTGCTACAAATAATGACCATACTCTCGGTTTTAACCCAGAAACTTATGCTGCATACTTATCACAATTCCAACCTTGACCAGTGAACTGCTCAACTATAAATAAGATAGATCACTTATAAGTGGAATCTAAAAAAAAAAAACAAAGGCTACAAATGAACTTAAATACAAAACAGAAATAGAGTTATAGATGTAAAAAAGAAACTTGTGGTTACCAGTGGGGTAAGGGGGTGGGGAGGGATAAATTGAAAGAATGGGACGGACACATACTCACTACTATATATAAAATAGGTTACTAATAAGGGCCTACTGTACAGCACAGGGAACTCTACTCAATACTCTGTAATGGCCTACATGGGAAAAGAAGCTCAAAAAGAGGGAATGTATGTATGTGTATGGCAGATTCACTTTGCTGTACTAACAGCAAAACTAACACAGCATTGCAAATTATACCCCAATAAACATTAAATAAATCAATAAGACAGAAACTTTGTCCCTGAGTAACTTTATGGTCTGTAGGGAAGACAGACTTGGAACCAACCAAGTCAAATTAGTACCTACATGACTGTAATAAGAGCTAAAGCAGGATTAGAACCTGGCTCGTGTACAAAAATCATTGTGTTATATAGAGCTCTTTCCTTTTTTAGGGAAAGGACCAGCCCAAATTGACAGAAATGACAATAATGATAGCAAAAGCTTGATGTCCGTGACTCTGTAGCCACATTTTCATTGCAATGGCAAGATATTCAAAGTATTCACAATGCTACGTGTTCTTTTGTTATTCTCTCTTGGAATTGGTTGGCCCACAATACACGAGTACAGTCCCTGTTATCAAGCATGTGTTATCAGTGTGCTCTAAACCAAATACCCAGGTCTGTTTTATTCCCAGCTGTTTTTTCCTGAACCATCTCGTCCCACAAGTAGACATCTTTATCCTGGCTTTTGAAGCGTCTATACCAAGGAAGGTTCCTTGTGTAAGGTGACATGATTATGTGACTTTCCTCTTCATGTGTTATCTTCTTTATTTTTTTAATAAATTTTTTTGGGGGGAGGGCTGTGTTGGTTCTTCGCTGCTGCGTGCAGGCTTTCTCTAGTTGCAGAGAGTGGGGGCTACTCTTCATTGCGGTGTGCTGTCTTCTCATTGTGGTGGCTTCTCTTGTTGCAGAGCACAGGCTCTAGGCACTTGGGCTTCAGTAGTTGTGGCACATGGGCTTAGCTGCTCTGCAGCATGTGGGATCTTCCCGGACCAGGGATTGAACCCATGTCCCCTGCATTGGCAGACAGATTCTTAACCACTGCACTACCAGGGTAGTCCATGTGTTTATCTTCTATACTCTGCTATCCAGCTGTCCATCAGTCACCACATTTGTTGATGACCTACTATGTGCTAGGCACAGTGCTGGCTCTGAGGATGGAGCAGTGAAGCAGACCTACTGAATACCTTCACTGAAGGGTTTTACATCTTAATGGCCAGAGTAAAGACCTCAGGACATATTTCTGAACTGATTCTGAGCCATGGCAGTTAAAGTTCACATCAACAGGCCTCATGATGGGAGCGGAAATAGCAACAGAAAGTTGTCCTCAGCAAAAGGAAGCTTTGTGATTCATACAGAAGAGGCGTGAGGGTGGAGAAGCAGAAAGTGCTTGGCTTGGGGATCTCAGGAGGTTTCAAGGATGGAAAACATGTGACAGTCTTTTTCCTCTGCTACCAAATTTTATCTGTCATGCTAGGGTATTACGTTTATTATGACACAGAATTATTGTGTTTTGAGGAAACTGGAATAGGGACTAGAATAGCTTCCTAAGTTAAATTCTGCAGCTGATGCAATAGCTCTAGGACTGTTGGATAAGTTACTTAATCAAACTATTTAAGCCACAGCTCTCATCACAGTAAAATGGGGATAATGCTGCCTGCCCTTGGTCAGGGTCAGAAGAAAGTGTATGAAGGGCCTCTATAACCTGGAAAGCAGTCTCCACACCATGTGGGATTTATTACTTTTGTTATCATGATGTTTCTGTAATGGTTAATTTTCTCTATCAACTTGCTGGGGCATGGGGTGCCCAGAACTTTGGACAAACATTATTCTAGCTGTTTCTGTGAGGGTGTTTCTGGGGGTAAGATTAACATTTGTATAAGTAAACTGAGTAAAGCCGATTGCCTTCTCGAATGTGGGTGGGCCTCTTCTAATCAGTTGAAGGCCTGCCTAGTATGAAAGGGTTGACCCTTCCCTAAGTGAGAGAGGATTCCTACTTCCTAACTGCATTCAAATTGGGACCCTTTTCCTGCCTTTGGACTCAAACTGAAACATCAGCTGTTTCTAAAGGACGGGAACTACACCATTGGTTCTCCTGGTTTTCAGGCTTTGGACTCAGACTGGGAACTTATACTGGGGGCTCTCCTGGGCCCTACCAACTTGCCAGCTCACTCTGCAGATCTTGGAACTATCAGGCTCCATAATTGCATGAGCAATCCTTATAATACAACTCTTTCTAAATATATACGTTCTATTGGTTCTGTTTCTCTGGAGAATCCTGACTAATACAGTTGCTAAGTAGATTTCCAGAATAAATATCACTTCCATTGGCCACAAATGGAAAACAAATTCAAGAATCAGACTTAGAACAAGACAATATAGCTGACCACCGCTAGTGCATGATCTGAACCATGCTGGATGAGTTCCTGTTTTGAAACCGGCCCCTCAATATCCATCCAGTGCCCGAGAACCCACCAGGCATTCCATCAAGTATTCTGGAGTCCCTCTTATAACGAGATTTTTTCTGGGGAAGTGAAAGGACTTTGGCCCTTAGGGAGAACTCTCTAGGTAAGAGTAACCCTGTTTGTTATAGATGAGATATGGCATCCAGAATACTTGGCTGCAGGGAATCAGGCAAAGGACCAGGGGATAGCTGACTAGGAGATGGGGAGGTGTCCTCTTCATCATATGGCCTCCAGCTGGCTCAGGACTGCCTACTCTCTACTAGTTCTCTAGTGACCACCCCCCACCTGGCTGCACATAGTTCAGAACCTGGTAGGTTCTCTACTCTGAAGGTCTGTTGTTTGTTAAGCTCCTGGCCATTTGGATGCCCGAACAGCAGGGGAGGTTGCTCTTGTCTTCAAGATCAGCTTGGGATGCTTGCAGAAGTTTGTGCAACACAAGCTACAATTTCCTCAGCTCTTGCACAGAGAAAAACAAGGCTTTGCATGAGTCCTCATTCCTGTTGGTACTGTATATGTACAGAAAATGTGAGAATGGGTGCAGCATACCTGCCTGGTAGGGTCTCGAGCAGATGCCAACAGTTCAGCTGTCCTGAGATGCACACAAGGGTGTGTGGCAGCAGGTGGGAGAGTTTATTGAACGTCCCCTATAAAGAAACGAGCCTAAGAGTGTTGTTTTCTACTTGATGATGTTGACAAATGTGATTACCTGTGTTGATGAGTGGCGGATAGAACTTGACTCATCTGTACAGGTATTAGGCGTGTACGTGAAAGGAGAGGAGCATTGGAAAATACGTGGATGGATTCTACGATGTGCCTGCTGATTAGAACCGCACATGTCCTGCATGGTGAAGAGCAGTAAGATTTACATCATAGATGAACTCTCTCTTCCCCGAAATCTATGCATCACCCAGCTCTTTTCTAAGGCATTTTTTCCTTAAAACTTACTATGATAGTAAGTTTGTGCATATGCTCCTTCCTTCCTTCCTTCCTTCCTTCCTTCCTTCTCTCCCTCCCTCCCTCCTTCCTTCCCTCCCTCCCTCCCTCCCTTCCTCCCTCCTTCATTTGCAGCAAGGATGAGGGATCTGCCTCTTCCATGCATGCAGGGTTTCTCCAGTCTCCGTCATCCCTGCATCTCCTATACCTTCACTTAGTGGGGCTCAGGAAATACTTACTGAATGGATGGATGAATGAATGAAGAACATGGACTCTGGGGTCATGGGAATGTGTATTTTACTCATCAGTGCAACTGCTGACTGTGAAACCTTGGATTAAATTAGTTTAACATCACTAATGCCTAGCTTCCGCACCTGTAAAATGGGGATGATACCAGTACCTACCTTGCAGAGTTATAATGCACATAAAATGCAATGGACATAAGGGGCTTAGTCTAGTGGCTGGAATGGAGTAAAGACTCAATTATTTTTGTCTGTATGGCCATTCTTCTACCTCCGATATGCTAGCTATATTCTGTTTAGCTCTCAACTATTTCTCTTGCCCTTGGAGCGATGGGACCTGCCAAGAGGAGCGGTAGGTGTCACGAGTAACTTGGTGAGGGCTTATGTCCCTTCTTGGAGAGAAACATACCTGTTTAAAGGTGATTCACCTCAGCCTACATCTTCCCTTTCCTTAAAGCCTTCATCATTCATACGTTTTCATGTAGAGCAACTTCATCATTTAAAAGTAAAAGCCAAGACTACCAAAAAAGTTTTCCTCTTTTTTAATAAGTTAAGCCAAAACACAACAACAAAAAAGTGTCTTTGATGCCTTTGTTGTTTACTGCTTAATAAATCATGGCACATAATTATGTTGATAAATTCCAACAGCCTAACCGACTCCTTTCTCGATACCGACTCCTTTCTCGATGCCGACTTGGGACGCCCCTGATAAATCAATCTCGACTTTCCAACCACGTCGCTATCCTGCACGGGATCTGCTTTGTTCCTCCGTCGCAGTGCGTTGGGGCAATACATCACCCGAGCCCTTCATCCTTCTTCCATATCATTAGAGCAACAGCTGGTTCTGATAATGCATTAATGTAATACATCACAGAGTTGGGTGCCTGGCTGCTGCATTACTCAAAAGCTAACGTGATAGGGAAGGAAAAACTTAGTGTGTTGATAACTCCAAAAGTTGGGGCTTTGTTTTATAGTTTCGAGCTTGGCACTTGAAACTTCAGGGTCCAGATTTTCCCCTTTGCAATCTGTTTTCACACTTTCTGCTAAGTTTGTTTTTTCCAACGTCTGCTCACATTTCCCGTGTCCAGAAAACTGCTTTATCTGTGATCAGTTCTGGAGTCGAAGCCCTAATAATATCATAATCACTGCCCTTGCCAATGCTTGGGCAGCTCCTAGGATAATTTAAGGTCAATGTCAGTGGACTTAGGTTAGAGTCCAGGTTCTGCAGTTTGCCAGTTGTGTTGCTTTGAGCAGAGCAGTTGTATGATTCGATGAGGTGGTGGATGTCAAGTGCTTGACATATAGCAATAATTCAGTCAAAATTAACTATTAATACAGGTTATTATTTGCAAGCCCGCCATTTACCAAATCAGGTATCCCAGGAGACAGTTATTAACAAGTATTATAAAAGAAAAAAGAGTTCTGTGGGTACATAAGTTAGGAAAACAGTGGGTTGAAAAAAATCAGACTTTTACACTGCAGGACTTATCAGAGTCTTTAATGTGCTAAAGCAATTTATGTGTGTCCTAGAGAGGGATAGAATAAATATCACTTCCCAAACTGTTTGGCTTTTTAAGAGTATTGGGAGTAATGTCACTTAGAATACCATTGGGAAATGTGAATGTGATCCAGTTCTCTTATTAAGACCATTGAGATCTTGGTCATGGTGCAGAATGCAAATTAGATGCAGAATGGGGCCAGAACTCAGGACTGCTAAAGCTCGGGTTCTTTCTCATCTTCCTGCAACCCCTGTGCCTCTCAAAGTGTGAGCTGCGATCACCTCTATGAGGATCACCTAGAGAGGGAAGGGCCGGGAACGCACACTCCAGCGGCCTCCTCAAATCTGTGGATTGGGATCCCTGGGGTCACAGTGCAGGAATCTGGAGGCAGCAAGCATCTTGGGTGCTCTTCTTGGGAGTTGAAGTCTGAGAGCCCCTGGACTAGACCGTGCTTCTTTGCAGTGGTGTTGTATGGGCTGAACTGATGTTATTGCACCTTCTCAAAACTCCCGGGGCTCTGGGAAACACTTGTTCCTCGCTGCGCCTCTGCAGGCCCTCGTGACTCTGGAGGAGGTCTGCCTCTCAGGAGGATGCTGGAAGCATCTGTGGGTTTTCACAGGCCAGCCCACCATGCAGATGCTTCCAGAGACCCCCTCCCTGCCCTCGGCGCTCAGTGCGAGAGCCTGGTCCCTGTGATCCCCGGTAATGTTCCTCCAGGGAAACGTGTGTGGGGGAGATTAGTTGGAAATAGAGAGAAAGGTACTCAGGGCCCTGCAAAGTCGCTCTGAAGAGAGCATAACAACGCTTCAGTTTCCATGGCAACCAGGTGACTGTAAGCTCACCTTTGGCCCTGGAAACAGCCTCCAGCTTCTGGGAACAACTGCAAGGCTGCTGCTTATTATGAGAGGAGAGAACACCAGCCGAGAGGACAAACCAGCTGCCTGTTCTGAGCTGCAAGGAAAGTTAGAAAAGAGCCCCACAGCTAAGATGCAGAAGGTCCAGCAGGGCCTCCAGCCAATAGAGGTGGATACAGGCAGGAGCCTACCCACCTTCCTCACCTGTGTTAGCAGAGGCCACCAAAGGATTTCAACATGACCCTCTTGACAGCAACAGTCAGCATTTATTTTATTTCCTTCTTTTTAGTTCAAGAGAGGAAACATTGATTTGGTGTGTGACTAGTGACTCTTGAGGGCTAATTAATTGAGCATTTACTATGTGACGGTGCTTTCTATGCATTACCCCCTTTTAACCCTCACTTTCTTTCAGGTAAGTTTCACATTGAGGAAATTAAGGTGCAGGGAGGTTAGGTGATGCCCCCTGCTCGATACCCAGGTGGCAAGTGGTGGAGCTGGGACTCAAACCAGTACTGTAACGGCAAGTTTGACCAAAGGACTCCTGAAAAACATCCGATCAGCCCCACCCATAGCCCTCTGGCTAGGAACTTTGACTCCTTTCTTCCAATAGACATTCCTCTCTGAAAGACAGGAAATTGCCACCTGAGCCATCGTAAACAATTCTGTTTATTTAGCTTGAGATATAAAGGTCAAGCATTAAAATGCTTAGTGCCTCCTACCACTGTTTGCCTGTCCCCTGGCTAAGTGAGTGCCTCTTGAAATAGACCGCCTCCCTCCAGTAGGATCTGCCACCAGGCCACAGCTTGCAGAAAAGTGGGATTCCACAGGGCAGCACGGGCTGGGCTGCCAGGGAATGACTCCCCAGCCAGATGGGACCTGGCCTCAGGGAAATCAGCTGGAAATGCAGATAACGTTGGTGGGTAGGGAGCCTCCAGGGTCTCCAGTCCTTGGAGGAGGCAATACTCGCTCTGGTCTTAGAGTGACAGGCAGGAGACCCTAGTGCTGGTCGCAGTGTTCACCAGCTCCTCGCTGGGCAGTGAACAGTAATGCCTCTGGAGCCCTAGCTTTTTAACAGGGAGAGTTGAACTAGAGCAGCGTTTCTCAGAGGTGAAGGATCTGCAACGTGTTGTAGAAGGTATTCAGGATAATTTTTGATGGGACACAGGCCTGGTACTAAGTAACATTTAACAATACAACAAGGGGCTTCCCTGGTGGTGCAATGGTTAAGAATCTGCCTGCCAATGCAGGGAACATGGGTTCGATCCCTGGTCCGGGAGGATCCCACATGCTGCGGAGCCAATAATAAGCCCGTGTGCCACAACTACTGAGGCTGCTCTCTAGAGCCCTCGAGCTGCAACTACCAAGCCCATGTGCCACAACTACTGAAGCCTGCGCGCCTAGATCCTGTGTTCCACAACAAGAGAAGCCACCTCAAGTGGACAATGAAGACCCAACGTAGCCAATAAATAAAGAAATAAATTTAATAATACTAATAGTAATAATACAACAAGAAAGTTTCCCTCCGTTTTGGTTCTCCGGGTGGCCCCAAGGAGGGAAGAGTAGTTGGATACTCTGTGTGTCTTTAATGCCTCTTTAATCCTGGCTAATGTCCTCTTTTAGCACCGGAGGGGACAGACCTCAGACTGCAGAGCTTTGGCAGAAAACAGCATCTCCCTGCAATTTAGCATGGCTTTGTCCTTGCTTTTTATAACTACCTTCTGTGTTCAACAAGGAGAGTTTCCATTTGTGGAAGTGATGGAGAGTTTGAGAAGTCACAGTAGAGCTCTGCAAGCTGGCAGCTTCCCTGGGAGCTCATTGGAAGTTCGAATTGGACCCTCCCCTCCTTCTTCCTCCCTCCTTCCCCCTCCCACCCTATAGGTATGTTCTCAGGATGCTCAGTGGTTTCTACACTTTTGAAATCAGTATGAGAACTATGCGTACAGAGTTCCCCCTTTGCGAATCAATATTTAAGTAAAAGGAACGGGCCAATATGAGGAAACATAGCCCTAAATAATAGTGCAGGTGCAGCAACCATGTGGAGGGGTAGAGGGACGGGGATTGGAGAAGGCCTGGGCTAGGTCACAGGGGTGCACACCGAGAGCAGTTTTCTATTCAGATTCTGGGGCCTGTACCCCGGAGAGATTGGTTCTGTAGATCTGGGGTCATGCCCCTGAATCTCTATTTAGGGATAATAAATCTGCCCCCAGAAAGCACAAGGAGGTATGACACTACTGAGTCAGATCATTTCTTCTCTCTGAAAGTCACGTGTTGATCTAAAATAGTTGTTCTCAACTAGAAGCCCCTCAAGGGACTTTTGACAATGTGTGAAGCTATTTTTGGTTATCACAGTTGGAGAGCTACTACTGGGGTCTAGTGGACAGAGGCCCGGGAGGCTGCTAAACATCCTACAATGCATGAACAGTCCCCCACACAAAAAATTATTCAACCCCAAGTGTCAATAGGTCCAAGGGATGAGAAAGTCTGACCTAAAAGGATTTTATATTATCCAAGGTATCTAGGCAGAGATCAGTAAAATGCCAGGTCATAGAACAGCCCTGCTCCAAACCCTTCAGTTTCCATCTCAGGGATCATAAAATCCAGGGGCCTTACAATGGCCTATAAGCTTCCCCAGCATCTGACCCCATTTCCCCCTCTAAAACCACCTTGTCCTTTTACCTTCACCTCAGCACACTCAGCTTCAGCCATGTTGGCCACCATGTTATTTTTGGAATAGTTCAAATACAGTATGTTTCTACCTCAGGGCCTTTGCACATGATTTAAAAAAAAATCTGTCTTGTAGCCAGAACTCCCATCCACATGGCTCTATCCATTTTCTTCAAACTGGCCTCTGCTCAAATCTCATCTCACTACTGAGGCCTTTCCTGACCACCTCGTCTAAGAAGAAACCCCTTCATCTCTCCTCCTTTCCTTGTCATGTCATTCCTAATAGAACTTCCCATCAGAGTATGTGTTTATTACCCATTCCCCTACTAGAATAAAAGTACCATGAGTGTGTATTCACTGTTACACTCCAAGTTGCAACAGTGTCTGGCAAATGAATGCTTTATATGAACAAAGAGTGAATGGATGGATGAATAAATGAATGTCTGGATTATAGTCCCAGGTGGGCCAGTGTCTGCCTCAGTTTCCTCCTCTGTCAGGTGAGAGGGTTGCAGAGATGGCTTCTAGGTCTATCCCAGCCCTGATGTCGGCCAGTATGACTCGAGAGCCAGGGCAACTTCAATTCTCACCTGCATCCCTGTCTCTCCAATTAAGTACCTGCACCCTCCCAGCTCCACGCCCCCTCCCCCGTTACCCCAGATGCCTTCTGTCAGAGCTGAGAAGCCTCGGGGAATTAGGGATGTCAGAAATGCTCAGGCAGTGGCAGATCCATTGTGTGAACCACTGAATTGGGTAATTAGGGAGGGTGGCACTTCAGTCGTTTTAAAAGCTTAGTGGGTGGGGAGGAGAACAGTTTCCTGACAGCTCCCGCACATCCACTCAAAGGTGGAGCTTTTGCTGGGGAAAGTCTGGTTTTGTCACTGAATGGTGTTTTGCCGGTCTCCAAAGGAGCATGTGGAGAAAGGGGAGAAGGGTGGATGGTCTGGCACTGACCCCTGGACCTTTGAGTTGAAGGATGACAGGGCAGGAGCAAGGCAGCCTTCCAGCTGGCATGCGGACCACCTTGCCCAGTGTGAGAAACACTGGCATCGTAGGCACAGGTAATGGTCCATAAGCTCACGTGCTCAGCAAACGTCTCCTTCTTTGTTGTTTATAACCAATTTCGTTTCTGACCCTGAACCTTCCTTCTGCGGGGCTGAAGGAAGCTTAACCTCCGTCCTGCCTAGGGGATCCTCCACCCCCAGGGGGTCATAAAATCCAGATTTAGATTGGATTAGATTGTTTCTACCACTCCTGAAGTCATGGATGTTCCAAACAGTGCTTTTTAATGGGGCAAGGTTTTGTGGGGGGTCAGGGTCTGGCTGCTTTGGGGTGTTCAAGCTTTCCCATCTCCCCTCCACTTCCCCCTGCCTCCTCCTCCTCCAGGGTCACCAAGCCAGGGACATCTTTCTCTTGGAGAGGACGGAAGACCCATTTCTTTCCTTCTTCCCCAGTACATTTGCCTCTCCTGGTCTCTGGGTTTGTGCTCTTAGAGATGAAAGACAGATAAGGAAGTATTTATAGCAACCTCAACTTCCCTGAAGCAATGAGCTACTTAAGTGGAGGGAAAGAAAAAGGAAAACTGTAGGGAAAAGAGGAAAGCATCCATTAATTTCTCAAATCATCACCCAGCCGTGGTAGTAATAGTGAACTGTGTCGAGCATTCACGAAGGGCTGACACCATGCTAAAGGCTTCGTTTACACAAATGACTTATTTAAGCCTTGAAACAACCTTGTGAGATAATAACAGTAACACTCATATACATATATGTATATATACTATATAGTTGCTATTATTATTTCCATTTCGCAGATGAGGAAATGCAACACATAGGAGCTATATGATGTGTCCAAGGCCACACAGGCTGGTTAGTAGCAGAGTTCAAACGCAGGCAGGCCGACTCCAAAGCCAGAGCACAGGACAGCTCCACTGGCCTCCCAGGTGCAGTGGGGTTAGCTGCCTCACCTGGGACTTTCTTAGTAGCACCCTCCCTCTGTCTTGCCATGTTGGGACACTTCGTAACTTTTAGGCAGCTATACACACCTGGCATCTGGGAGCAAGCTGGCTCCAAAGGCAAGAATCCAATAATGGTCAGCTACTGTGATGGCTCAATGGGGGAAATGAAACACCTGGCTGCCTCCCGGAGGCACTCAGAAGGCCAGCTACTCCACAATGCAAAGCAGGATGTCTCAGCAGTAGCTCTCAGAGCTGGGAAGAATGAGGTCAGGGCAGCCTGTGCTATGATTTCATGTAGGCTTAAGAATAAATTGGTACCCACCAATATATCATCCAAGAAACATTCCATTTTACAGAAATAATTGTTTTTTTCCCCATCAGAAGACCCTCCACATTTTTTCAACTTAAATTTTTATTGAGATGATTGTAGATTCATGTGCAGCTTGAATAAAACATATACAGAGAGACTGTGTGTACTTTACTCACTTTGCTCCCATGATCAACATTTCGCAAAACAATAGTATAACATCTTAAAATACTGAACAGTCTGTCACTGGTAGGATTTCTTCTATAAACACGTTCACTTCCCTCTCACCCCCAACCCCATTTCTAAAACCCTGGCAACCACTCATCTGTTCTCCGATTCTAAAATTTTGTCATTTCAAAAATGTCATGCAAATGGAATCGTATAGTTTGTAACTTTTAGGATTGGCTTTTTTCACTCAGCATAATTCCCTGCAGGTTTATCCCAGTCACGTGTGTCAATAGAGTGTTCCTGTTCATTGCCAAGTAGTATTCCAGGGTGTGGACGTATCACAGATTGTTTAACCAGCCACCTGTTGAAGGACATCTGGGTTATTTGGGGTATGATGGGTGCAGCTGCTATGAACATTCATGTACAGGTATTTGTGTGAGTGGGAAGTCTTCATTTCTCTTCATTTCTTAATTTCACCCAAGAGTGCAATTGCTGGACAGTATGGTAATTGCATGTTTAGTTTATAAAGCACTGCTAAATTGTTTTTTGGAGTGCTTGTACCACTTTACAATCCCAGTAGTAATGCATGAGTACTCCAGTTTATTCACACCCTAGAGTTTGTATTGTCATTACTATTATTAGTATTAATTTTTTTGCAATTCTTATAAGTTGTGGTTACATCTTATTATGGTTTTAGTTTACACTTCCGCGATGGCTAATGATGTAGAACATCTTGGGCTGTCTGTGTATCTTCTTTGGTGAAATGTCAGTTCATGTCTTCTGCCCATTTTTTAATTGGATTGCTATTTTTTTCCTTTTGAGTTTTGGGAGTTCTTTATATATCCTAGATATTATTCATTTGTCAGATGCATGGTTTGACAATATTTTCTTCCAGTCTGTAAATTGTCTTCTCTTCCTCTTTATAAAATCTTTTGCAGAACAAGTTTTTAATTGTGATGAGGTCCAATTTATCAATTTTTTTCTTCTGTTTTGGGTCATGCTTTTATTTTTAAATCTATGAAACTCTTTGCCTAGCCCTAGATCACAAAGATTTTTCTCCTATATTTCTCAAAACACTTTATACTTTAAAATTTTATGGTTAAGTTTGTGATTCATTTTCAGTTAATTTTTATATAAGATGTGATATTTAGGTTAAAGTTCTTTTTCCCCCTACTGTGTTCAGTTGTGTTAGCACCATTTGTCAAAAAGCATAGCTAATTTTTTCAACCTTCATGGTGTGCTGACGCTGACCTAAGAAGCACTTTTAAGCATCATTTTATGTAATCCCACAATTATCCTAGAAGCTGGGAAGTGTATTCCAAATTTTATGAATGCAGACACTGAGTATCAGAGAGGTTGCGTGATTTTCCTGAGGTCACGCAGCCAGAGCCAAGCCTCAGATCTCTGCCTCACTCCAGCCCAGCCCTTCACCACCTCTATTTCGTTTTCTGAATGACTGTCTCTATACTTGTTCTCATCACATCATCACAGAAAATTCAGACTCACTTCAAATCAGTGCCTATCTTGGGACCTCTCTTTGGGCTGTAGTAAATCAAATTTTCAGGAGGTGCAAGTGTAATATAATATGGAATATCTGTTCATCATTTAACTCAGGGAAGTCTTTTCCCCCTCACTAATATCCATGATAAAGCATATGCAAATGTCTGTAATTGAACATAATTAAAATAATGAGAGTTGAAAGAATGTGATATTCAAAATAAATGCAATAGGAGTTGGACACAGCCATTACCCTAATTCAAAGTGATTACTTTATGATTACATTATCAGGGCCTCTAATATTTCTGTCTTTAATATAATTTTATTTACTTTGGGGAGGCAGGTGCTCCCCAGTTGGGAGGGCTTCCTGTCCTCGGTCTGTTTACCAGTCACTCCACACTCGTTAGAGGAAGGCAGTGCCATTTTGACCAGAACCACCTGCCTTTGCCACCTCCCTGCCATCCTGCCCAAGCATAACCCAGCACGGAGACAACTGAGAGAGTGCAGGGGTACCAGACAGACTGGCATCCTGTGAGCACATCCGAACCTGCCAAAGTGCAAGCAAGCTGAAGGAATCAAAAGCTGGGGCTTACATCCCAGGGTGTGCCTGTCAAGGTGCTGCCCTTGAACTTTTGTAGTCTGAGTGATACAGAGAGGTTTTCTTGCTCTGCCTTCTCTCAAGTGTTTTGGATAAAACTCAGATGCATAGTCAGAGCTTACAGAGGCTTAGAAATTATCTAATGCAGCTCTTTGGTAGGTGAGAGGGCATAGCATAGTACAGAGGCAGCCCTCTGACCACTGCCATGAACCTGCTGTGTGACCTTGGGTGAGTTACTTACCCTATCTGAGCTTCAGTTTATTTTCTCTAAGTGGAAAGACAAAAACTTACCTTACAATATTTTTCCCTATGAAATGAGAGAATGTTATGAAGAATTCAGCATTAAACGATGTTTACCAAATGCTGGATGTTGAATGTCGTAGGAAACAGAGACAACTTTAAATGTTTGTTCAGTTAGTCACTGAGAGAGATGAGATTGGGAATGAGAAGGTGAGACTGTGGGCTCCTGGTTCGGCACAGGTTCATTGACTTTGGGTGGCTGCCAGCAGGATGGGGAATGTGGGCAGCAGACTCTTCCTGTTCTTTTCTGTCCTTCTCCACCACCAACCGTTAGAAGACAGTGGCATCCAGAGATGAGTTTAAATTCTTTGAGGGGAAAAATGATCTTACACTCTATGAGAAGTGAGGGTAACCCCCCTGCAACACACACACACCCAGCACCCCTGCTTTAGGACAGATGGAGCCGCCTAGGGTGAGCCAGGGCTGAACCCACAGAAAGACAGTGGGATGTGGTGCATCTTCCTTGGTGAATCTCCCCAGACCAGCTTGTATGAAGGTTTCCACAGGCTCCCACTAAAGAGAGTCAGCTGACCTTGGACCACAGTCATAAAGCCATACACCAAGGGCTGGGCACCAGCTAGAGTATTTCACATAGACGCTGTGACCAAACTTATTCACGTTTAAGAATCCCCAGCTCTTTCACCCCCAGTAACTGGGTTCTGGTTTGTCCTATTCAATTTCTTCCCTTTCCCTGCTCTCCCTAAAGGTTTGTTCTTCAACCAGACTGGTTCTCCAGGCTGCAGAATCAGAAGGAAAGGGAATAAGAGCACATGGGCTGCAGATCTGGGGAGAGATGCCTGGAAATAGTTGCAGTATCTGAGGGAAGTGGGTGGGAGGGGGGCTTGCAAAGAAGTCCTGGTTTTGGTTATGCCTGCATCAAGGTTCTCATAAACAAAAAGAAGAAACTGAGTTTATTTTTGAAAGCATTCTTTGTGTTCTTGACCTCCCCGCTCCAGTCACTGAACTCAGACCATCTGAGACCTGATGGTCAGGTTATAATAACATTGTGTTTTATTGACCCTGAAACAACATTTCATGGTTAACTTCAATATTCCCGATTTACAGATGCTCACCAAGGCACTAGCTCAGGACCACACAGTCAGGACGCACATGCTTAGGATCTGAATCCAGACCCCTGTGGTCTGATTGTGCCGCTTTCCTGCCCGCTGATGAGCTGCAGCTCACAGTCAGAGAGCAGAGCAGCGTGCCCCAGGCTGGCAGCACATGGAAAGAATTAAAGAATGATCTTCATTGTGGTTCTGTGCTGGAAAATGGCAATTAGCCTCTAGTTTGTTTGGATTAATATCTCTGGAGACCTTTATGAAGTATTCTTTATTGGTAAGGAATGTGTAGAACAGCCCAATAGGAGTTGGGAGTCCTGCCCTCAGTGTTCTTGGAGGAGCATCTATATAACATGAGCCTCTCTCATCATCTCAAAGGTGCTGCTGTTTGGTTTGGGAAATTATTGTGTAGTTTCTGGATTTTCTTTTTCTTTCTTTTTTTTTTGAGGGTCTGTAACTTCTGTGGGGAAGTGCCTGAGGGGTGAGCTTGCCTTAGGAGCTGGGCAAATTACAGCCCTGCCAATAATCAACACTGTTGCTTTGAGTAAATAAAGCTCTTAACCTCTTGGAGCCTTAGTTCCCATCTGGGGGCAGGTTTGGGAAATTCAATATGATGTATGTGAAGCTCCAACATATGAGGTATGGAAGGCATTTAAAAACAACAATCATTACTGTCACAATTTTAAAAATTTAAACCCATGTTAACATGAATTGCCAAGCACACACATGCTGGCATGAATCAAGTGGTGAGAAAAAAAATACTGAGATTCAAAAAAAAATTGAAAATAAATTGCCCACAAAGTAGATATTCCACACAGTAAGAGTTAAGGGTTGAGCTTAAATACACAGAGAGATGAACTATAAAAATCCTCCACCAAATTGTGATCTTTAGGAACGGGATCAGGTTGAATTTACCTTGACGCAAAACATTAAAAACGCTTTTAAAAAGATAAAAAGAGAAAGAAACAAGGAGAATAACTTCCTTCTTCAAAGAACAAAGAGTTTTCGAGTTCTTTAGAAGGCTCTGTTTATGTGAAAAGGATGCAGCTGCAGCATGGTTTGAGATGGAGGGAAAAAAAAGGTTAACATTGCTTAGGCAACTCTCTTTGACAAAAGCTACTACTGTAATTGACTCAAATTTTATCTATTCATTAAAGTGAGATCACTAATGGGTAACCCTTTCATGGCCATCGCTAAGTACCATGTACTATGAAAACCGAGAAGCCTGAATTCCTTTGAACAGTAACCCCCAACTTGAAGCTTTTCAAATGAGCTTTCTGCAATTAGTGAGAATCACTGAGCCTTCGTGCACATGCCTCTGTGTGTGTGTGTGTGTGTGTCTGTGTGTGTGTGTGTGTTGGGGTTTTCACTGTAGTTTCTCTAGAAATTCAACGAGGAACTAAAACTCACTGTCAGGGGGCACTATGGAGCCTCAAGACGGCAGCAGACGTCCGCTGACCTGAGTCAGTGTGAAGACACTGCTGCTTCAGGCAGGGGCTCTGGGTTTGAGCTGCTGTTACCCTTTCTCTCTCCCCCAAGTGCTCTCAGACCCACAAGGACCATCCTGTCTAAACTGAAATGGATACAGAGCATGCCATGCGCACAAGGTTGAACCAGTGACCTTCTGTCCTCTGGGTTCTTTCTCCTGTCCACTAACACATGATAAATAAGCAGAGGTATATAGATACAGGGACCGCAGAGTGAAAGTTACTCACTGGGCTTAGAGCCATATAAGCCCATCAGTTTCTCTTTCTTTCTGTAACATATAAGTGAAAAACATCAAGAGAGAAAATTCCTGTCTGCCTGTCTTTCTGAAAGTGCTGTGTGCATGCGTGTGTGTGAGAAAGAGAGAGATAGAGAGACAGATCTAGAGACACAGAGAGAGAGAGACAGACTAATTTTAAGCCTATTTCTTTACCAAGCTCTCAGTAAATCCATCTGGGTAAAGGAGGCAGAAAGCACAACCACATCTGTAGGATTTGCTTCTTAACCAGCGAGCGTGAGGCTGTGTTCATTGAAATGTTGGCCATTATTCTATTTGACTTCGCTGATGTTCTTAGGTTGGTATGTTTAAGATTAATGAGACATTAGTTCTCAATCAAGGAGTCATAATCAAGAATACCCATTTAGCTGCAGCGAGTTGTGTCGCTGCATTAATTAATATCATTTGACCTTTGTATTTTGGGTGGGATGATGTATCACTGCATTTTCCTGAGCGGTGCTGTAAAATTGATAGCTTGAATATTGCTGCTCGTATGGCCGAATGGTTCATTTAAGTTAAATGCTGTGCTTGTAATTAATACAGGAGAGGTAAGTCTGGCCAGATGATATGTATTAATTCTTATTTAGTGAAGCAGACCCTGCTGGGTGGGAGAGTCAGTGCTTGGACAGCCTTATCTGAAGCGCTGATGCTGGGACGTTGGCGCTTGCAGGAAAGTGCTCCAGGAGGTACCTCTGGAGGAGTCTTTTTCTAACTCAGAGACCATGTCCACACAAACATTTAAATATGCAAAATGGCACAGAGCTATGAGGGCTTGTTGGACCCTCTTGTTAGCGTTTCTTTAGTTATAATGGGTATATTGCTCAAAGGCAGACACCAGCTCATCAGGTCTCAGATGAATGGAGATTTTTGCATTTCTCCAGGTGGTGCTGTTGCTACTGGTGCAGGTACCCCAAGTTTAGTAGCAAGTTTCTAGGCCAGGGGTTGGCACACCTTTTCTGTAAAGGTTCTGAGAGTAACTATTTTTGAATTTGTAGGCTATTCGGTCTCTATTGCAATGACTCAACTCTGCCCTGGAGTGAGAAAATAGCCATAGATAATATGTGCACAAATGGGCATGAGAGTGTCTCAATAAAACTTTATTTACAAAAGCAGGTGGCAGGCTGGATTTGGCCCCTGCTCTAGACCACAAGTTCCACGTGGGCATGGCTATATTTTATTCACTACTATGTTTCAGTTCCTAGCAAAGTGCTGGGTGCATGATGGGGAATGCAAAAACTATCTAAGAATGGAGTGATTAATTTCCACATTCCACATTCGATGGCAAGAGCAGATCAAGCTGGCCTCCAGCATGAGTTACATCTATGGATGCAGGAACCCAGAGTCCCAGCTCAAGACCCCTCTCTGTTCTCACTGGCTATGGGTCCAGGTGGAGGGGAGGGAAGAGGATCTTCCCCCCTTTCCACAATCACTGGTTGATGGTACGTGAGTTCCAAATATACTCCAATCTTCTCAAAATATATACATTTTTGTACATCACTGTCTTTATAGATTTTGTTTACAGAAACTGGATCACAGATGCATATATCACACTATAACCTGCTCTGAAAATTCAACAGTGTTTTAAAAATATCTTTCTACATCAATAAATATTCTCTACACCATTATTCTTATTGGCCGTAAAATATTCCGTACTTTATTTAACGTCTTCTATGGGAGGGCATTTATGTTGTTTCCTTTTATTCTAATTGAAAACTGTTAAACATGGTTGCACATATGTCTTAGAGCCACATATTGTCCACACATTGTCTTAGAATAAATACCCAAGTAAGGAATTTATGGAAAGGAAAGCATATTTTCAAGGTTTTTGATACCTTGAGACAAATTACAAATTTGTAATTTTAGAGTCCTACCAGAAGTTCATGATAGTACCTGCTTTTATGAAAATTTTTGAGGAGGAACTTAGAAAAAAAGATAAAATCTGTTTAAGGATGATTATTATGTCACGTGAAATATGGAATGCAGAAATGCGAGGGGGAGGGAGACAAATCTTTGTATATATTGATGAAAATAATCAATAAACGATCTATAACAGGAACAGAAAAGAGTTTTATTTGAGCCAAACTGAGGACTCTAGCCCAAAAGACAGCCTCTCCGATGACTCTGAGGAACTGCTCCAGAGAAGCATGGTTTTCAGCACAGTTTTATG
This sequence comes from Hippopotamus amphibius kiboko, assembly GCF_030028045.1. NCBI lineage: Eukaryota > Metazoa > Chordata > Mammalia > Artiodactyla > Hippopotamidae > Hippopotamus > Hippopotamus amphibius. Next base: position 125,931,214 of record NC_080194.1, read on the forward strand.
TCTTGTCAGAACAAAGAACATCAACCAAGTCAGGGACAGATTCCTCCGGGGTTTAGATCAGTATGTACACAGTGAGTCAGTGTGGCCTTGGCACCTGGGAAGGGACTCTTACCATTGAAAGAGGACCAGCATTGGCATCCGAGGGAGGGAGACATTTAATCTTTATTTTAACATGGACATTCTTGACTTCTGGTCAATGTGCCCTTCTCTTTAATAATTAAAGCAGATATACAACATATGTCTGATAGGCCACAAACAGGCTGTTCTGGTTAGCATAAAATTCAAGTTAATTCATGAATAAGTGAGAATAATTCCCCTATACCTCAATATGTGAAAATTTCTTTTATCATGGGTCTAACTGTTGCCCTGGAGCCTAGACTTTATATATATATATGTATATATATATATATACATATATATATTTATTTATTTATTTTTATCTGTGTTGGGTCTCTTTTGCTACACGAGGGCTTTTTCTAGTTGTGGCGAGTGGGGGCTACTCTTCGTTGTCATGCACGGGCTTCTCAGTGCGGTGGCTTCTCTTGTTGAGGAGCACAGGCTCTAGGCACGCAGGCTTCAGTAGTTGCTGCACGCAGGCTCATTAGTTGTGGCTCGTGGGCTCTAGAGCTCAGGCTCAGTTGTGGTGCACAGGCCTAGTTGCTCCAAGGCATGTGGGATCTTCCTGGACCAGGGATTGAACCCGTGTCCCCTGCATTGGCAGACAGATTCTTAACAACTGCACCACCAGGGAAGTCCCTGGAGCCTTGACTTTAAAATTGAGTTCTCTGACATAGGAGGACAGTAAGATGCTCCAGGCTTCCTTACGAGCATAGATTATGTTCAAACTTGGTGGCCAGGCTTTACATGGACAGAAGAAGAGGTCTTGGACTCTTACATCACCCTGATTTATACAGCATTATAATGAGAGTGAGGTAGGATGGAGACTGGGTCAACTCGCCATTTCATTATAAGAGATCATTATAAGAGAAGAGGCACTGCAGAAATGGTCACCTGTGCAAGGGCTCTGAGATCTCTGCATCCTGCACGGCATCCAGTTGCCATAGGGTACAGACCCCGCAGAAGCTGTGCTTCTGAGCAAAGTACCATGAGAGCCAAGGTCAGCACTATTATTGGGGACAACAGTTGGGTTTCTTTAGTGTCATAATCAGAATTGGCTTTGCAGTCAGGTTGGAGGAGTTTAGGGAGCTGTGAGGTTGGTGTATATTTTTTTCTTGCCCTCAGTGAGCAATGAAAGCTTTGGTGTGTGTAATGGTGGAGGGTCCAGCAGGAAACGGGAGGTGCTGTTGAACCCCAGTTTGTGTGCCTGATGCACAATGAGCCCAAACAAACTGAAACCTCGGAGTTTGGAGCAGAGAAAGGTTTATTGCAGGTTTGAGCAAGGAGAACAGGTGGCTTGTACTCCCAGATGGTTTTTGGGGAAGAGTTTTTATAGGCAAAACTTGGGGTGGGGTCTGCAGGGTGTGTGACCTTCCTCTGATTGGCTGTTGGGGAGGTAATAGGAGGTGATCCAGGAATCTCCATCATCAGCCTTCTGGTTCCAACCGGTCTAGGGTCCCTGTGCTTGTGCTCAGCCGGAAGTCACCGTCCTCCACCTGGATGGGGGCCTTGCTTCCTGTAGAAGAACCCAGAGGTCTGTATCAGATTGTTTTGCACATGCCCAGGGGAGGAACCAGGACCTGCCCCAACCCTCACTGCTGTTTTCTTGACTGCCTTTCCTTTGTCTCTGCAAGCCCTCCCTCCTCTCATCAGTAACTGTTTGAATTTGCCTTTTGGAACTCAGGGAAGGTGTAGGAGGCTGAAACTTTTTCCCCACAAACAAGAAATGGGGGACACAGAAAGGCTTTTATGTCTGGGAGGGCCCCACAAGGTCCTGCTGCGTTTCAGTGCCCCCTTTTCTTTGATACTCCTCAATATTGAGGGGAACAGGTGTTGGACAAGAAAGGGAATAGCATTTTGGATAGAGAGGTTAATCATCAGCTCGGCAGAGGAACTCAGTTTTCGGGAGACTTGGTTTCAGTGGCACACTCGAACTGAATAACTTAAGTGAGGGACTGTTTACCAGAGCGTGGACAGGGTGTGAGGAAATCGCAGGGGATTCTTCTGTACCCTGGGCTGGAAATAGAGAGACAGTCACCACCTCAAGGATTGAAGGGGCAGGACAGGGACCAGTTACTGGGCCTTCGGGAGGAGAGAACAGTGGGATTTAATGGCACAGCAGCTCACAGCTACCCTGCAGGGAAGAGTCTGGGGAGTACATATTCGTCGCTCCCTCCCTCCTCCTGCTGGTGCTCCCTGCTGACCAAACCCACCTGGAAACCAGAGGCGTTTGTTTCTCCAGATCAGCCTCCTGCCTGGGCACAGAGCACAGTGGAGACAGGTGGAGCCTGGCACCCTCCGGGTAAACAGAAGGGAACCAGCTCAGTGTGGCTGCGTGGATTATTGCATCTCACTCTGTTTTCTAGGACAGTGCACTTGGGTGTAGACCTGAATCTCAGAGCCTCATGTATTTGTAGCCACATGATATGATGGGTGATATGATTTTAAAAACAGTGACAACAACAACAACCCCAGAGCCTAATCAAACGCCAGCTGTGGGATACCAACATGGGCATCTCATGACTGTGACAGGTCAAGTCACCTGATAGATTTCTTCTAGGAGGCTTCAAGAGCTCCTTGAAGAATCACCACATCTCTAGACTGACTGGACACTCAAATTGTTTCTCCTGGGTCCCAGATGATAAATGAATTCTGCCAAGGAAAACAGAATATTGATTTCATTTTTAAAGGTGGAAGAGAGATGGTTTTCACACTCACCCCAAGGCAGCCCATCCAAGATCAAAATGAGCCTCATTCCTGTTGAGTTTTCCCTCCAATTTAACTCAGTTTGCCAGGGCATCAGAGTCAGTGTGTAAACCTGTTTTGTTTAGTCCTTGTGATGTTTTATGTTGCTGTCTGTTAATTTTGTTTAGTTTTCCTTTTTTGCTTACTATGAATCATTTGCTAATTTTTAAAATGTTAGAATATTTGATATGAAATCAGAATTTTGATTTCTCTTGAGAAATATAAAAATTGGACAATATTGGATTTTTATTCCCACTTAGGGGAAAAAAAAAAACCCATGGTGCTAAGAATGGGTTTCCCCATTTAGTTGGTGTCTCCTCAGCTGCTCCCAGGCATCAGTCCTGAGCTGCATTAGTAGGGATGTGAGTTTTCAGTCTCTATAAACTCTGCAGTCCCTGCAAAGAGGGCATGGTCTCAACCCACTCTTATTCTGTTCTGAGGAGAATTCATGGACATAAAGTAGCTTCTCTAGATGTAGAAGCTTTTTCCTGGAGTGACTTAAATCACTTTGAAAGTCTCCAATATTCTCAACATCAGACCTCATTGCAATTTTTTTAATTTCGGGGATATTGGAGTAAACTACACTGACATTTACATTTGCATTGCCTATTTAAAAAAAGGAAGAAAGTGAAGAATCATCAAAAGCAAATCATAGTATAAATCAGATATTGGGAGGGGGTGGCACTGTCAGGGGGTCTATGTGACAGACTTGAATCTCGGGTGTTTAGGCTTTGGCGTGTGTATCCAGGGCTTGTATCTTTCCAGCAAGGTGATGGAATTCTCCTTCTTTGAGTGAAATGTATGTGGGTACCCAACATGTAAAATAGATGAAAGACGGGGAACTTTCACTGAAACAAAGCTGTGGGGAGGGTACAGGGCTGCCTCTCTCACCCTCCTCCACATTTCTGTCCTGGGGATGGAGGAGACCCCCTCACACACACCGGGCATCTCTTTGTGCCCTGAAGGGCAAAGATGCTGCCTTCCCATTCCAGTGACCTTTCTCTTTGCAGCACTAGAGAACTTTGTCAAATATCTGATTGTCCATAATTAATATGCAAATAGTATTTTTCATATACTCCTTCTTGTCTGTCAGTGTCTTGCTTGGCACTTGTGTCAGATGTTACAATTATATAAAAATTCATATGTCATATTGCAGTCAGATTTTGACTACTTCCAGCTGACATCCCTTTGGCTTCATAGGATTTTTTTTCTAGTTTTATGATCTATGAAACTTCTCTCTATGGAAGACACTGGCAGGTCTGCATTTCTCTCAGTCCAGAACACCTATGTGAGCAACATTTTGTAGAAAACATTTATCCTGAATCATCTGAACTCCTCCAATCACAGACTGTCTTAGACCTCTGTCCAAGGAGCATGACATAGTTCTCCAAGTGAAGAAGGAAGTTCAGAAATCATTGGCAATTCACTAGTCAGCTGCACACTCTGAATGGTCCTCTTTATCTTCAATCCTTAGAGAGAGTCCTTGTGTCTAGCATCCTGCAAGCAGTGCTCTTACATTATTAACTCAGCTCCTCCCTCCTATTTTGTGTCTACCACAGGGCCTTTGAATATGCTTTTCTAACTGCCTGGAATGCTCCTTCATGCCTCTTCCCCAAACTAATAAGTGTGCTTCTTCCTCTATCTCAGTTCAAACATCACTTCTGCGAGTGGAGGTTTCTCTACTCTTAGACCAGGTCAAACTCTTCCCCATCAAAAGATCTCATAGAAACTTGTAAATATTTGCTTATTCACATGGTTATTTGATTGATTTATTTATTTTTAAGTTCAAGTTTCATTGAAAATAGAGCCTGAGATAACACACGCTAAGGCTTTGTAGAAAGGGCAGCTGGGGAATTACCTGCTGGTCCAGTGGTTAGGACTTTGTGCTTCCACTGCAGGGGACACAGATTCAGTCCCTGGTTGGGGAACCAAGATCCCACATGCTACAGCACAGCCAAAAAAAAAACACAAAAAAAGAAAAAGAAAAGAAAGAAAACCCAGAAAGTGAAGCTGGAATGAAGGAAGAAGGAAGTGAGGCAGGAAAAGGAAGATAAGTCCACATGAAACAGAGTGTCACTGAGCCAACCCCAGCTTTATGAGAAGCCACAGTGAGCTGCTCCATTACTTGGGAGGTCTTCCAGGTCAGCTGTGTAGGAAAAATTTGTTGAAACAGAGAAGGATATGTCTGTTATTGTCTTTCCACCTCCTTCAACTGGTCAGACTTACTCTATGGAAGAATTAACTCATCAACATTTAGGGTAGCTCTTGAGGAAGCCAGATCCTATGGCTTGTAGTGTGATACTTCTTCTGAGCCTGAGCGTCATGGGAGGAACCCTAGCCTCCATGAGTCTGGTTGGGCTGGACTTGGGTTATGAAATCACAGCAGGCATGATGAATACCAAAGCAACCCTCACCCAGAGGAGGCTGTAGCACCCAGGGGTCGTTAGGAGATGAGGCATTGTAGTGAAGACTGACTTCCCTTTGGGGAAAGGGCCAAGTCCTGGGGAATAGGTAGAGCTGAACAAATCTAGAGAGTATAAAAACTGGATGCCACGCATGTGTGTCCCTGTCTTCCACTATCTTGTAAGCACTGTGAGGGTAAGAACACTAGTTTTACTCTGGTTCAATGTTGTATATCCAGCTCCTAGGACAGTACCTAGAAATGGAGTTACTCAGTATTTGTTGAATGAATGGACAGGTGGATGCATAGATGAGTGGATGGATGATGGATGATAGATAGATGGATAAATAAATACATCAGCGTTATGTGTAATCTCCTAGTCTCTGTTCCTCTTCTTAGAAATTGCAGGTACATTCTTACTGGCCAGTGGCAGCAGTATTTGACTGACTGGAGAGCAGTCTTTGCACATTATACAGACCCTATGCTCTGCCACGTGGAAGTCTGGAGCCCTCCAGCTTCTGGGTGGGGCCTGGGATTCTGAGACTCCCTAACAAGATATTGTTTCTGGGTGAGCTAGAAACCATCTAGGTGTGGCATGTGGAGCTCTGAAATGTATGATTTCCTGAGTGCCTTCCATGGGCCAGGCATGGTGTTAAGTACCCTACACAAATTGTTTTTTTTAATTCTTGGCCAATTGTACAAGGCAAACCCTCCTGAGTGATGCAACTGGGACTTGAACCCAGTTTTGTCTGACTCCAGAGTACACACTCTTAACCCCTACACTGACATTTCCCACGTGTTATTGAAAATACACAAGGGGAGTTTTAGATGTTACACAGACAAGATTATTCATTTTAGTGGTTAAGTATTTGCTTAAATCTACAGTGGAACAATACTAGTATTTTTTATAGTAGTATATATGATTCTTTATTAATACATTAAATACCAAGATTAAGTGATTGGTCTAATAACTACCAACTTTTTTTTTAAGCTCTTTCTGTCAATACTAGTATTTAATTTAGGATAATGATGTTTACATTTTCAAAATACATTAAACAAAGAAATTTCCAACTTTAAGAAAAAAATATATCATAGTGCATCTGGTACAAATACGGCAAAAAACCATGAGGGTGGCACATGGATGACTCAAGTTTGGGAAATACTGCCCTTTGCCAAATGACATCTCCAAAGGCACCCAGAACCCCTAAGTCCTTCCTCAACCCCCTAGTTCTTTGCCCCCAAATTTACTGTAGGATTAGAAATTTTCCCTTCAAGCATGAAAGATCTATAGCTCTTAAGCCATTGTCAACTGCCGCGTCCTTTATATGTTTCTTTTTGGTCCTAGGTTGGTAGACTAATCAGCTATTAAGAACTAGGGGAGTTGTACATGGGAAAGGTGAGTTTTGACATGGAAAACAGAAGAAGAAGAGGTCACTATCGTTATACTAGTTAACAGGGCTCATATTCCGCATGGGATGCACCTTTGCATTTTCAACTTATTTTGGTTCCTTTTTTCTTTTTAGAACAGGAAGTCTTCTTTGCCCGTGGGTTTGAATGCAAGGCTGAAGCAGGCTGAGATGTGATAGCATAATTGACCCCATCAGACAGAAGAGGATTGCTAAGATCACTGTCACTCTTTTGTTCCCCATCCTTTCAGGTTTTCAGAGAGGGCTCCATGCCTAGGACATGATAGGCACTTAACAAAATCAGTCAATCTATGTAAAGTTCTTAGGAGAGGGGCTGGTGCGTCTCGAGCACCATATTTGTGTTTGCTGTGATCTTAGTATTATTAGAAGAGCATGCTGACCGACTAGGTCAGAGCACGTGAAGTGGAGAAAGCACGGTGTTTGGGATCCAACAGGAGTTGTGTGCTGGGTGTCTGCCTGCCCTGCTGTATGCACTGCCCACCCTCCCCCATCCTGCTCTGCCCAACACCATCCACGGCCCTTTGCAGGTCATTTGGACTTGGCCATTGGGGGGCGCCCTGGCTCGAAGGGACAGAAAGGAAGGAGGTCAAGGTATTTGTTCCCCTGACTCCCTCCCTGTGAGATTTCCTGTGTCCCTCACCTGAAGGTAACTATTCCTTGTCTCACAGCACCTGCTCGGAACAGTTCTGTCCTCACCTCCCTCCCCTTGTTCCTCGTTCCTAGGGGTAATGATGGCTTCGGTGATACTAGTCTAGGGTTATTGCTCCACACCTGCCACGCCTTTGTTACCAGTCCTTTTTAAAATAAAAGGCGATCTCCCTGCATTGCCTCCGTTGGAGTGTGCCGTGTCTTTTCCGTTGGGACCCTGCCAAGTTCAAATCTAGCCTCTGTTGTTCATTGGATCTTGGGCTTTGGCCAAGTTCCTTAGCCTCTCTTAGGCTCAGCATCTTCATCTGCAAACCAGATAAGCCAGGGTCTCAAACTCAAATGTCAGGGACCAGGCAAGTGTCTCAAATGAGTGAGGCGGGTCTGTGCCTCGCCTGAGACCTCTTCTTAGTTCCTGGTGTGGCTGTGCAAGAAAACAGGCGTTTTGATTTGTCAAGAGAATCCAGAAATCCCGCTTTTGTGTGAAGTCTCCTGATTTTGAAACATTGGCAACTAAGTAAAATGTTAATCTTGGACTCTCAGGCAGAACAAAATGTGGGTTAACAGTAAACTGAGAAGATTGGAGGTGAAACATACAAGGCAGTGCTGCTTGGTGGTTGGGAACATTGACTCTGGAGCCTGACTGCCTGGCTTTGCATGAAGGCTTGCTCTGCTGCTTACCAGTTGGGTGAGCTTGGGCATTTCACTTAGCTTCTCTGAGCCTCAGTTTCCTTATCTGCAAAATGGGGATAATGTCATACCCATTTAGTAGGGTTGTAATGAGAATTAAAAGAGTTAATATTTGAAAAGATTTAGGAGACTGTCTGGTATATAGAAAGTACTACAGCAGTGTTGGTAAATAAAAATGAATAAATGTGATCTGCCTGATCCAGGTCTTGGCATATTGGAGACTTTCAATACATGGGAGCTTAAACAAATGAATGTCCAGAAGGTTTTAACTATGAGAATATAAACACACATTCCTCCAGCTTCTTGTCTGTTATTAAGTTAACATGAACTCTCAAAATATTGGAAGCTTTTCCTTTTATTTCTCCCTCCAGAATGGTCTATTTAATGCCACTTGCCTTGAGATAGTGTCTGACTTCAGAGGTCCTCATCAGGCTACACTGATACTCAGCTCTAAGATTGTTCTAATAAGCTTTATTGACTTGCTGAACCTCGGAGTTCTTTTTATTGACATGAAGCGTAAATCGTTCCATCTGACATTTGAATGTCTTTTCTGAGAAACGTGTTAGACCTTACATGGGCACTGAGCTCCCGATGATGTGTGCATTCCTTAGTCAAGCGTGCAATGTCTTAGATGAAGACATCGCACACATAGCCTTGTTTTAAACTAAAATTGGATGGGGGGGAGAAAGATCCCTGAAATTTTGTTTCGTTGAAAAAAATTGTCTGAATTTTGAAAACGGTGTACCTTTTTAAGGGAGTATAGCGATGTCTTCTGTCGAAGAAAGGGCCTCTTGGCTTTGTGTAATTTCTAAGTAATCGGTAGCGTGAGAGGTACAGATAGTAAT